>NC_064921.1:1001224237-1001825799 GCF_023897955.1 Schistocerca gregaria
GCGTTCTGCAGATCGAAATGTCGTAAAATATACAGCAGACCTGCTCTGGTCGGTAAGCACAAAAAAGTTACATTAGGTATTTAATTCTTTAGAGATTATTGAAATATTTCATTCCTCTTTACAAATTCGTAACATTCCTTTGAAACAAAAAGACCGTCTGTACCACACGTATTACGTATTCTCGAGTAAAAACGATTTACTAACTTAACAAAATTTTGTTCAGTTTCTTTTAACACTTGTGTTAGATATTAAATTATCTCAGTAACAGAATGTAGTGCCCTTTATTAAGTTTTCTAAATAATACGTGCAGAGTAACTGTGTTCAGTTTACTACCGAAGATAGTTAGGTGACAATTATAGGCACTGAACGGACGATAGATATCATTGATAAAATTATAGACAGTTTAGCAGACTTTTCGTCACAACAGGCACGTCTGTTACAGACTGTAGATTACTGAAATCCCATGGAAGAGAACAAGTACGCGAAAAGATGTGTTGGGAATGTGGTAGCGATCGCTACTAAATCGTTTCCTTACTTATATGTAGGAAACGTATGCCTACTTACTTTACGACAAAGCACCTAAGCATTGTTAGTTGCCGGCCGCGGTGGTCTCGCGGTTCTAGGCGCGCAGTCCGGAACAGTGCGACTGCTACGGTCGCAGGTTCGAATCCTGCCTCGGGCATGGATGTGTATGATGTCCTTAGGTTAGTTAGGTTTAAGTAGTTCTAAGTTCTAGTGGACTAATGACCACAGCAGTTGAGTCCCATAGTGCTCAGAGACATTTGCGTTGTTAGTTAAAATAAATTAAGTTCTATTTTCATGTGAATAATTTATGGTATTTTACTTATTTCTTTATGAACGTGTTTTGTGCATTCAGAACTATTATACATTATTGTACATTTGTTGGCTACGATATTTCAATTTGTTCTGGAATTTCCAGTTTTGAAATGGGGCCAAATTAAATGGAATTGTTTTCATTCTAGAGCTTAGTAATACCCAGATATGTACACTTTACCTGCATTTGTCAGGAATTTAGAGTCAGGACATTGCATGTCCCATTCAATACTTTCACAGTTTGTTTTAAGTTACTGTTTTTTTGTCACAGTCAACTAAATGAAGCAAGCTGCACGCGCATAGTTTGTTATACTTACTACACAGATCTTTCATTTTTGTGAAATATTTCGTTCCGCTTAACCCAATAAGTTTCAAACTAATTTACGCTTTAATTTTGTGCTATATATTAGTCAAACATCTGTTCTAAAACATTTTAATATGGTTTCATCACATTTATTTGATTTCCCGTCTTAAATTCACAAAAAATAGTTGTCTTCATTTGAGGACGCTGAGACACGTATGAAGAATTCTGAGAGATTGAAAACATTCAACTTTTCGTTGGTGCAAAAACTTTATTCGTTATTTACAATATTGTTGAAACAGAGTCACTGTAATATTCCAAAAAACTTTCCAAACAAGTTTGCAGTTGAAATAATTCACTAGCAGATATGTAGCATTCAAAGATAAAATTCGTCTACACTTCAGTATAGAATATACCAAAACATTCAGTCACAAGATATTGCATCTTCCCTGTTTATCTCTTTTCGACACAAATTGTCCCTTTCCATCGTACCTTAAACTTGGCAGTACTTTCATTTAAGTTTAAATAATGTGTGTTGAAGGTCTCCATGATGCATTTCGCTCATAAAACCCTTCGTTAAAGTATGTGACAGCACTAAGTCTTCTGAAGCCTATCATGGTTACGATATTGTTTCCAAGAACCAGGTCATGAAGACACTGTCTACTCGTAAAATACATGTTAACACATTGTTTCATCAACATCAGACGGTACTTCTAATATGTGAGGATCAATTTCTTATGATACAGTACATTTCGCTGCTTCTTCTAAAGCCTTAAACCAATCACTATTCGTTTTTATTCTGTTTTTTCTTCCCTAATCCAGCGAAATAACTTAACGGACCATAAAATATTTAAAAATTTATTCTAGCATAGATTGATTGCCATTAGCGTAAACATCTCATTTGAGGACACCGTTTGGAAATCGATGTAATGTATAGAAAAAAATTAAACTTTGAACTTTATATATATATATATATATATATATATATATATATATATATATATATATATATATATATGTGTGTGTGTGTGTGTGTGTGAGTGTGTGTGTAGAGGAAAATTAAACTTTGAACTATATATATATATATATATATATATAATCAAACTACAGGTTTATATTGCAGTTATAATAACAATTAAGAGAACTATCCAATTCTGTAAATGCAGAGTAATAAAATTAAATGATTAATTCATGCTGAACACAAATTAACTAGCTCCAACAGACACTTCTGATCAACTGGAGTAATTTTATCGCGAATCACACATTACCCAGTTTGGAAAAACCGTAGGTGATAACCAGCATCTCTCATGTGCATGTCATTCCGCCTGATGGGTACACTAGTCATTATTTTAATACTTCTCCGGTGAAGAAAAGGAATAAAATCTTTTGGTAAGTTTCCATTCCTATCTCTCAGTGAGAAAAACACGATGGGTTATGGGTTTCAACCAAAATTCCAACGGAATTGGTAATTTATTTTTGTGTGAATTGTTAACCTTTTCTCATTCGAAGAAGCATCACCATTTATGAGTAACGGACACATTTCTCTTGTTGGCAGGTTTACTTGTACTTCTTTTGCCAAAACACAGTATAATTTGCGCAAACTCATTTTTGCAGTAGCTATTTTAATAGGATTCTGAAACAGAGTGTCTCATTGAACAAGTGATTGGCGACCAGAGAGATCAATAGCTTACGAAAAACCTCATTGTGTCGGTTTGCGGTAACATAAGACAAGAAATTTCATGTTTATTTTCATTCTAGGAAACTCTTCTTTCACTTGCTGTCGATAACTCTTAAAGAATTAGTCACTGGAATGAAAAAAATTAAATAGAAAATACAACTTCCGATATATCACCATAGTTAAGGAAGTTTAGTGTTTTTACGAATACTCGGCTTCTTGTGTGCCACCCTTCGCCAAAATCTCGTTTTGATGTCTCGAGCGGTTTAGGAGATATGAGGGATGTTGCGAACATTTCATTCCCGCGAGCATGAGATCGGGTGTGAATGCGCTACATGCGATCCATTGTCTCGAGATCGGAGACAGACCTAAACAAAAATTCAATACGTTAGCTAAATTTCATACACAGGAACATATGGTGTAATATGCACCAAACTCAAAATCATAGCAACACCTATTTTTCGTCGCACACTTTTTGAATTTTGCGTATTGTCTTACTAAAAAGTGTATTCAGAATGAGTATGACTATTAGCGAGATGATGGACACTTCGCCACGAAGCTGACATATAACGCTACAAGTAAGGCAGAAATCAAATCTTTTCACTGAATAGTATCTGTTAAATCGTTTGAGAAATATTACAGGGTACGGCCGCTTCGGTACTATCAGCGCAGAGCGTCGCTAATCGGTGCATACGAAGTATGTGTACGCATCATAAAATTGGCAGGGAGAGAACAACAAGTGCGGTCGTTCGTGTCGCGCTGTAGTGTCGTATCACGTCACACGTGATATACGCGTCTGAATTTGCGCATAGCCTTAGTGGAGAATGGAAGCGAGCTGTTGATGAGGAGAACTGCCAGAGATATTCGTCGTAACGGTTACACTACTTGTAAGCTCCCTTTTACTAATCAGCCTATCATGCTTGCCATATAAAGTAAGACCGTGGATCGCGTGTATGCCTAATGGATTTTTCTAATTGGATAAAGCTATCTTTCCCGAAGAAGTGATACCGATAAGTAGGAGGAAAGTGTCCAACCGACCCTTCTGATGGAAAGTCTACTAAAAATAAAAAGTAATTAAATCGAACAGGGCTATAATTTGGAAAATGAAAGTTATTTTGTGCATTCACTCACGGACAACACTGGACCGAAAAGGGATACCACTGACCATGAGTCCAAAAGTTACTCTAATGAACGAAAAGGAAATAATTAACGGTCGCCAGCCCACTAGGGCAATTTACATCCAAAATCCTGTACAAGATGATGGGAAAGAAAAACATGCATTATTGAACACTGCTGTGGCAACAGAAGGTTGTCACGTTTTTTTGACACTAATTTTAAATGAGTATTTCACGATAAAGAAAACTGAGAAGTCGCTCTTACGTTATGTTTCTCATTAAATTTTGAAAAAGGCAATCGAGTAATAATTTTTAAAAAATGCAAGTAAACTGTGTGTTAGTACTGAACTTCGTTACGTGAACAATGACTTTCAGTGACCTCAGCATAACGTCATCAAAGAAATTTAGAAAAAAAGGTAGCACTTTTTAGTTTGCCGTAGTTATTTTGCAAATTGGATTTCATATTATTGCTTGAACAACTGAGCCTTTTTTTTACTGACTTGAACAGAATTAAATACTAGAATACGTACCAAACCAAACAGCCATGTGCTCCTAGCTATAAGAAAAATAAATAAAACTTCCGCACTCTTAATTTGTGCATTTCTTGATATTTGGATTTTTTTCAATGACTTGAAAAATGAGATTGCTTTACTTTAGTAATATACTGAAACCTCTGTTGTACAACAGTTAATTGAAAACAGACTGAGGCTAAAATTATTAAAAGAGAAATTATTCATTAATAAACTGGCTGTAACTATTCAATTTGTTTCTTATGACACTCAGTTAGCATATTAGGAAAAAAAAGGAACAAGGATCCTGCTTGGTAACAATGTCTGGGGACAATGAGGACACAATCGCCCTGAGTTTCACTGATTATTATTTAAATAAATCTTATCAATCAAATAACATTCAGTTATGCTACTGGGTTAGCCGATAATACTTTCTAGCAATGAACAGCCTTACTTCAGTGCTGCGTATAAGACGAAACTCGGAGCCGACGAATCTGTGTTACTGGAACAGCTGCTTTTGTTGAAGACGGTAGTATCTTGTGAGGCCACGGCTAGTTATAGGAACGGGCAATCGTATTTAATACAGCCTCTTCTGCCCATCCACGGTCCGTAATCCTGCTCTATCTGGCTGGCGCGCGTACATGATACCTCGAAAATGGTACTCTCTACTGCGAGAGCGTTAACACCATACTTCCGCACTCTACAAGCGCTGGAATCCGTCTCCCGCTTTGCGCAACAACTCCCTACCCAAAGATCATACAATGCACAAGTACTGCTATTATCGTTGCTAGTCGATACAAATAACAATTCCTTTGGCGTTTTCCCAGAGCTTATAAGTTTCACAGTAAGACACAGGTAAATACAATGAAACGTCAACTGACTCCTTCCTAAATGTACAGATACAGTGAAGCAATATCCTTATTTATTAGAAGAAAGCATTTAAATCACAAATATTTACATACAATTCAAAAAAAGTTATATATCGGTAGCAGCTGCCATGTATCCTGCGTTTTCGGAGTTACATACCAGGGGAGTGGTGGCGCCATCAGCGCAGACGTTGATACCAACTGCGACAAGATTACGTAATTGTTGACCAATCAAAAGTCATCTATGGCCTATATAAGGCCACCACGGCAGCAGATTAGAAACACAGTTGCTCCTTAGGGAGATGATGGAGGTAATCGTCGAAAGCTCACGGTTTTACCCTGAGCTGGTTCGCGAAGACGTTCGAAAAAATCTTATGCAACAGTACCGTCGCGAAAGACTTCGTTCTCAAACAAAATCTTATTCATGTTTGTCAGAAAAGGATTAAAATTCATGTGCAGAATAAATCTGCCGTTTCAAAGTGATTTAACTGAGGTTGAGAAATTCTTGGATGATATCCTTCTGATCTTCAGATCCCTACTCAGAAAGATAGTTCTTCCGCTTAGTCAGCAACAAAAGACGAAGAGCTCGAAAATTTTAATTTTGAAAATCAGCTATTAAATACTTCAACCTTCTAACTGGGTTACGAATTTCAATCTATGGTACACTTTCTTAAGCCAGAAGAATGTTTGTATATCCAGTAGAGATGCAAGAAATTTTTAGCCGAATATTTTGGGGAATTTCAAAATTTATTGCCAGAAAATATAGCAGGTTAGCAAAAGATAACTATATTTCACCCTTCCACTACAACTTCCCAGCAGAAACCAGATATTCTTCCGCTTGTCTCCAGATTCAGAAGTACAAAGATAACTGGTAAAATACATGACATTATCTCAGAATGGAACTCCTGGAAAATAAACAATGGAAAAGCGTTTCAGACGTTGTACTTTCTGGACAGAGGTCCTGCAAGAGACACATCTGGTAATGCCCAATTTTGGAATACTGGAAATTTTCCATATGGATTACTAACATTGTCCACACCAAATGCTACAGTTGAACATGTATCTTCAGCATTTTATGGCATTTTAATCCACTGAGGAACTGGCACGCTAGAGAGTTAGCAAATGCTTTCCTAACCACCAGATGTTTTTAAAAAGAGAAAACATATGCTGTACTCGGTTTGAACCATCCTCCAAAATGCTGAAGAGGTTCTTCGTATCCATGTATGACCACTAACAAACTAAATTAAGAATAGAAGAAGTAGAAGATCTGGAAGACCTTGGATTCTTATAGAGACTAAAAACTTGATTTGTGACCTTTATGAAGAGTAAACGCTTTGCAAGTATTGGTTGTTTAAAATACTACTAACATCGTTGTTGCATGAACACTGCAAGATCGGGGTTTCGTGTGTACTCTAGGAATAGTGACAAACGATAGTAGATGCACCACAGATTTCTCTAAACGAATGAGGTCACGCAATTCTCTTAAGATATTTCCCACGTTATAAGAGACTCTAATTCCTTCCTGGTGTCGTTACTTTCACAGTATCGTGTCTTGCAACTTCAAGAGAAAGAGCCAGTGAGCTGGAATATGCATATACAACGATCAGCCAGACCATTATGACCACCCACCTAATAGCCGGTAGATCCATCTTTGTTACCTATAACAGTGGCGACGCGTTGTGGCATGGCATGGAAGCAATGAGCCCTGGGTAGGTCGCTGTAGAGAGCTGCACGCACAAGCCAATTAATTCCCGTAAATTCCGGGGAGGGGGCCGTCACTTTCAATAGCAGGCCATATGTGTTCCATCGAGTTCAGACTTGGCCAGTGTGGAGGTCAGCACATCAATTGGAACTCGCCAATGTGTTCCTCGAACTTCTCCACCACACTCCTAGCCTTGTGTCATGGCGCATTATCTTGTTGAATAATGCAACTGCCGTCATGAAAGGGTGTACGTGCTCTTCAAACAGTGTCCAACGCTCCTTGACCGTCACGGCGCGTTTCACCATCTCCACTGGAACCATGGATGCCTACGTCATTGTACAATGGAGCCTCCATCAGCTTGTCTCCGTCCAGCAGTACAGACGTCAAGGAGGTGTTCCCCTGGAAGGCGACGGATTCGCGCCCTCCCATTGGCATGATGGAGAAATTATCAGATCGTGCGACGCTCTACCACTGCGACAACGTCCAGTCCCGATGACCACATGTCCATTTCAGTTTTAGTTGCACTGCTCGTCGGCTGCGTAGGCCCATCGTTAGGAGTGTTCGAAGCAGTGTGTGTTCAGACACACGTGTACTCTCCCCAGCTAGCTCGCCCAGCCTACGACGTCCGACATCTGTACTCAGAGGTGGCCGGCCAACACTGGAACACCCGATAGGTCGTGTAGTTTCCAAAATGCTCGTGCCTAGTCTCTAGGCTGTCACCATGTGCCCTCGGTCAGACTCAGACAGATCGCGCCTTCCCTTTGTATACACGGACAGCATGCTCGCTGATGTTACATGCACAGTCTGGCAGTCATTCCTCGCCAGGTGACGTTGCTGTATGGCCTGGGTGGGTGTATATCGACACCAAGTCGGTGGTCATAATGTTCTGGCTGATCAGCGTATGTATCATATATCTTGGGTATTATCAGAGATATTACTCCACCACGTCGGAGCGAGCATATGTCCTACTCGAAAGAGTTAAATTTCAAATTTCACGTGGAAAAAACAACCTTGATTGAATACCACAAACCTTAAAATTTTCGATTGCTTATTCTGTACGGAGTTTATCTAAAATGTAACACAACCACGGTGGAAGATACACTCCTGGAAATGGAAACAAGAACACATTGACACCGGTGTGTCAGACCCACCATACTTGCTCCGGACACTGCGAGAGGGCTGTACAAGCAATGATCACACGCACGGCACAGCGGACACACCAGGAACCGCGGTGTTGGCCGTCGAATGGCGCTAGCTGCGCAGCATTTGTGCACCGCCGCCGTCAGTGTCAGCCAGTTTGCCGTGGCATACGGAGCTCCATCGCAGTCTTTAACACTGGTAGCATGCCGCGACAGCGTGGACGTGAACCCTATGTGCAGTTGACGGACTTTGAGCGAGGGCGTATAGTGGGCATGCGGGAGGCCGGGTGGACGTACCGCCGAATTGCTCAACACGTGAGGCGTGAGGTCTCCACAGTACATCGATGTTGACGCCAGTGGTCGGCGGAAGGTGCACGTGCCCGTCGACCTGGGACCGGACCGCAGCGACGCACGGATGCACGCCAAGACCGTAGGATCCTACGCAGTGCCGTAGGGGACCGCACCGCCACTTCCCAGCAAATTAGGGACACTGTTGCTCCTGGCGTATCGGCGAGGACCATTCGCAACCGTCTCCATGAAGCTGGGCTACGGTCCGGCACACCGTTAGGCCGTCTTCCGCTCACGCCCCAACATCGTGCAGCCCGCCTCCAGTGGTGTCGCGACAGGCGTGAATGGAGGGACGAATGGAGACGTGTCGTCTTCAGCGATGAGAGTCGCTTCTGCCTTGGTGCCAATGATGGTCGTATGCGTGTTTGGCGCCGTGCAGGTGAGCGCCACAATCAGGACTGCACACTACCGAGGCACACAGGGCCAACACCCGGCATCATGGTGTGGGGAGCGATCACCTACACTGGCCGTACACCTCTGGTGATCGTCGAGGGGACACTGAATAGTGCACGGTACATCCAAACCGTCATCGAACCCATCGTTCTACCAGTCCTAGACCGGCAAGGGAACTTGCTGTTCCAACAGGACAATGAACGTCCGCATGTATCCCGTGCCACCCAACGTGCTCTAGAAGGTGTAAGTCAACTACCCTGGCCAGCAAGATCTCCGGATCTGTCCCCCATTGAGCATGTTTGGGACTGGATGAAGCGTCGTCTCACGCGGTCTGCACATCCAGCACGAACGCTGGTCCAACTGAGGCACCAGGTGGAAATGGCATGGCAAGCCGTTCCACAGGACTACATCCAGCATCTCTACGATCGTCTCCATGGGAGAATAGCAGCCTGCATTGCTGCGAAAGGTGGATATACACTGTACTAGTGCCGACATTGTGCATGCTCTGTTGCCTGTGTCTATGTGCCTGTGGTTCTGTCAGTGTGATCATGTGATGTATCTGACCCCAGGAATGTGTCAATAAAGTTTCCCCTTCCTGGGACAATGAATTCACGGTGTTCTTATTTCAATTTCCAGGAGTGTAGTTATAAATACTCTAAAATTACTTTTGAGAACTTGAAGCAACATAACTTAAACACAAGCTGATCATGGCATTTGCTGAAAGAATTTCAATTCAGAATTGAACCGTCTGAAGTGTTACTAATTATTTTAATAGTTCCAACAACCCCCCCCCCCCCCCCTACACACACACACACACACACAAAAGTAGAAATTTAACGCTTTATTTCAATCCATTTTGGTTAGGGAACTCAACAGATGTTTTCGTAAATGATTTCATTGTACTGTTAATCCTTTCGGCCTAAGCCAACCGTCAGACGGCAGCGTTCACTTATTTGCAAGTTTTTCATTTTTGTCTTCATGAAACGCCCTCCTTTGCAAATTACATTTTGTGTAGTACTTCAGTCCACTGATTGGCACGGACCGTAAAATGAAATCAAACCTCCGAGTTTTAATATGTAAAGGTGGTCTTTTCATGAAGACGCAAATGAAAAACTTTCGAAAAAGTCAGCGTCACCACTTGACGATGGGCTCAGGCCTGAAACTAGCAACGGTACAATAAAATACACTCCTGGAAATGGAAAAAAGAACACATTGACACCGGTGTGTCAGACCCACCATACTTGCTCCGGACACTGCGAGAGGGCTGTACAAGCAATGATCACACGCACAGCACAGTGGACACACCAGGAACCGCGGTGTTGGCCGTCGAATGGCGCTAGCTGCGCAGCATTTGTGCACCGCCGCCGTCAGTGTCAGCCAGTTTGCCGTGGCATACGGAGCTCCATCGCAGTCTTTAACACTGGTAGCATGCCGCGACAGCGTGGACGTGAACCCTATGTGCAGTTGACGGACTTTGAGCGAGGGCGTATAGTGGGCATGCGGGAGGCCGGGTGGACGTACCGCCGAATTGCTCAACACGTGGGGCGTGAGGTCTGCACAATACATCGATGTTGTCGCCAGTTGTCGGTGGAAGGTGCACGTGCCCGTCGACCTGGGACCGGACCGCAGCGACGCACAGATGCACGCCAAGACCGTAGGATCCTACGCAGTGCCGTAGGGGACCGCACCGCCACTTCCCAGCAAATTAGGGACACTGTTGCTCCTGGGGTATCGGCGAGGACCATTTGCTACCGTCTCCATGAAGCTGGGCTACGGTCCCGCACACCGTTAGGCCGTCTTCCGCTCACGCCCCAACATCGTGCAGCCCGCCTCCAGTGGTGTCGCGACAGGCGTGAATGGAGGGACGAATGGAGACGTGTCTTCTTAAGCGATGAGAGTAGCTTCTGCCTTGGTGCCAATGATGGTCGTATACGTGTTTGGCGCTGTGCAGGTGAGCGCCACAATCAGGACTGCATACGACCGAGGCACACAGGGCCAACACCCGGCATCATGGTGTGGGGAGCGATCTCCTACACTTGCTGTACACCTCTGGCGATCGTCGAGGGGACACTGAATAGTGCACGGTACATCCAAACCGTCATCGAACCCATCATTCTACCATTCCTAGACCGGCAAGGGAACTTGCTGTTCCAACAGGACAATGCACGTCCGCATGTATCCCGTGCCACCCAACGTGCTCTAGAAGGTGTAAGTCAACTACCCTGGCCAGCAAGATCTCCGGATCTGTCCCCCATTGAGCAAGTTTGGGACTGTATGAAGCGTCGTCTCACGCGGTCTGCACGTCCAGCACGAACGCTGGTCCAGCTGAGGCGCCAGGTGGAAATGGCATGGCAAGCCGTTCCACAGGACTACATCCAGCATCTCTACAATCGTCTCCATGGGAGAATATCAGCCTGCATTGCTGCGAAAGGTGGATATACACTGTACTAGTGCCGACATTGTGCATGCTCTGTTGCCTGTGTCTATGTGCCTGTGGTTCTGTCAGTGTGATCATGTGATGTATCTGACCCCAGGAATGTGTCAATAAAGTTTCCCCTTCCTGGGACAATGAATTCACGGTGTTCTTATTTCAATTTCCAGGAGTGTAGTTTAAAAAAAAATTATAGCTGGCTGCAGAATTTCGTGAAGAGAAATTTAATAATATATCTATTTAGTTTGATAAACTATTTAGGGGATTTTGATCCGATTTAGGGGTATTTAAAATGTGGTATACGGGGCATTGTGCTTCAGAGTTGGCAACAGTGGTTGGGAGCTGCAGTTCAGTTGAACGTAGTCGCGCTGGTTGTAATGGCTTAGCGGGAGGAGGAATATCGTATCGGCTGAGAGAGTATCCCCATCACCTTAGGTTGAGCCCCAGAAAAGCGGATTATATTGCCCAGTGATTATTGTTTTCACCACGAAATAACTATAAATACCGATTGTTAATATTACGCGTTCTCGCCGGCAAGTGGATTTCAGAGAAAGAATAGCGTGATTGTTACAACAACGTATTTCAACATAAGTGATGAACTTAAACGTGGATAGAAACGTACAACAATGCTACTTAGTGCTTACAATTGTGTTTAATGTGAATATAATGTAACCTTTAGTCTTGCAAACTTTTCACGACTTTGATTGACACAAAACCTCTGTCCTTAGAATTCAGCATAATTCAGAAGCCAAATCCAACTGAAACAACTCCCGTAGCGGTCAAACTGATTACTACATATCCGTTAGGTTAAGAAAAAAATAAAGACTACGCTTCTACAGTAATAATCCGCTAACAATACCATAATTTAATCTGGGGTGTTTCAGAGTGCAAAACGCTTTGCTCAATAAAGTCTTGTAATTCGTCATTAATCTCCACTATGTTACCAACAGGACGCTGCGGGAAGGGTTTAATACAAGTGTACTCATGTGTCTGACGCCGTTCAGAAGCCTTGTTAAATTCCTAAAATTGAGTAAAGGTTGTTCATGCTCCAAGTTTATAATAATATTATGCACAATTTTCTGGGACGAGAGAAATATTGAGAACCACAAAGTGAGGGTGATTGTAATTAAACTTTCGCTATTTGAGAGGGCCCTCATGTAAAACGGGTGATCGTAGTATAATGAAACTTAAACATTTTGATGGAAACGAAATGGAAATGAGCGTTTGGCGTCATTGGGCGAGAAGCCCCTTACGGGCCAGGTCCGGCCGCCTTGGTGCAGGTCTTATTACATTCGACGCCACATTGGGCGACCTGCGCGCCGGATGGGGATGAAATGATGATGAAGACAGCACAACAACCAGTCCCTGGGCGGAGAAAATCCCGACCCAGCCGGGAATCAACCCGGTCCCGTAGGACGGCTGACCACTCAACAATTTGATGGACATGCGAAAGAGAAATAACGAATAAACTATTGAATAAAAACGTTCTAATTTCCACATGAGAGGGTTCAAATGTGGTGATCTCGGTGGTTAGGCAATTTGGAACGATCAGTCAATGATTTGGTTTGCTCCTGGCAGAGACTGATGGCCAGTTGTGCCACAAGTAGTTCAAGAATTTGCTGCGGTCATTGCCCAGAATGCTGTACGCAATGTACAACCTTCAAGCAGTGTACGAGCTGTGTCACCACAGCTGAACATTCCACGTTCTACTGTCCGAAAAGTGCTGCGCACAATTGTGAAATAGTAACCGTACAAACTTCGCAATACTCACCAACTTTCGCCCAATGTCGTAGACATTCAAGCACACTTTGCTGTTACGTTTCATGAAAGGGTTCAGACTGACGACATGTGTCACAGGAACATACTGTGAAGTGATGAAGCACAATTCACGCTCATTGGAGCAGTGAACACTCAGCAATTGTGAGATGTGGCGATCGTCACCGCCAAAGAACGTTCATAAAGCACCGAGCACTTGAAATATGTCTGGTGTGGATTCACGGCATAGTTCGTGATTGGTCCGTTTTTCATTCACCCTAAGGACCGCGACATGCAGTGCGAACCGCACGTATAATTCCCTAACATGTCATCCCTGTTGTACGAGAGAGAGGTGCTTCGGTCTCATCTGTTTCAATGCACGATGGAGTTACATCTCACGCTGCTTTTGAAATCACTCGGTTCCTCCTTAACACATTTTATGAAAAGCTAATCATTGCCCGATCGTTCCAAAGTGCGTAACCACCAAGATCATCAGATGTGAACCTTCCTATGCGGAAATTAAAATGTGTTCCTTTCAATAGATTATTCTTAATTTTTCATCCGCATGTTCTTACAAATGTTTGCAAAGAGTTTCGTTATCCTGAGATCTCTCATTTTTCAAAATGGCCCTCCTAGGAAGACAAAATTTAATTTAATTGTAACCGCCCTGTATGTATTGTGTAACTTTCGTCAAAAAGAGCAATATTTTTTAGAATGATCCAAAAAACGTCCCAGAAATAACGCTAGATATGTATTGTAGGTAGCTTCTATATTATAAAAATTTTATCCCTAAATGTTGACGTTCAAGCCAACGAAAGGTAATCTCTTCATTTCTAAACCAACCACAATTGAAAATGTAGTTGCACTAAGCTCCGTCATTAATTACGAGGAGTAAATTTTTTTTTAGTTCAGTTTGCATGGTCCAAGAAATTAAACAATATTTCCATCTTATCTTTTACTGGTTACAGTCTGTACTTCATGTGCAGTAATAAACTGTATGTACTAGGGGTTGTCGGAATTTAATAATACTTCATGTTGAAAATAAATAAATCTCCAGTTCCTGATGAAAATCCAATTCGGTTTTACAGAGAGTACTCTACTGCATTGGCTCCTTACTTAGCTTGCATTTATCGCGAATCTCTTGCCCAATGTAAAGTCCCGAGCGACTGGAAAAAAGCGGGGGTGACGCCTGTATATAAGAATGGTAGAAGGACGGATCCTCAAATTTACAGACCAATATCCTTAACATCGGGTTGTTGCAGGATTCCCCATCATATTCTCAATTCCTTGAGACAGAGAAGTTGCTGTCCATGCACCAGCACGGCTTTAGAAAGCATCGCTCCTGCGAAACGCAACTCGCCCTTTTTTCACATGATATCTTGCGAACCCTGGATGAAGATTATCAGACGGATGCCATATTCCTTGACTTCCGGAAAGCGTTTGACTCGGTGCCCCACTGCAGACACCTAACTAACGTACGAGCATATGGGATTGGTTCCCAAGTATGTGAGTGGCTCGAAGACTTCTTAAATAATAGAAGCCAGAACGTTGTCATCGATGATGAGTGTTCATCGGAGGTGAAGGTATCATCTGGAGTGCCCCAGGGAAGTGTGGTAGCTCCGATGTTGTTTTCTATCTATATAAATGATCTTTTGGATAGGGTGGATGGAAATGTGGGGCTGTTTGCTGATGATGCTGTGGTGTATGGGAAGGTGTCGTCGTTGACTGACTGTAGGAGGATACAAGATGACTTGGACAGGATTTGTGATTGGTGTAACGAATGGCAGCTAACTCTAAATTAGATAAATGTAAATTAATGCAGATGAATAGGAAAAAGAATCCTGTAATGTTTGAATACTCCATTAATAGTGTAGCGTTTGACGCAGTCACATCGATCAAATATTTCGGCGTAACATTGCAGAGCGATATGAAGTGGGACAAGCATGTAATGGCAGTTGTGGGGAAGGCGGATAGTCGCCTTCGCTTCATTGGTAGAATTTTGGGAATATGTGGTTCATCTGTAAAGGAGACCTCTTATAAAACACTAATACGACCTATTCTTGAGTACTGCTCGAGCGTTTGGGATCCCTGTCATTTCGGATTGAGGGAGGACATAGAAGCAATTCAGAGGCGGGCTGCTAGATTTGTTACTGGTAGGTTTGATCATCACGCGAGTGTTACGGAAATGCTTCAGGAACTCGGGTGGGTGTCTCTGGAGGAAAGGAGGCGTTCTTTTCGTGATTCGCTGCTGAGGAGATTTAGAGAACCAGCATTTGAGGCTGACTGCAGTACAATTTTACTGCCGCCACAAAGATAAGAGATATTAGGGCTCGTACTGAGGCATATAGGCTGTCATTTTTCCCTCGTTCTGTTTGGGAGTAAAACAGGGAGAGAAGATGCTAGTTGTGGTACGAGGTACCCTCCACCACGCACCGTATGGTGGATTGCGGAGTATTTATGTATATGTATATATGTATATGTACTGAACAAAATAAAATTAGGCTAACAGCAGCAGACAGAAAACCTAATAAGTAGTTACTATTATTCTCGCGATGTATCCATGAACGTAATGAGAAGATAACACTACAATGAATGAATACATTTTGTCATGCAGTTTATAATGATTCGTAACGTACAGATGTATATATAGATATATAAACAAATGAAAAATTACTATTTTGCAGTGTTCGCAGTGTCGCCTGACTCTTGGTTAAGAAACGAAAATTGAACATGCGTTCTACTGGGAGAGCCATCTGCTACCAAGTCACGCGATAGGTTGCTCTCAGAACGGAAATTGGATTACGGAGAGCAGCCGGTCAGTGACCGCGACGTGGGATGGGGAACAGGACTGTCGCTAATGACCCAGTTGTCGACGACATATTGAACCGTGAGAAAGAAGAACGGCAGGAGCAGTGCTCACCTCTCGCACGTCTTCTCGAAACAACCGACGTTGAGTCACACTGTTAGAAACATATCAATTGAAGAGCGAAAGCAGTCATCATGAAAGAACAGCATAAAATCCCCTTACAAGCTTGCTACTCCTGCAGATGGGGTGCTGCCTACTTGCTTGTTCATGGAAGACCTCTTTTCATTCATCTAGCGCTATAGCTATTGGAAATAAGAACAACCATACTTCCTAAAAGAAGGTATCTGTTCCGACTTTTCCTTAAGTGTCCTTTTATGGTATGTGTGAAATTTTGTACCATTATGACCGAAGGCAAATGCTCAAAACTGAACCGTACTGTAATTTTTGTACTTAACAAGAACGAAGACAGACAAGGCAACCCCATAGAAAGAAAAAAAAAAACTGTATTTTACTTAGGCAAAAGGAATACCATAATTGTAGAAATAGGCAGAATAGGCCGTCCACTCCACTGCAGAATGTCAGTTTCTTAGCATAAATGCATTGATTGGTGTTCAATAATTTCGAGAAAGAATGGGTTAAATTCAAACAAAATGTTGATAAATAAGATTTTAATTGAAAATGTATTACTATACAGAAGGGTACATTGTAAGATATAGATTCCATTTGACTTCATCACGGCAGTAGGAAATTCAAAGCAGAAAGAGTCAAAGAAAGTAAATATTTGTTCTCAGAAACCCTAGATGAATTTCTTGGATCCTTAAATTCGGAAGCATAGGTTTTAATGGAACGTATCTAAACCACGGATTCATTTTGTCAAGAACAGATAAATTTCAACCGAATGGAACACCTTAGTAGAGAAAATTTGAAACTATGCATGAAAATCAATAATAATATGATTAATATCTGTAAATAATACATCGAAAAGGTATTTGTACACATTTACAATGTTACTGAACTATCAGACGAGTCTTCATATTTAGGGCAGGTGGAGGCAATGGCCGAGAAATAAGAAATAGACAGAACAGTAAAAAATGACGTAAAACTGTTACTTTTTGGTCGAACTGAAAGTTAAAGAACAGTTAAATAGGAATTTCTTCATCATCTGTATATATTAAAATTTTCACATATGACAAAAACCATTCAAACATTGTGAGTTGTTTAACAAGTAATGGAGAGATACCTACGAACTAATAAACAAGGAAAAAGTCTGGAATAAAAGAAATTGTTATGTCTCTAATGAAAATAAAATGGCACTATCAGGACATTTAGTTAGGTGAATAGTTGATAGATGGATGAAGGAAGTTCCTTGTTCGATACCAAGAAATGAGAAAATACAACAAAAGATATAATGGAGACTGGAAAGAACGCATTATAGAACATGTAGGAGCAACATTGATCATTATGCTTGAAAATCATGATGCATGATGAACGAGGCACGGAGAAATGTCAAGGAGACTTTTATTCTAAACTGGATGTCAAACGTGATAATGACAGTAATAATGATGATGAGAATAGGAAGCAATACTTCTAGGACACAATGGTCAGTTATAGACTTCAAATCCGTCTCTAAATAAGTAATAGGTGAGGTTGAATATTTCTAATGTGGTTCAATTAGACTTTTTGCTGCACTGTTCGTCACAAAAATCATATTTCTTCTAAGTCTTCAGTTCTACGCCTGGTGTGATAGGGATTTACATCTTCCACCAAGTTTCTTGTCTCAACATACACATTACACCGGACGTATCACTTCATTTTACTTAAGCATTTACCTTCAGGTAACGTGGCTTTAATGATTACACATCTTTCTCCGTATAATGATTCACAGTTAGAGGACATGCGTAGTATTTGTGGAAGGAAATCACAGCACACGTACGCTTAGTGGAAGGAAATCACAGTGACAATGCTGAAGTTTCACCACAGAATGCAAGTCTAGCTGGAGCGTACTTTACAAATACAACGTTTTCATTCGATGCTGGATAACGAACAGTGAAGCAATTAACATTTTTAATCAGTGACACAAATAATACGTAGTTGTACTTTCATACAACACAAATAACTTCAATTAATTTTTACGTCACAGAAAATTGTAAGCGAATGGTTATCTGATGTGTAAACAAGTTAAGTAACCTATTTCTGTTCGACCATATACACTCCTGGAAATGGAAAAAAGAACACATTGACATCGGTGTGTCAGACCCACCATACTTGTTCCGGACACTGCGAGAGGGCTGTACAAGCAATGATCACACGCACGGCACAGCGGACACACCAGGAACCGCGGTGTTGGCCGTCGAATGGCGCTAGCTGCGCAGCATTTGTGCAACGCCGCCGTCAGTGTCAGCCAGTTTGCCGCGGCATACGGAGCTCCATCACAGTCTTTAACACTGGTAGCATGCCGCGACAGCGTGGACGTGAACCCTATGTGCAGCTGACGGACTTTGAGCGAGGGCGTATAGTGGGCATGCGGGAGGCCGGGTGGACGTACCACCGAATTGCTCAACACGTGGGGCGTGAGGTCTCCACAGTACATCGATGTTGTCGCCAGTGGTCGGCGGAAGGTGCACGTGCCCGTCGACCTGGGACCGGACCGCAGCGACGCACGGATGCACGCCAAGACTGTAGGATCCTACGCAGTGCCGTAGGGGACCGCACCGCCACTTCCCAGCAAATTAGGGACACTGTTGCTCCTGGGGTATCGGCGAGGACCATTCGCAACCGTCTCCATGAAGCTGGGCTACGGTCCCGCACGCCGTTAGGCCGTCTTCCGCTCACGCCCCAACATCGTGCAGCCCGCCTCCAGTGGTGTCGCGACAGGCGTGAATGGAGGGACGAATGGAGACGTGTCGTCTTCAGCGATGAGAGTCGCTTCTGCCTTGGTGCCAATGATGGTCGTATGCGTGTTTGGCGCCGTGCAGGTGAGCGCCACAATCAGGACTGCATACGACCGAGGCACACAGGGCCAACACCCGGCATCATGGTGTGGGGAGCGATCTCCTACACTGGCCGTACACCTCTGGTGATCGTCGAGGGGACACTGAATAGTGCACGGTACATCCAAACCGTCATCGAACCCATCGTTCTACCATTCCTAGACCGGCAAGGGAACTTGCTGTTCCAACAGGACAATGAACGTCCGCATGTATCCCGTGCCACCCAACGTGCTCTAGAAGGTGTAAGTCAACTACCCTGGCCAGCAAGATCTCCGGATCTGTCCCCCATTGAGCATGTTTGGGACTGGATGAAGCGTCGTCTCACGCGGTCTGCACGTCCAGCACGAACGCTGGTCCAACTGAGGCGCCAGGTGGAAATGGCATGGCAAGCCGTTCCACAGGACTACATCCAGCATCTCTACGATCGTCTCCATGGGAGAATAGCAGCCTGCATTGCTGCGAAAGGTGGATATACACTGTACTAGTGCCGACATCGTGCATGCTCTGTTGCCTGTGTCTATGTGCCTGTGGTTCTGTCAGTGTGATCATGTGATGTATCTGACCCCAGGAATGTGTCAATAAAGTTTCCCCTTCCTGGGACAATGAATTCACGGTGTTCTTATTTCAATTTCCAGGAGTGTATAATTCAGCTTTCAAGACATTTGGAACACAGATTTAGACGTTTTTACGGATAAATAACAAGTAAACCGTTTTTTCTTGTTTCTAACTAGTTTCCGGCTTATTGGGCCGTCTTCAGGAAACAGCTAACATCCGCATGGGACACCAGTTCTTAGGTGATCAAACACTATATACAAAGATATAAACCAATTTTACAGAATGTTGTCCACTAAATATGTTATTCACATTGTAAATTACACTTTACGCAATCGACAATATTCGACACAATAAATAATTAAAGTACACAATATTATTGTATTACGAATCATATGGTTATTAAGCTAAAGCTTGTGAAGTAATGACAGTTGTTGAGAAACTGTCCAATTGCGTACTCATAGTTTACGTTTGCACGTATCATGTTTTTTTAACGTTGTAAATTATACTTTACACAATGAAAAATACTAAACAACAAAAATACGCAATATTACAATATTACACGATATAACGTTACAATGCTGTAGTTTGTAAGGTAGTGACATTGGTTGAGAACTGTTTAACTGAGCAGTAGTCACTTACGTTACGCAACAAAGATGTTAAGCACTGTAAATTACAGTTTAAGAAGTGGATAATGTTAAATACAGTAAATGATTAAAATACACAATATTACATTATTACAAGTTATATTGTTATAATCCCGAACTTTGTGAGGCAAGTAAAGTAAGGAATATGAAATTCTGTTGTGGTATAAAAACAGAATATTACATAAATACACAATATTATATTATTGCAAGTTATGTTGTTGTAATGCTGAAGTTTGTGAGGCAGGCAAGGTAAGGAATATGAAATCCTGCTGTGGTATAAATTCGTGTAGCAGTATGAAATTATTGTGACGGTCTGTGGGTATGTGGTGAGTTAATTGCACCACGTGAAGCTTAAAAGCGGGGATGTGCTCAGCTGTAACTTATTATTTTGAGCTAGCTCGGTACTTTGAGCTAAATTTTAATTTACCTCAAGGGCTCCTAACAGGCTGTTTTCTTCCCTTGTAGCTATATGTAGCACTTCTGTGTGGACTTGGTATCTACGTACATCGTTTAGCAGATCTTCGGTGAAGGTGGAGTCTGACTTATGTAATATCCAGATCAACAACAACGGTTTGTTATTCAACCTTAGCAACTGAATTGTTCTACCATGAAGTAACGGATGAGTCTATAAATTAAAAAAAAATATTTTTACACATTTTACTTGTCATTATTAGTATGTGACATCGTAGGTATTTCGTTGTACCATCACCCGATCCATTCATTATAAGTACTCACAGATACAGTGTGCCTAACATTGATTATTGACTGAGGCTAAAAACTGTTATAATTCTTCAAAAAACGGTACTTCCCGAATTGTGACTGTTTGATACTTTCAGTCATGCTTCCTTGGTTGGTGTAATGGGATCAACGTAGTGGGCTTGCTAACCAAATGGTCTCGAGTTCGATTCCTGGCTGAGTCAGAGACTTTATCCGCTGAGCTGGCACGGTAGCTCAGCGTGTTCGGTAAGAGAGCTGGCTGCTCCACAAAAAAAAAAAAAATAAAAAAAAAAAAAAGAAATGCGTGTAGAGCGCTAATGGTATTAGACTATTCTTCTTGAAGTCCCAGGTTCAATTCCACCTAAGAGTAGGGAATTGTCTTCATTCCTGTAACTTAAGGACACCCCCGAACCTTTCTGCTTCAAATAGATTGCCGGGGTCTTCCGCGGGATTGAAGAGACAACTGGGGTGATGGGGTTGCCACTGTTCAGTGCTCGTGCTGTGATGAACGAAAGTTTTTTTTTTTCTTTATTGATTTTCAATTCCCCCCAAAGGGGGGGGGGGGGCTGGCAGCAGCTTAGTACGCTGCTCTACAGCCTACAGCCTTTTTGGTAAGAAAATGAAGAAGAAAGAAACAAGGATAAACAGAAGATAAAATGACGACTTAAAGTGTAAAACGGCGAAAAATGCGGAAAATTAAAACAGAAAGGAAAAGGGGTTGGCAATGTCGATAAAATACATTGGAATCGGACAAGTAACATAGTAGACACACAATTAAAAAAAAAACATGGTGACAGTCTGGTTTCTGTTCGCAAGAGATAAATAATACCCAGTGACAGTATGATGGCGTTCGCTACACGTCCCTAAAGACACACCACGGGACACTCACTGGAAAACACACACTGTAAAACACTGCACGAAAAACGGTGGCATAAATACGACACTCCTGCGCCAAAGGCAGATGGGGGGGGGGGGCAGGACCTGGAGGAAGGGGAAAAAAACAAGGAGGGAGGAGAGGAGAAAACGAAAGGGGGGAACTAAGGAGGGAGAGGATTCATAAGGGGGGAGAGGGGCAGGGCAGACGCGTGAGGGAATAGGAAGAGGCAGAGGAGGGAAATGCAAAAGGACTCAGGGGAGAGAAGGGGGCAGCAAGAGGGGAGGTGGGGAAAAAAGAGGAAGGAAGGGGGGAGAGGGAGCCCAGGAAAAGGAGAGAGGAAAGGAGGGGAGTGAGGATCAGAGTTGATAGGAGGGATAAATGGAGGAAGAGAGGGCATCATCCGTGAGGGGGAGTTGATGAAAGCCACCTTGGGAAAGGAGATGTAGGGTGTAGAGATGGAGGGTAGGGGGGATACAACAGTGAAGACGTGGTAGGGGGAGGGGATGGGAGAGGAGAGGAGCAACCAGGGGGTGAGGGGGATCAAGGTTGCGGGAGGTGTAGAGGATGCAGATATGTTCGAGGAATAGGAGCAGATGGGGGAAAGGGATAAGATCATAGAGGATCCGCGTGGGGGACGGGAGGCATATACGGAAGGCGAGGCAGAGTGCATGACGCTCAAGGATCTGGAAGGACTTCTAGAATTTGGGGGGGGGGGGGGGGGCAGATATCCATGCAGGACTGGCATAGCAGAGGATGAACGAAAGCGTACACCCTGCTTGTAGTCAAGTGCGAAGCCCGTTCTTGGGTTGAGCGCCAAAGACTTTATTCACTTTTTTATCTAATAGAAATAAAAACAATAATAACTCCTTTTCTACAACTGACTTATAATTTCTTTGTGTTGTTTGAGCCCTCATTAATGAACTACAAGGGGCCAAAGGATTATGCTCTGTTACACTGTGATTGTATCATTATTCTGTTCTCATGAAGTATTTACGTTTAATACATTAATTGAGCCCCTCTTTCACTCAAACTATACGCTACAGGTTCTACAACTCTACTTTGCGCTACATCTGAAAATTTCTCTGCATTAAGAATGATGTGCTATGTCCTATTTGATAAAAGCTCTTAAATCGAATCAAAAAGCTATCTGATATTCCGTTCACTTTTATCTTTCTATTGGGCGACAGCGCGTAGACGAATCTGACGCCTTCCGGGAGTCGAGGAACTCGTTATGAGCCAGTGCGCCTGTATCTAGTAGCCTTGTCGGCCTCGTGGACGAACAGAATGAGCTAGGTTCCATGCGATCGTTGTTTATTGAACACATTTATTAAGGTCACCCACATGAAGTATTCAACTTAAAACAATTCAAATACTTGTCCGCGGAAGGTACCATTCCATGCGAAGAAAGGAAACGATTCTAAATTTTAATCGTGTGTTGATTTATTTACTTCGGCGATATTAGGGCAGTCAGGATGTCTCTTAGGTCTAACTAAGCATTCTACGTATGTTACGCTACATTCCTAGCGACAAGCGTGTCTCGCAGCTAGCAATGTCATGCAATTTAACTTTTTTTATATTCCTCTGCATGGCACTTAGAGGCTGCGATTGCAGTACGTTTCAATACTTCATCACTTCATACAAAAAGCTCCTAAGAAGATTCGTGATCATATTGGCACTAAATGGTAAAATACTTTTCCTGAGTGCAAAAGTAATTTTATTTACCATCTCATGAAACGTTTCCCATCAGCATGCCATAGATCTGGTGATCGGTTTCTCCCAGAATGTGTCACCGGAAGATAAATAAAATGATTTTGGCCATCAAGGCAAGTGTTTAACCAGTTACATTCTATTACATTCTCGTCCAAAACGGAGCCCCTGTGCTATTCAGTAGATCTGGTACGATTCGACTGTGTGTTGCTGTCGCACTGTGTCGAACCTCTGGGAAATGCAGTCTGGAGGGAGCCCGTGTTGTTAGGTGGCAGCCCTGTGGCGGGCGTTAATGGAGACCGTCTTGTTTTGGAGGCGGTGGAGGCAGCGGAGGCGGCGCGTAACGAGTGGGGGAGGAGGGGGAAGCAGCGTGTCGCAGCATTAAGCGGCCGTGCGGCCGTGTGCAGCACTGTGGCTGCCCGAGGCTGCTGCGACGCCAGGGACCAACTTCCAGCGACCTCTACGTTTCCAATCACGTGGTGGATTAAGCACAAAGCGCTGAATGTTCCGATACAGTCGCAATCGGGCACTGCCTCCTGACTGGTTTCTTATCAACAGTTCTACAGCAGCTGCGAGTTTCAGACTGCTTATCCATAGTGAATACAATAATCCTGTCTTACTCGCTGCCACGTTACATTTCGACGTTTTCGTCACACTGCAGAAATATTTTATCTTTGAAATTTCTTTCAGTAAATTGGATACTCGAATTATCCTGCGGGCGCGAACTCTGTAATTCAGAACAATTCAAGGAAGAATACACTTGTCAATCTACATAAATTCCACAACTTCAGGCAGATGAGAGTGAACATGCTTCTGGGCAAGCGAGTCCTGTGCGCTTCAGAGTATGACAAATGCATCCGTGAGCTTTAATTCTCAATTTAAGTCTGAATCGGTTCATCCTAACATTATATTTTTTCATCATAACATTATAACAAAAGACCTGGAAGAGCAGTTGAACGGAATGGACAATGTCTTGAAAGGAGGATATAAGATGAACTTCAACAAAAGCAAAACTAGGATAATGGAATGTAGTCGAATTAAGTCGGGTGATGCCGAGTGAATTAGATTAGGAAGTGATACACTTAAAGTAGTTGATGAGTTTTGCTATTTGGGGAGGAAAATAACTGATGATGGGCCGGCCGGAGTGGCCGAGCGGTTCTAGGCGCTACAGTCTGGAACCGCACGACCTCTACGGCCGCAAGTTCGAATCCTGCCTCGGGCATGGATGTTTCTGATGTCCTTAGGTTAGTTAGGTTTAAATAGGTCTTAGTTTTGGGGACTGATGATCTCAGCAGTTAAGTCCCACAGTCTCAGAGCCATTTGAACCATTTTTTTGAACTGATAATGGTCAAAGTACACGGGATATAAAATGTAGACTGGCAATGGCAAGGAAAGCGTTTCTGAAGAAGAGAAATTTGTTAATTTCGAGTACAGATTTACGTGCCAGGAAGTCGTTTCTGAAAGTATATATATAGCCATGTATGGAAGTGAAACATGGACAAGAAGAGAATAGAATCTTTCGAAATGTGGTTCTATAGAAAAATGCTGAAGATTAGATAGGTAGATCACATAACCAATGAGGAGGTATAGAATAGAATTGGGGAGAAGAGAGATTTGTGGTATAACCTCACTAGAAGAAGGGATCTGTTGGTAGGACAGTTTCTGAGGCATCAAGGGATCACCACTTTCATGGAGAGCTGTATCAAACCAGCCTCTGGACTGGAGACAACAACAACAACAATAAATTTTTGTGGGCAACTTCAGAAGAGTATAAAGAGACCATAACTTCCAGCTAAATAATGTCAGACTGGGTTCCTCAGCAAAAACCGCAAAACAAGACAAATAAACATCCACAACAATGTGAGAAGCTTCGAGATGGAATCCCACTCGACTTAAGGAATTTTTTCAGTCTGCCTTCAGTCTATTTTTCGCCTCACAACCACCTGAGAAGTCACCAACGCATGATTTGGCATCCACGTTAAATTGCAGGTCTCCTTTCCCCGACTGCTTACTGGGGTACTTTAGGGTCATGGAAGTCGCCACGGTGGCGTGGCAACAGTTATCACAAACTGAATCTAAGCTTTCACCTTTTGTATACTTTCAGGCTGTACTTCTTTAATGATTTGCAGCAAGGAGAGCTGAAATGATATTTTTAATCACAATATGACTTTTCTTTTTATACAAAAACACCAGAGTTTCTGGCATTTAATTTTGCACATGCGTGTCACAAATTTCTGTCCCGTCCCGGTAGATTTCTGATTTGCAGCAGTCCAGACAGATACGTCTTTGCCACTGAAACATATACGGACTTTAGAAGAGAATTCTTTCATGCTGTGAATTGTAACATTGTGTGCGACTGCTTTAGAATTCTTTCTTTTTTAACCAATCTATATAAAGTAAGAGTACTTTCATTTTCTTCGTCTGAGACCGTATATTTTTCTTCGAGTCTTGTCGACAAATAGTGGTATATCTTTTATTCATCCAAACTGGGCAAGCTATATGAGTACCAAATCGTTGTTCACCCTCTTGATTTGAATTCCCAAAGATGGCATGAAGGTAGCGTTCACAGCGTGGAAACCAATGCGCTCCACTTGTAGATTCTGAACAGACACAACAAATGAACTCTTGCGTTTCAGATGCTTGAGTCCATGAAGAAATCATAGCCATAATGAATTCTTCATAGGCCTCTGCCGACTTTTCACAGACGTCCTCACATTCGCCAACATTTTCTAATGATCAATAAGCTTTTTCTATTCGTCTTCTATTGTAATACCTTTTTGAAACCTCTTGCAGCAGAGCTGATGTGTGCTCCATATGGAGATATCTAAATCGACGAACCGTAAACTCTTGCTCCAATTATTATTTTTCTCGCTCTGCATCCATGTTATCACCATATTCTCCACATTCTGGTTTGCTCTTTCCATGTTCCCTTGAATTTGGCTGTGAGGAGGTCTCCCATGTACGATTTTCAGTGAGGACCATTGCTCTTGTAAATTAGAAACAACTTTCTTTGCGAAATCTCTCCCATTGTCTGACTGGAGGATTCCTCTAGCTTCGAGAAGTGTGAACATGTCAGTCAGGCAGTATGTTACTTCCTCAGCTGTCTTACAGGGTGTCCAACTCACATCTCCTTGATTTCAAGGATCCAGGAGAGAAAAAGCACAGTAAATACGTCAGTAAAAACTGCACTACATTGTAGAGCATCTCAAAGAATTTATAATTGCGCTTCAGAAGTGCCAGAGTGCAGCATAATCGCATGAAGTGAAAATAGCGACTCTACAGCAGCGAGCAAGCAGTAGTGTGGTTTGCAGAAACAAAATCGCCGATTACTGTACAAAGAAATTATCGTCGTGTGTATGAATGTGATCCACCTGACGTGAAAACAATTATGGAATAGTACAGGACGTTTCTGGCAACAGGAAGTGGTCTGAAACATTCTGGCAGTGCACATTACGTAGTTTCAGAAGAGACAGTGGAGAACATCAGACAAACATTCCCTAGAAGCCCATGTAAGTCGTCAAGCATCTATGCATCTTGATGTACCTCGATCAACAATGCTTCATGCAGTTCACCAGCGTCTTCGTATGTTCGTTTAAAAAGTGAAAATTCTGCAACATCTGACGCCGAACGACAAACCACGCCGACAAAAATTTTCTGTGGATATGCTGTAGCATTTTGATACGAATGCCAGCTTGCTGGAAAGATGATTATTCTCAGATGAGGCAATCTTTCATCTATCAGGAAGGGTTAATAGGCATATTTTTCGGATTTGGGGTTCGCAAAATCCGCACGTTGTCATTGAACACGTTCGTGGTACCACTAAACTAAACATCTGGTGCCGGCTAATGCACTACAGGATTGTTGGACCGTTCTTCTTTGCAGAACAAACAGTGAATGACTCATGCTGGAGCAGTTTGTGTACCCTCAGATACAAGACTTGCAACCCAACATCATCTTTCAACAAGATGGAGCTCCGCCTCGTTGGTCAACGGCTGTTCGCAAGTTTCCTGGATAGGAAATTTGCCAATCGTTGGATCGCACTCGGAGAACCCCGTTCACCCGACATTACGCCACTTGATTTCTTCATGTGGGGATTCGAGAAGGACGAAGGCGATTTTGTTTCTGCCAATCACACTACCACTTGCGCGCGCTGCTGTGGAGTCGCCATTCCCAATTCACGCAATCATGCTGCACTCTGGCGACGATACTTGGCACTTCTGACGCGTGAATATAAATTCTTTGAGATGCTCTACAATGTGATGCATATTCCACTGTCGTATCTACGGTGTTTTTTTTTCCTGGTTCTTTGAAATCAGGGAGGTTTGAGTGAGACACCCTGTAATATTTCATTATAGCGATAGTCTGTTAGAAAAACACTGTTTCTTGCTGGATTACTCCTCATTATCTTTAACCCTATATAAAATTTTTGTTTAGTTTCATTCACACGATCATGAACCACAACATTTACACAGTTATCACGGCAGCCTCCGTTTCAACTAAAAGGACAATTGGAACAGAACTGGGCTGGAACTGTTACAACAATGATGTCTGTGGATCTTGTTAACAGTCAAAACGTTTAAATTATCGTCCTTTGATCCTTTACCCTAAACATAACCGGTGTTTTATACCCAGACTACTGATTTTTGACATTTTGTATATTGCCTAGGCAATCAACAAAATGAAAGTTTGCCGGTAACATATACTATATTTGAAGAAAGGTATCTATGTGGACACCTGTTAGTGGACAGTAATATTAATTCGCCTTTATGACAGCCTGAACTCTGCTGACAATACTTACCACGGGGTGTCTGCTTGTCTGTGGAGGAACCACAGTCACCAGAGAAGGTAATGATGTTGGACCCTGGGGTCTGGGGCGTAGTCGATGTTCTGAGTCACTCCAAAGGTGTCCCATTGGGTTCACGTCGGGACTCGGGACAGACCAGTCCATTTCAGGGCTGTTGGTGCTCACAAATCATTGCTTCAAAGGTACTGCGTTATGACAGGGCGCGTTGTCATGCTGATACAGTCGTCATCTCCGAACTGTTCTGCTGTACGGGGTTCACAAAGCTATAAAATGTGTTCATGTCGTTCCAAACCAAACCACGAGCTTCCAATCATGAACTGTCCAGTAGCGCTGCTTTTTACACAACCTTAAGCACCGCTTTGCACTGGCCACAAAAAATTTGGCTCATGTGTAGCTGTTCGACCATTGCTTCTCATTCTTAATGACTCCCTGTGTACAGTCATCGTGCTAGCTTCAAACATACGAGTGATTCCTTCTTTTGATTTCAATCGATTTGTCTACAACCACCCTCCCTCCACAGTGCTCCATGGTCCCTGACCTTGTGTTAGGTGAGTGCCAGCAGTCGATTTTGACAACATTACAAGGGTTATTTGTCACCCACGGATTGGTTACTCAGGTGACACCCAGTGAATAGGTCCCTTTCGAATTCAATGAGCTTTTCTACCTGAGGCGTTCTGCTATTACTTCTTCCTTACTGACAACTCAGTACTCCTTTCCCTCTTTCATACTTACAGGTACGCTTCTCTTGACATCTAGTGGTCAATTCTGCATTCAGCAGGATGTCCGGATACTTTTGATCAAAATGGCTCTGAGCACCACGTGACTTAACTTCTGAGGTCATCAGTCGCCTAGAACTTAGAACTAATTAAACCTAACTAACCTAAGGACATCACACACATCCAAGCTCGAGGCAGGATTCGAACCTGCGACCGTAGCGGTCCCTAGGCTGCAGAATGTACCGCCTACAATCGCACGGCCACTACGGCCGGCTACTTTTGATCGATTAGTGTATTATTTCAGCCAGTGTTCTTACACCCAGCTCTATTCTCAACGACTACAGTTTGGCTTTTCAGCTTTACACTTGGTTCATTGAGAGTTGGCACTTCTAACCGTTCACTGGACCCTATAGATGACAGCAATGTGTAATATTTTTTTGTTTTGTGATTATTTTGACACGAAAAATTAATTAATAATCTTACCATATTTCCCTCCGTCAGTCATTGTTGTCGCTCGACACAACTAATGTCATTGAGTCTGTCAGTAAGCTGCAGATATTGTGCTTGGAAGTTCTAGAAAACGTCGTTCTCTGAGTTTTTTTGTCACTTGCATTTCTTTAGTTTTGCTTTTGCATGTAAAAATGCTCTTCTATGCTGGCCGATCCCTACTATTAAGCGCTGGTTTTCAGCTGTGTTTGCATCCAGGATGTTACTCATTCTTATTCTAATATTTAGGCTGATAATGTTACATTCATTCTCAAGGTACGCCGCTTACAACATTTTAAAATCCCTTTACACAATACTGTGGAGTAAATGTGCGTGCGTCAGAGATAACGTGCAAGCGATTCGTCTTTAAAATGTAAGATTATTAACCAAAATATCAAAACAAGAATTAGTTATATCTCATATCCACACCCAAAAGATGATGGAATACTCGATCCGTCGAGAACCTATCAAGACCTAAACTGCTCACTGTTCCACTTCTGTATCTTGTCATTTTATAGGATACATGGACCTATTACCTTGCTTATTACTAAACATCATACTTTTTTTTGGAAAAGAAATAAATCTGCAATACCCATAAGATTCTATGTTCGAAACGTAGATGTATGAAATATTTTAATAACTACACTTAGCTGTTGGTGTGTTAAATAAAAATACATCCTCTGCCATTTCCTAATAAGATGACGCGTTATCGTCTAGGCGCCGAGACCTGAAGCTACCGGCAAAATACTGTCGTTTCTCTGGCACTGCGAAATGTTTAGCCAAGCTTTCTCAAGAGCGAAGCGCGCAGACACTGGCTGAAGAAATTACGTCACGTAAAGGCAGTGATAATAACACGACCTGTATCTGAAAATTAAAAGAAACGTTTAAAGTTTTTCATTTGCAACTTAATCAGCGGGTGCTGGAAGCTGCTTCACATTGTTCGCTTTTACGTCTCTCTTTATAGCCGCTAAAAATATTCCCAGAATCCGTGGGTTGGGAAGAAGCAGGTAAGATGAGAACACTATGTTAAGAATACAATAGAGTACATAAAATTGCTTCATGATGTACGTATGGATACGGGTGATCTCCAGTAGTATAGGTAAGTGGTTACAAGTGGAGCCAGACTTTCACTCAGATGGGTTGCGGGAATCTGAACTTTGGATAGATTGACTATCAGCATTTTAAACCTAGACAGGAGAATTGTCATAGGAGTGGGGTAGACCAACGATTCTTGAATTTATTGCCATTCTAAACTTACAACTGGATACTATACTTTGCAAAAAATGGTTCAAATGGCTATGAGCACTATGGGACTGAACTTGTGAGGTCATCTGTTCCCTGGACTTAGAACTACTTAAACCTAACTAACCTAAGGACATCACACACACCATGCCCGAGGCAGGATTCGAACCTGCGACCGTAGCAGCAGCGCGGTTCCGGAGTGAAGCGTCTAGAACCGCTCGGCCACAGCGGCCGCCTATACTTTGCACAAGTGACTTTGCAACCACGCAGACTGCACCTGTATCAGTTCCATTCTGACGTCATAGGATTAGGAAAATCTAACGACCATGCAAGATGCCCCTGTCTCCCCAGGTCCTCAATTTAGGATCTCCATCTTGGTTTCTGATTCATAGGACTGGTGTTCACATTTATAGGTCCTTCATCTTTGATCACCATCTCAGATTTTTAAAATTTCACACTAGAAGGAGAATGACCCACATTGAATTTTTATATTTTCCGCCATTCTACGCGTAGGACAATTGGGTTCTTATGTGCGACATAGGAGAGGTGACGAACCAAACAGCAGCATAATTAGGCTGTTTTGGGTTACCTGCTATTTTATACACAGGGCAATTGAGTTTTGTCTGACGGGTAGGGTGGGGGAGGGTGGAAGGGTGAGATAGGGAAGCCTGGTAACAACACATCATGTAATCGATGACACTGTAAGGGAAGGGCGAAGGTAAGAGGGAAATTCTGAACAATGTAGACTTCACTTACACCAGCTTAATTACACCACTATCTCCTATTCATCCTCGATTCCACGTCTCCCTTCACATGGGTACCTCTAGAATATACCATGGTGATCACTGCACGATAGTTGGTAATGAACAGATATATTGTTTAATCACAGGCAATGATGGATGACGTGGAATACAGTGCATACATAATAGTGACGGAGAGGTACACTACTGGCCATTAAAATTCCTACACCACTAAGATGATGTGGTACAGACGCGAAATTTAACCGAGAAGAAGAAGATGCTGTGATATGAATATGATTAACTTTTCAGATCATTCACACAAGGCTGACGCTGGTGGCGACACCTACAACGTGCTGACATGAGGAAAGTTTCCAACCGATTTCTCATACACAAACAGCAGTTGACCGGCGTTTCCTGGTGAAACATTGTTGTGATGCCTCGTTTAAGGAGGAGAAATGCGCACCATCACGTTTCCGACTTTGATAAAGTTCGGATTGCAGTCTATTGCGATTGCGTTTTATTGTACCGCGACGTAGCTGCTCCCGTTGGTCGAGATCCAATGACTGTTAGCAGAATATGGAATCGGTGGTATCAGGAGGGTAATACGGAACGCCGTGCTGGATCCCAACGGCCTCGTATAAATAGCAGTCTAGATGACAGTCATCTTATCCGCATGGCTGAAACGGATCGTGCAGCCACGTCTCGATCCCTGAGCCAACAAATGGGGACGTTTCCAAGACAACAACCATCTGCACGAACAGTTCGACGACGTTTGCAGCAGCATGGGCTGTCAGCTCGGAAACGATGGCTGCTGTTACCCTTGACGCTGCATCACGGACAGGGGCGCCTTCGATGGTGTACTCAACGACGACCCTGGGTGCACGAATTGCAAAACATCATTTTTTCGGATGAATCCAGGTTCTGTTTACAGCATCATGATGGTCACATCCGTGTTTGGCGACATCACGGTGAACGCACATTGGAAGCCTGTATTCGTCATCGCCGTACTGGCGTATCACCCGGAGTGATGGTATGGGGTGCCATTGGTTACACGTCTTGGTCACCTCTTGTTCGCATTGACGGCACTTTGAACAGTGGACGTCACATTTCAGATGTGTTACGACCCGTGACTCTACCCCTCGTTCGATCCCTGCGAAACCCGACATTTCAGCAGGATAATGCACGACCGCATGTTGCGGGTCCTGTACGGGCCTTTCTGGATACAGAAAATGTTCAACTGCTGCCCTTGCCAGCACATTCTCCAGATCTCTAACCAATTGAAAACGTCTAGTCAATGGTGGTCGAGCAACTGGCTCGTCACAATACGCCAGTCACTACTCTTGATGAACTGTGGTATCATGTTGAAGCTGCATGGGCAGCTGCACATGTACACACCATCCAAGCTCTGTTTGACTCAATGCCCAGGCGTATTAAGGGTGTTATTAGAGCCAGAGGTGGTTGTTCTGGGTACTGATTTCTGAGGATCTATGCACCCAAATTGCGTGATAATGTAATCACATATCAGTTCTAGTACAATATATTTGTCCAATGAATACCCGTTTGTCATCTGCATTTGTTCTTGATGTAGCAATTTTAAGGGCGAATAGTGTATATTTATAATGGAATATGCTATAGATTTCATCACATGGGAATGCAGGCTAACGTACATAAATAACGTTCATGTTTGACACTGGTCATACTCCCAACATAACGGTCGATATCAGACTCTCTGTAAGGAATATAGCAACCCCAGGAACTAACGCGCATTTGACACCTGTTACTCATAATTGCTACCAAAATGTTGAGGAGACCTTTGAGGATATTATCCCACTCCTCTCTTATGGCGGTTTTGAGTCCTTGCACAGTTCAGGGAGGATGTATTCTTCGAGCAACAGGTCTTCCAAGCGCGCCCCATGCTAGCCCTATAGCTTATATGTCTGGGGAGTGCGCGGGGTATTCCATATATTTAATATCTTCGCTGCACAATGCGTCCTACGTGGGTGGACACTGTCGTCCGTAAACGGAGTGTCGGGGTCTACCGCTCCCCTATACAGACAGACATGGTCCAGAATAATGACCCTGCAATACTGCTGTGCAGTAACGGTACCTCAAGCAAAAATATGTATCTGTGTTCCGCCATTGAGGATAACGCCTGCCCACGTCATGACAAGTATGCCATACAATGGCGTTCATGAAGATTCTGTCTATGTGCTATTAACTTTTGGAGCACAACCTACGAGCACCTTAGAGACAGAAGTGATGGCATTTTCTGCAGGACCTGACCATCATTTTGCAGGACAATATTCAAGCACGTACAGTGCAAGCGGTTACTGATTTGTTTGACTGATTGGGCTGCAAAGTAATATAAAACCTACTGCACTCCATTGACTTAGGCCCTCGTGAGTTCGACTCGATTTCTAAACTGAAGGAAACACTTCAAGGCGTTCGCTTCAGAACTGCTACAAATTCGTCGGGCAATAGACCGCGCCGCTCGAACTGTCAACACAACTGGCACTGCTAAGAGTATCCTACGACTTCCACATCGCTGGCAGCGGGTTATACACAATGCTGGTGACTACTTTGAAGGTCAGTAAAACTTTGGAATACGTATCTATTTTGTGCAAGCTCTAAATAAATAGTTGCCACTATTAAAGACCGAGCGAGGTGGCGCAGTGGTTATCACACTGGACTCGCATTCGGGAGGACGACGGTTCGATCCCGTCTCCGGCCATGGCCATCCTTATTTAGGTTTTCCGTGATTTCCCTAAGTCTCTTTAGGCAAATGCCGGAATGATTCCTTTGAAACGGCACGGCCGATTTCCTTCCCTCACCCGAGCTTGCGCTCCGTCTCTAATGACCTCGTATGTAGACGACACATTCCTAATTGGGCTACATTGTGAAGAATATCGACAAGAATTTCTGTTAGGTTTATCATGGAGGTGGGAGAAAACGGACGTCTACCGTTCCTAGACTTTCGGATAAGGGAGAACCCTGATGGCACACTGAGACATGCTGTCTACAGGAATGTCATATGCAGACCTGTAGCTAAATGTTGATAGCTGCCACCGTCTATCATAACAAAAATACGTGCTCACTGCTCTGGTACACGGAGTGCGAGTCTTACGCGACAACGCAAATCTTCCTACCGAGTTCAGAACCTGTGCCAAATCTTTCGTACGATTCACACTTGGTGGCACAACTGAGACGCAGTCTTCAGCTGAACAAGAAGAAGAAAGAAAATCAATACAGAACAGGAAAGCAGACGCTTGGTACATTCACCGTATGCAGTAACACCAGCAGCCATATTGCCATGAAATGGAGAAGCACGAAATAAAAAATCACTTTCCACTGAATGGTTAAAATCAAGGATATTTTTGGGCCAGCCAAAGACCAACTACGGTCAGTTGTAGGCATGGCACTAAGTACACGAGCCAGACACAGCGATGCATCTCACAGCGTTGTTCAGAACTTGAGGGAAGCGTTCGACTTGGCCAAACCGACAAGTCTGTAGTAGTAGAGCACAGCATCAACGAAGCGCACAAGCATGTTTTTGAACAGCCAAAGGTTCTGAACCGTGCCAACAGGTTCTACTATTCGAACAGCAAATAGGCGGTGGATACAAGAGGACATGACAATCTTGTCCGACACGATAGCGGATTTCAAGTGAGCTCTGCGTGGGATGTGGTGTTAGCAAAAATATCTCGGAAAACTCTGATGTGAAAACAGCGGGGGCAGAGGGCGGAACAGTCCCAGCCCTTAGACCTCTACTACCTCACCCTGGGACCCTTTCAACATCGGCCGTGTCATCTATTACGGAAGCAAGCAATTGGTCCCTCGGTAGAGAAGTCAGCGGTCGGTCCCGACGTTATAAAGGAACGAACTGGACATGGACCCGAACATTCCCGTGCAAATGACGAGTAAGAAACTGGTAGAAACTTTGCGCTAACACCGCCCCCCCCTCCCCCGATTCGGCTGACAAGTAGGAAAGATTTTATAAATAAATTTCACCTAGAAAGCTAGCTTTTTCCAGTTAACCAAAACTCGGTTCGTCAGGGGTTGTTTTAAGCGGCGTCTTTCCGAAAGCGGGTCCAGTGTTAATAGTTTCAGCAATACCTGCTTTTTATCTGTGGCTTCACCCAAGAACGCATATATTAGTCACATATACATCTGACCTATTTTAAATCATAAGACTCAAAAAAAATGTTGAATTTTTCTGTGGTATTCAGATGTGGGGGATGTTCTGTGGTACTGAAGCACGTTGAAAAAATTATTGCCATTCTGCAGTGCTCATTTTTGAAATACTGATCAACACAAATAAGAGACTAATCGCCCTCCATTCCAAGTCAGCCAAATACAGAAACACAATATCAACAGATCGTTTTAAAAGGTTTTACGTATCACGTCCATCTCATCCCCATTCCTAGGAGTAACAGGGATATCTTACTCCCATAGGGATATCTTACTCACTGTATGTACCAGATTTGGTTGAAATTGCTCCAGGCATAACTGAATTACGTTTTATATCCCCACCTATTGCCATGGGGGTCGCTAGGGGCGTCTCATGGTCACAGCGATATTTTCTCCTTGTTGGCAGTGATCCTGCTTCGTCGCACCCCATCCCTCTCAACATGCCACCTCACATCCTGTGTGTATTCTACCAGGTTCCTCACACCTCTTCCACCTGCCATTTCACAACCTCTCTCTTCGACCTACTCCCCCCCCCCCCCCTTTCCACTGCAATCTGCTGCCTCACATCCTTTCCCAATTTGACCTCACACCTCTTTTTTCAACCTGTCTCCTTGCAGTCTCTTCCATTTGTCCACTACTCTCCTCTGTAATCCAGCTACGTCTCCCTCTCTCTGTCAATCTCCTCTTCCCACTCTCTTTCTCTCTCTCTCTCTCTCTCCATCTCTTCATACCCCCTTGCGCTGTTCTATCTCCTTCTCCCCTGTCTATCTCCTTCTCCCCTTTCTTACCTCTCTCCTTCACACACTCCAACTTTCCATCTTCTCCCCCATCTCTGTACATCTTCTTTGTCTTCTCCTCTATCCATGTCCTTCTCCACATCTCTGTCTATCTTCTCCTCCCCTTTCTCACTATTCATCTCCTACATTACACTGTTTTCATTCACTATCGTACCCCATTTGGCCTTAGGTGATTCTTACCTCTGAAGTGTTTCTTTTCTGATAGTGAATGACACATGTACCAAGTTTGGTTGAACTCTACACAGTTGTTTGGGAAGAGGCGTGGAACATACGTACAGACAAATCATTTTACATATAGATATGATGTAGATTCAGTGAAGAGGTGTCTTCATGCAGCAGGCCTTTCAAATCCAGATCCTTTCAAAGGACTATTCTCAGGTAAATGCATCTTCCCACAGCTACATATACTATGAACTGAAGTCACATGCCGCCTTTTCTGTCAGTGTGTGACTGTGATCTCTGGTGTCACTGTAAGAATTTTGATACAGTTTTCACTAATAGATGAACTGATTCACGAGGAAGTATTGTATAATCTATTTATCACCGCTGTACGAGTGTGTAAATACTTAGTACTATCCATGCAGAGCAGGAGCAGGTTGAGTCACTAGCGTTTGAATAAAGTAAACATCCGTATTTATCAATTAGGCTTAGTATTTAAGGTACCCATACATCTTTTATATGGATGTAGTATGTGGCACTAGTAGATTCAGAAACTGATGACGGACCAAAAACGTTTTTGTTAAAAGGAGAAACAGGTATTGATAAAGTTACGTAAATCGTATGATGTGAATAATCTACTCCATGCGAAAAAAAACGAAAAGTATGTAAATGAGCACTTTACTTCATATATTTTTATTATGTGTTACATAAAATGCATTAACTGCTATTATTTTTCAAGTAGTCATTATCGTTCAAAATCAATGGCTTCCTTCTATGGCACCAGGTGCCCAGTTTATTGTTAATATGATACAAACTGAACATTTTGTTTGGTAGACTTGTCGATAATGTACTGAAGCATTTGATTTAACACTCTTGTCTGTTAGTGTTGGACACGCGGAGTGGCAGCGCGGTTTGAGGTGTCCTGTCACGGGCTGCACGGCACTCCCGCCGGATCTTCGAGTCCTTCCTCGGGCATGTGTGTGTGTGTGTGTGTGTGTGTGTGTGTGTGTTGTTCTTAGCATAGGTTAATTTGAGTTCGTTTAAGTAGTATGTAAATCTAGGGACCGATGATTTCAGCAGTATGGTCCCTGAGGAATTCACACACATTTGAACATATTTATTAGTGTCGAGAGTTGTTATCTTACTGTATTACTGGTTTTAAAGTACAATCAACGATATATTAAAGATTGAAAACAGAAGGCACATACATTTAATAACTACACTCCTGGAAATTGAAATAAGAACACCGTGAATTCATTGTCCCAGGAAGGGGAAACTTTATTGACACATTCCTGGGGTCAGATACATCACATGATCACACTGACAGAACCACAGGCACATAGACACAGGCAACAGAGCATGCACGATGTCGGCACTAGTACAGTGTATATCCACCTTTCGCAGCAATGCAGGCTGCTATTCTCCCATGGAGACGATCGTAGAGATGCTGGATGTAGTCCTGTGGAACGGCTTGCCATGCCATTTCCACCTGGCGCCTCAGTTGGACCAGCGTTCGTGCTGGACGTGCAGACCGCGTGAGACGACGCTTCATCCAGTCCCAAACATGCTCAATGGGGGACAGATCCGGAGATCTTGCTGGCCAGGGTAGTTGACTTACACCTTCTAGAGCACGTTGGGTGGCACGGGATACATGCGGACGTGCATTGTCCTGTTGGAACAGCAAGTTCCCTTGCCGGTCTAGGAATGGTAGAACGATGGGTTCGATGACGGTTTGGATGTACCGTGCACTATTCAGTGTCCCCTCGACGATCACCAGAGGTGTACGGCCAGTGTAGGAGATCGCTCCCCACACCATGACGTCGGGTGTTGGCCCTGTGTGGCTCGGTCGTATGCAGTCCTGATTGTGGCGCTCACCTGCACGGCGCCAAACACTCATACGACCATCATTGGCACCAAGGCAGAAGCGACTCTCATCGCTGAAGACGACACGCCTCCATTCGTCCCTCCATTCATGCCTGTCGCGACACCACTGGAGGCGGGCTGCACGATGTTGGGGCGTGAGCGGAAGACGGCCTAACGGTGTGCGGGACAGTAGCCCAGCTTCATGGAGACGGTTGCGAATGGTCCTCGCCGATACCCCAGGAGCAACAGTGTCCCTAAGTTGCTGGGAAGTGGCGGTGCGGTCCCCTACGGCACTGCGTAGGATCCTACGGTCTTGGCGTGCATCCGTGCGTCGCTGCGGTCCGGTCCCAGGTCGACGGGCACGTGCACCTTCCGCCGACCACTGGCGACAACGTCGATGTACTGTGGAGACCTCACGCCCCACGTGTTGAGCAATTCGGCGGTACGTCCACCCGGCCTCCCGCATGCCCACTATACGCTCAAAGTCCGTCAACTGCACATACGGTTCAAGTCCACGCTGTCGCGGCATGCTACCAGTGTTAAAGACTGCGATGGAGCTCCGTATGCCATGGCAAACTGGCTGACACTGACGGCGGCGGTGCACAAATGCTGCGCAGCTAGCGCCATTCGACGGCCAACACCGCGGTTCCTGGTGTGTCCACTGTGCCGTGCGTGTGATCATTGCTTGTACAGCCCTCTCGCAGTGTCCGGAGCAAGAAGTATGGTGGGTCTGACACACCGGTGTCAATGTGTTCTTTTTTCCATTTCCAGGAGTGTATGATTGTGAAACGAATCACAATACTCACCTGCCGTGACAGTCTTAGCTTTCTGCCCTTCTATGTTATTTTGTTGACTTGTATGGCTATTTGGATATGTATACGTACTACAGCCATCTGACAGATAACGCACACCCTGTACGGCGGCGCGGTTCTTTCCGTCCCTTTACTACGGATCTGCGCCTACCTGTGAACATTGTCTCGGCTTATCATCAGTAGGAAAGCCGAGAAAAACCTACTGTACTTCGACGTGAACCAGGCTGCAATTAAAGTCACTAATCTACGTTTCAGGAGAATGTTTTCACAAGAAATGAAAGGTTGGAAATTTGGTCCTTAATTAAAATATTCTGAAACTTAGGTGAACAAGTCAACAAGTATCACTGCCAAGACCGTGCTAGTCTTGACACAGTACTCACAATCCATTTCACTGACGTTAGCAAGTATATGGTGGTGCATTTCCCTTAAACGTAATAGCTACAAAAAATACTGATTTTTTTTATGGAGAATGCTCGACAAATATTAAGTCTATCCGTATCTAATGCAGTCACAGTTTTTAGCCACCGTCCTGCTAAATACGCCGCGCGGAATTTGTGTCTTTTCTCGTCACAAAATTCACTTACAAATTCCGAAATTTCTACACACCCATCGGAATAATTATGCCGTCACTTCACAACACTTTTGATGTATGAAACACTGCTAGATCCGGCAACTTATCATTTCCATAGGAACTACTACTACACACGTCCGATCTGTTTCATGGGTATGCTTCGACTCTTCTCTAGAATACTCAGTCTTTTCTACCAGCAGAGAGAGCGCGCGAAGAATATTGCTTTACCATTGCTCTGTTTACTCAACAGCCAATAGCAAAACAACGTTCTCCCGCATCAGTCCGCGCTTTTCATCAATAACCAATCGCAAAATAGTAAACCTAACGACTGCACTTTTTACCGACGTAATTATGTAATATGCTGAAGTTTATTTATGCATAAAGTTATTTACTATTACTATTTATACATGAATTAACTTTCCCTTTACCATTAACTTACTTTACAAATACATTCTACAGAAATCCCCTTTGTCCACATCCATACTTCTTCGAAATGTTCCCACACTAAATCACACTACATAACTCGTTAAACAATTATCTTCCTATTAACCTTAAACCACACTCAAGTATAATTCATACTGCTAAAACACATTTATAACATTTTACAAACACAAAAAGACATAACACCATTTTATGAAAATACTAGAACAGTTTATGAAAAACATTCTATTACTTTAGTGCACTCTAGTGGGCACAATCGAAACTAAATCACAGTCCCCTATCCAATACTGTCCTCTATCGGCTGATACATAAACTACGTGCGCGTCCAGCCATCTGTCACTATCCAGCTCTGAGACACATCTCCCACTTAACCGCCTCCAAGTCAGGATCGGTATACAGCGCTACGCCTCACCTTTCTTTGAAATATCGTTAGTATAAGGTTTTTGGCATTTTTCCCCGTGAATATCCACATCACAGGATCGTGCACATTGACTTCTAAATCAAATTAACCACCTTATTTTCGTTGTGCAACAGAATTTATGCCACTGGAACATATTTTGAAATATGAAAACATGTGAGCAAGAATGAAGAGCTATGCTTGTGACCGGTGACTTGTTCAAATACCAAAGCAGATATTAATCTGAGAGAAACGTGATAGTGACGTCACGTGCGTGTAACATCATAAGCTCTCTGGCCATTGTGTGGAGGAGCGCAGCTGATGGCGCACCGCTGAAATGGCATTCAGAGCCTTGCTAGCAACATATCAACGAACGCAGCGATGTATGATTCGCTATCAATTGTATCTTCATGCACTCACAAACACCTGTGTTCATCCGACTGGGCTGAATGGGTCGATGGTTACCGAAATGGGAGCGCTCTGGTCGACAGACCAGGAAGAGCACATAAAAGCAAGACAATGCTACAAATTAGGATGAAAACACTCCAAAGTGTCCATCTAGTCTGCGAAGCTCAAAGGGCGATCTCTGCCAAATCTATATTTGTACTCTGGTTTCCAGACTGAATAACAGCACGCTAAGTGAATGAAGAATAAATCTCTGGAAAGGAATGTTTGGAGCACGGCGTTGTATGGTAGTGGATCATGGACTGTGTGAAACAGAAAAACAAGGGAACTGAAGTCTGTGAGACGTGGTGGTACACAAAGACGTTGAAAATTAAGCGGACTGATAAGGATGCACAGAATAGGTGGAAAAAATAACACATGGAAAACACTGATAAGAAGGAGAGATAGGTTTGTAGAATATCTATTAAGATATCAGAGAATAACTTACATTGTACTACAGAAAACTGTAAAAGGTAAAGGCTGTAGGGGAAGACAGAAAATAGAAAATATCCAAAAGATAATTGAAAACATAGGTTGCAAGTTCTACGCTGAGATGAAGAGGTTGGCACAGGAGAGAAATTAATGGCCGGCTGTAACAAATCAATCAGAAGACTGATAAATGATGAAAAAGTTGAGAAAGTGAATGTGAACATAGAAAGTATTATTTAATTGCAAATAATCTCACAGAAATCGCGTTATATTACTTTTTTGTGGCATACTATCTTTATACTAACACGATCATGAAGGAAAGAGCGACTATGAAGTATTGCAATCATCTCACATCCTCAAATAATGTTTATTGGTCGCAGACTTGAAATAAACTGCAAATGTCAACAGATGAACATGTTGCAGCACTCTGTTGTTTCCTTGGCAGTGTTGAACTTTTGTAATGAAGTGTCAGTTTGGCAGTCTTGAAACATTAAAAAATATAAGAACAAATGGCGCTGCATTTACGTATATCATCCGAGACAATTATCAAAATAGTTACTTTTTGTCTAATTGAAATTGAACTTCGTCGGGGATACCTGTTTCCCTACCGTTTCTTGCTACATATCTGTGTTATTCAATAAAATGAAAAAGAATCCTATGTACATGATCCGGAAACCAGTTTGACGTCCATTAAAGAAAGTATTTCTCACTGATCCGGAGGTCAATGACCTTTCTTTATACTACACCTCCCTACATAAGCGTGATCGTAAACGGAATGTAACGGGGCGCAAGATGGGCCGTGATTACTCACTGATATAATATACTTTACAATAGCCAAGTTGTGTGTTCCTCCAAATGTGTGCCAACTCAAACTGGGCATTGTTTCAATAAGTGCCAAACGAGCTATACTGAGACAATACCGCTATGCTATGAAGGGCCATTTACTTGAGTTTATTTCACGGACGGTCATATGTTGCCTGGTATTTGTTTGGCCACATGAACTGTGTAAACGGATTATGTACCTCCATCAGTTTCGTAGCGATGTTCCCAAGAGCTATCAGTGCTAACCTACCTCGTTTGTGCAATTACAGGAATATTTTATGCTCTTTATCAACCCTGACAATGGAGAAAACCTTCCGAATTGAGGTCCATGGTGAATAGTCTAATTGCGTGACACAGACTGAACATTCCATTTTATAATGTTTATTTTGCATTCTGATAATATCCCGCAAACGACTGTGTAGGAGACTTTTATTTATCACGACGTGTCAGCTTCAATATTCGTCAATTTGAAAAAGAAATAGAAATATTAGACCACATACATTCGTTCCTAGGTTGAAATTCATCTTTGTGGTACATTCATTTCGTTTTACATATTTCTTTCTCGAAATAGTTCGAAACTTTTAGTTAAATACGAGATCGTGCCGAAAAGTAAAACGTCCGAATTTTTTATGTGAAACGTCTTAAAGCTTTTCATAAGCAGACACTGTGCGGCAGCTACGACAAACCAGCATAAATATATAACAAACCGGACAAGTGCGATTAGGAACCGCGCTCTAAGGATTCCGTACCAACTTAATTAATGCTGTATACAGACAGTCCAGTTATAGATTTTGATGAGTGAGTTTGCGATATCAAAATGTGTGGCATAATGGCCATATCTTTAGATTTCATGGACTTGGCCTAGCTTAATTTTTTTCCTCCGGCAAGAGACTGTAGGCCTTGGCATTTGATATAAAATTCAACTCGACACCTCTATCCGTTCCTGAGAAATAGGAGCCTCGAAAAGACCGATGGAGGTATGGAACCCTAAAAAAGAATAAACAAAAAGTGCTGCATGTTTCTCAGAACTATGGGGGACAATGTAAAGAATTTTCATGTACGAAAATAATGTTTGTCGTTCATATCTGTCGAATATTACCAATGACTTTTTGCAAATTGAAAATACGTGCTTTCTTTGTGGCATTGTAATGAACCATTGAAGAGGATTTTAATCGCATAATCTGCGTGACACTTGATCAAACTCTAAAACGATGACAGCGCTGCAAACCATTGTCTCGTCGCCACAAGAAGAGGTCTCACAAACGTCTACCGCAGGTTTCCGCATCCAGTCCGACACGTAAATCGGATTCGGTTCGTACGTTTATTACGATGAACACGAGCATCTGTACATGCTATAAAGCGATTACGGACAGATAATACTGCATTTTTAATGTCATCTGCACTTGTCGCAGCAGAGGCTTGTGTTCGGGAGTTGGCGGTGTTTTCTTGTATACCTCTTGATTTAATTTTCTCCATAACTACACTACTGGCCATTAAAATTGCTACACCACGAAGATAGCGTGCTACAGAGCCGAAATTTAACCGACGGTAAGAAGAGTCTGCGATATGCAAATGATTAGCTTTTCAGAGCATTCACAAAAGTTTGGCGCCGGTGGCGACACTTACAACGTGCTGACATGAGGAAATTTTCCAACCGATTTCTCATACACAAACAGCAGTTGACCGCTGTTGTCTGGTGAAACGTTGTTGTGATGCCTCGTTTAAGGAGAAGAAATGCATACCATCACGTTTCCGACTTTGATAAAGGTTGGATTGTAGCCTATCGCGATTGCGGTTTATCGTATCGCGACAATGCTGCTCGCGTTGGTCGAAATCTAGTGACTGTTAGCAGAATATGGAATCGGTGGTATCAGGAGGGTAATACGGAACACCGTGCTGCACCCCAACGGCCTCGTATCACTAGCAGTCGAGGCGACAGGCATCTTATCCACACGGCTGTAACGGATCGTGCAGCCACGTCTCGATCCCCGAGTCAACAGATGGGGACGTTTGCAAGACAACAACCATCTGCACGAACAGTTCGACGACGTTTGCAGTAGCATGGACTATCAGCTCGGATACCATGGCTGTGGTTACCCTTGACTCTCATCGCAGACAGGAGCGCCTGCGACGGTGTACTCAATGATGAACGTGGGTGCACGAATTGCAAAACGTCATTTTTTCGGATGAATCCAGGTTCTGTTTACAGCATCTAGATGGTCGCAACCGTGTTTGGCGACATCGCGGTGAACGCACATTGGACGCGTGTAATCGTCATCGCCATGCTGGCGTATCACCCGGCGTGATGGTATGGGGTGCCATTGGTTACACGTCTCGGCCAACTCTTGTTCGCATTGACAGCACTTTGAACAGTGGACGTTACATTTCAGATGTGTTACGACCCATGGTTCTACCTTTCATTAGATCCTTGCAAAACTCTACAATTCAGCAGGATAATGCACGACCGCATGTTGCAGGTCCTGTACGGGCCTTTCTGGATACAGAAAATCTTCGGCTGCTGCCCTCGCCAGCACATTCTCCTGATCTATCACCAACTGAAAATTTCTGATCAATGGTGGCCGAGCAACTGGCTCGTCACAATACGCCAGTCACTACTCTTCATGAACTATGGTATCGTATTGAAGCTGCATGGGCAGCTGTACCTGTACACGCCATCCAAGCTCTGTTTGACTGAATGCCCAGGCTTTTCAACGCCGTTATTACGGCCAGAGGTGGTTGTTCTGGGTACTGATTTCTTAGGATCTATGCACCCAAACTGCGCGAAAATATAATAACATGTCAGTTCTAGTATAAAATATTTGTCCAACGAATACCCGTTTATCATCTCCATTTCTTGTAGGTATAGCAATTTTAATGGGCAGTAGTGCAAAATTCCAGAGATATTGAATCTGGTGATCGTTCAGGCTACTTTATGTTTCCCGATGGATCGTACCAACGATCTCCAGATCTACAAAGGAGCTTTTTAATTATCTGTGAGGTATGGTTGGCACACGTTGAAACACCAGGGTCAGGGTCGTTGTTTATCACCTAGCCAGTAGTGCATACTGCGAACATTGCTATGACGATGGTTTGTAGACTGTGTTTCATTCAAATTGTACTCATCTGGACCCGCTATTTCGTATATGTCATATAACGACATTATATATCATTCTGGGGGACCAAGGCGCTGCTGTATCCGATTATATTGTTTATTGCAACAGGCCTATTTCGGCGTGACTGCCGTTTTCAGTTTATATCACGTGGTCTTGATCCATATGACGTCGAGGTCTCAGTTGTTGCCACACTACTGTACAAGCTTGCTCCTTCGATGTTGGTGGAGCTATGTAGCTGTCAAGTAATGCCATTAAGACACAAACTTTCACAATTCGGCAACTGCTCCAGCAAAAGTTTAACATTTATTATAGCTGCACCAACCTCAAAGGAGCAAACGTATAGAATGGTGTGACAGCAAGTGAGACATCGATGTTATATAGATAACAAGACCAACTGATATAGCCTGAAGATGGCAATCCCCCCGGAATAGGCCTATTGTAATAAACACTATAATAGAACACAGCAGCGTCTTAGTCTCACATAATAATATATGGTGTTTCATTAGTAAAAACATGGAAACGCGGCATCACTTTTCAGTTTTCGGAGAACTTTTACCGATTTTCAAAATCATTGCAGTCATGGAGCGAAATGTGGAAAAGGTGGAATGCGATAGACTGTTGTGTTTGCAGAACACTCGTTTGGCTGATAGCACGTACGTTCAAGCTGCTTCCTAAAGTCACGTGAAATATGTTACCCTTCTTAAAATGTTAGTTTCATTTGCCTCACCAGTCGCTGTTCTTTTGAATGGTGTATTTTATTATTCATACTTCCAGTCTTTTTTAATTTTCTTTTTAATGTTTGCAAAGGCAGCTCACAGGGATTCGGCATATTCTGGCTACAGTTCAGCGTACAACAATTTGGCGACACTCGCTGTACTGAAAGACCACTTTACCTCTAGTGGCTGTCGTGTTCATTGCACAAGTTCAAATGGTTCAAATGGCTCTGAGCACTATGGGACTTAATTTCTGAGGTCATCAGTCCCCTAGAACGTAGAACTACTTAAACCTAACTAACCTAAGGACATCACACACATCCATGCCCGAGTCAGGATTCGAACCTGCGACCGTAGCGGAAGCGCGGTTCCAGACTGTAGCGCCTAGAACCGCTCGGCTACCCCGGCCGGCATTGCACAAGTTTGAACAGCTTCTTGGATAAGTTGTTTGATTGCTGCTACAGCAGAGCACAGATTGAAAGGCGCCCACAGCATAGGTAAACGCATGAGGCTTAGCTGATTTACATGTTTTTTAGCATACGGCGCAGCTGGGCACACTTTCGTGGAATCTTTTCCTGACAGAGGTGCTGTGGATTTTAGATGTTGTTCTTTTAATGGAATATGACCGAGTTACGTACATGTAATGTCGCTGAAGTTTTCTTTGAAAGTTGTTTCCAAAGCCACAGAAAGAAGTAGATAATTATGCTTAAGAACAATAATTTGGCGGCTCTGAATGTTGAAGATGATTTATGTACATTAAAATAGCATGTATAATGATGAGCTATTAGCCATCTAAAGTTACTGATCTCGGGACATGGAAGTAATGACGCAAGATCTTGAGGCATTGAGCTGGTCTGGGCCGGCTATGGTAAGCAGCCGTGTATGACGGTGTTGGGACCAAAGATGGCGGTTGTCATAATATGGAAGACTAGGGAAACCTTAAATACTTTAAAATTAAGTAATAATTCGCATTTTCGACGTATCACAAAACCAGTCACATCAGAGTTGTCAAAGCACTGAAGTGCATGTATTACATGTACATCTATATGGATACTATGTAAATCACATTTAAGTGCCAGGCAGAGGGTTCATCGAACCACCTTCACAATTCTCTATTATTCCAATCTCGTATAGTGCGCGGCAGGAATGAACACCTATATCTTCCCGTACGAGCTCTAATTATTTTATCGTGGTGATCGTTAATTCCTATGTTGGTCGGTGTCAACAAAATATTTTCTCATTCGGAGGAGAAAGTTGATGATTGGAATTTCGTGAGAAGATTCCGACGCAACGAAACACTCCTTTGTTTTAATGGTGTCCTGCCCAAACCCTATATCATTTAAGTGACAGACTCTATCCTGTTTCGCAATAACACAAAACGTGCTGCCTTTCTTTGAACTCTTTCGATGTCCTCTGTCAATCCTTTATGGTAATCATCCCACACAACACAGTAGTGATCTACAAGAGGACGGCAAGCGTTGTGTAGGCAGTCTCCTTAGTAGATCTGTTACATATTCTAAGTGTCTAGCAAATAAAACTCAGTCTTTCGTTGGCCTTCCCCACAACATTTTCTGTGTGTTCCTTCCGATTTAACTTGTTCGTAATTGTAATTCCTAGATATTTACTTCAATTTACGGCCTTTAGGTTTGACTGATTTATCGTGTAACCGAAGTTTAACGAGTTCCTTTTAGCACTCGTGTGGGTGACCTCACACTTTTAGTTATTTAGGGTCAACTGCCAATTTTCATACCATTCAGATATCTTTTCTAAATAGTTTTACAATTTGATTTGATCTTCTGATGACTTTATTAGTCGATAAACAACAGCGCCATCAGCAAACAATCTAAGACAGTTGCTCAGATTGTCTCCCAAATCGTTTATATAGATAAGAAACAGCAAAGGACCTATAACTCTACCTTTGGGAACGCCAGGCATCACTTATGTTTCACTCGATGACTTTCCGTTACTTAATACGAATTGCGACCTCTCTGACAGGAAATCACAAATCCAGTCACATAACTGAGACGATATACCATAAGCACGCAAGTTCACTGCAAGCCGCTTGTGTGGTACAGTGTCAAAAGAATTCCGGAAATCCAGAAATACGGAATCGATCTGAAATCCCTTGTCAATAGGACTCAACACTTCATCCGAATAAAGAGCTAGTTGCGTTTCACAAGAACGATGTTTCAAGAACGATGTTTTCTAAACCTATGTTGACTGTGCGTCAATAGACCTTTTTCTTCGAGATAATGTTGGAACACAATATATGTTCCACAACGTTGCTCCATATCAACTTTAGTGATATGGGCCTGTAATTAAGTGGATTACTCCTACTGCATTTCTTGAATATTTGTGTGAACTGTGCAACTATCCAGTTTTTGAGTACGATTCTTTCATCGAAAGGTAGTATATGATTGTTAAGTATTGAGCTAATGCATCAGCATAGTCTGAAAGGAACCTAATTGGTATACAGTCTGGACCAGAAGACTTGCATTTATCAAGTGATTCAAGTTGCTTCACTACCCCAAGAATATTTACTTCTACATTACTCATGTTGGCAGCTGTTCTTGATCCGAACTCTGGATTATTTACATCGTCTTCTTTTGTGAAAGCATTTCGGAATTCTGTGTTTAGTAACTGTGCTTTGGTAGCACTGTCTTCGATAGTATCTCCATCGCTATCGCGCAAAGAAGGCATTGATTGTTTCTTGCTGCTAACATACTTCACATAAAACCAGAATCTCTTTGGATTTTCTGCCAGGTTTCGAGACAAAGTTCCGTTGTGGAAACTGTTATAAGCATCTCGCATTGAAGTTCGCGCTAAATTTCGAGCGTCTGTAAAAGATCGCTAATCTTGGGGATTTTGCGTCTGTTTAAATTTGGCATGTTTGTTTCGTTGTTTCTGCAACAGTGTTCTGTCCCGTTTTGTGTACCAAGGAGGATCAGCTCCGTCATTTGTTATTTTATTCGGTATACATCTCTCAATTGCTGCCGATACTATCTCTCTGAATTCAAGCCACATCTGGGTCACACTTACATTATTAATATGGAAGGATTGGAATTGTTTCTCAGGAAGGCATCAAGTGAATTTTTATCTGCTTTTTTGAATAGGTATATTTTTCATTTAATTTTGGAGGATTTGGGGGTTACAATATTCACTCTTCTTACGACAACCCTTTGTTCACTAATCCCTGTATTCGTTTTGATGCTCGTTATTAACTCAGAATTATTTGTTGCTAAGAGGTCAAGTGTGTTTTCGCAACCATTTACTATTAACGTGGACTCATGAACTAACTGCTAGAAATAACTTTCAGAGAATGCGTATGCCACAATCTCGAATGATGTTTTATTAATCATGTATTTTCGCCAACACATCGAGAGTAAATTAAAGTCGCCATCAACCATAATCGTATGAGTCGGGTACGTGTTTGAAATCAAACTCAAGTTTTCTTTGAACCTTTCAGCAACTGTATCATCTGAAACAGGAGGTCGGTAAAAGGATCCAATTATTATTTTATTCCGGTTGCCAACAGTGCCTATAACGATTTGAGATCACCACAAATACAGAAGTTATTGAGTGACAGTCAACGAGTAATCTCACAAAAACCATTAAAATTAATCGCTGTTGAAGGTTTCAAATGATCTTCTAGAAAAGGTATTAGCTGTCGTCATGGACAGCCATGCATCGGAGTGTATTTATTTAAATACACTGCCCAGTCGCACTAATGTGACCAACCATCAAAAACCTGTGACATGTGCAGCAAGAGAGAGAATAAGGTCCTGTGCTTGGTTTCTCTTTGAGGAGCTGTGGTGTGAACTTCCCAGTTGAGATGAACTGACAGATTCACGACTGAGTTTACGAGGTGCATTCAAGTTCTAAGGCCTCCGATTTTTTTGCTAATTAACTACTCACCCGAAATCGATGAAACTGGCATTACTTCTAGACGTAATCTACATCTACATCTACATCCATACTCCGAAAGCCACCTGACGGTGTGTGGCGGAGGGAACTCTGAGTACCTCTATCGGTTCTCCCTTCTACGCCCTGCAGACGTACACATTTTTCACAACGCTGACGTCATGATTCCATGGCAGCGGCGAAGGCTTCCTTAGGAGTCTGTTTTGACCACTGGAAAATCGCTGAGGCAATAGCAGCACGGCTGGTGAATGTGCGGCCACGGAGAGTGTCTTTCATTGTTGGAAAAAAGCCAAAAGTCACTAGGAGCCAGGTCAGGTGAGTAGGGAGCATGAGGAATCACTTCAAGGTTGTTATCACGAAGAAACTGTTGCGCAACGTCAGCTTGATGTGCGGGTGCGTTGTTTTGGTGAAACAGCACACGCGCAGCCCTTCCCGGACGTTTTTGTTGCAGTGCAGGAAGGACTTTGTTCTTCAAAATATTTTCGTAGGATGCACCTGTTACCGTAGTGCCCTTTGGAACGCAATGGATAAGGATTATGCCCTCGCTGTTACAGAACATGGACACCATCATGTTTTCAGCACTGGCGGTTACCCGAAATTTTTTTGATGGTGGTGAATCTGTGTGCTTCCATTGAGCTGACTGGCGCTTTGTTCCTGGATTGAAAAATGGCATCCACGTCTCATCCATTGTCACAACCGACGAAAAGAAAGTCCCATTCATGTTGTCGTTGCACGTCAACATTGCTTGGCAACATGCCACACGGGCAGCCATGTGGTCGTCCGTCAGCATTCGTGGCGCCCACCTGGATGACACTTTTCACATTTTCAGGTCGTCATGCAGGTTTGTGTGCACAGGACTCACAGAAATGCCAACTCCGGAGGTGATCTGTTCAACAGTCATTCGGCGATCCCCCAAAACAATTCTCTCCACTTTCTCGATCATGTCGTTAGACCGGCGTGTGTTAGCCCGAGGTTGTTTCGGTTTGTTGTCACACGATGTTCTGCCTTCATTAAACTGTCGCACCCACGAACGCACTTTCGACACATCCATAACTCCATCACCACATTTCTCCTTCAACTGTCGATGAATTTCAATTGGTTTCACACCACTCAAATTCAGAAAACGAATGATTGCACACTGTTCAAGTAAGGAAAACTTCGCAATTTTAAGTATTTAAAATAGTTCTCATTCTCGCCGCTGGCGGTAAAATTCCATCTGCCGTACGGTGCTGATATCTCTGGGACGTATTGACAATGCACGCCGCCTCATTTTAAAACAATGCGCATGTTTCTATCTTTTTCCAGTCCGGAAAAAAAAATCGGAGGCCTTAGAACTTGAATGCACCTCGTAAATCTGGGAGTATGGGGACCAGGGTAGTACAGCAAACCCATCCTGGTGCTCTTTAATCCACACAAGTACACTGTGAGCTGGGTGTACTTCACGAAAACAAAGTTTGTTACATATCCTGCAGCTACAATACAAAACAAATATGTATCACATGATATCCTGAAAGGATTTCTTGGTAGGCAGGGAGGAGCGTATTATCTTGAACTGAAAATCCACGACAGATGTAAAGTACTACACACGTGCCCCAGTGAAGTGTGTGGGTACCTTTGATCATTATTAGCATATTAGTAACCTTACTTATGATAACCTCAGACTGTTTTTCAGAGTGCCCACTGAATTAGAGCGAAGGAAACGTAAATTTGTCCATAAGTTCCGGCGGGCCCATTAGTGATTACCAATTGCAATGTCATCTTTCACCAACGGCGTCATTGGTTGTAATATGGAGAGGTATGGGGGCAGCACAGTATTCATCAGGTTTCTTGATGTGTACCCATGGCCATGGTATACAGGTGGCATTTTCTATTAGTAATCCAAATGTCTTTGGTCCTGGAATCGAACCCCACCACCGCTTAAACAATGGCAGCTGAAGATTTCTGGCATAAGAAGTCACCCGCATTCAACCAATGACTTTGGCAAAGAGGGCGGAGGAGCAGACAGAAGCTCAGGGGACAGTCGTGGAAGTGGATAAACTGCCCCTAAAGGTGGAAGAATCAGCAATGATCAACGGAATCAGGATGTAGAAGGCAATGGAAACCACTGCACTAAAGACATGTAACGTGTATCCAAAGGACATGTGGCTTGCAATTGACAAAAGTGTCATGACTTTCTCTCCACTGCCAAAAGATTCCAGACTAGTCCCACGAGAATCTCTGGAGGAGGGGGGGGGGGGGGGGGGGGGGGTGACCATAAGGAAAGACTAAATAATCAACGAAAATGTAACGTTCTACGAGTCTGGGTGAGGAGTGTCAAAAGTCTGAATGTGGTAAGGAAGCTAGAAAATCTGAAAAGGGAAATAGTATGGCTCAGTCTAAATGTAGAGGGGAGCAGTAAAGTTAAAGGGAAAGAAGACAATGATTTCTGGTCGGATGAGTGTAGGGTAGTATCAACAGCAGCAGGAAATTGTATATTGGGAGTAGGATTCCTTATGAATAGGACGGTAGGGCAGAGAGTGAGTTAGTGTGAATGCATCAGTGATACGGTTTTATCACCAGAACTGAGAGCAAACTAACACTGACAACGATAGTTCAGGTATCCATGCCAACGTCAGAAGCTGGAGATGAAGAGATGGGTAAAGTATATGAGGATATTGGACGGGTAATTCAGTACATAAAGGGAGATGAAAATCTAATAGTCATTGAGGACTGGAATGCGGTTTTAGGGAAAGGAGAAGACGAAACGGTTACAGGCGAATATGGACTTAGTACTACGAATACGAGGGGTGAAAGACGAGTTCTGCAATAAATTTCAGCTAGTAATAGCTAATATCTGTTCTGGATTGCGAGATGTGCCCAGGAGCAGATATGCACTCAGATCACAATATAGTAGTGATGAAGAGTAGGCTTAAGCTTAAGACGTTAGTCAGCTAACTGCGAGAATTATCGCACAGTCACCTTAACAGCTCATGGATCCAAGTTACTGACAAGAAGAATATACAGAAGATTAGAGAATAAAATTGAGAATGAGTTAGATGACGATCGGGTTGGCTTTAAGAAAGGTAAAGGCACCAGAGAGGCAACTCTGGCATTGTGGTTGATAGTGGAAGCAAGACTAAAGAATAATCAAGACATGCTCATATGATTTTTCGACCTGAAATAAGCGTTGGGCAATGTCAAATGGTGCAAGGTATCCGAAATTCTGAGGCAGGTAGGGGGTAAGCTATTGGGAAATGCAGGTAACATACAGTATGTACAACGGCCGAGAGGGAGCAATAAGAGTGGAAGATCAAGAACGAAGGGGCTCGGATCAAAAAAGGGATAAGACAGGAATGTACTCTTCTGCCCCTACTGTTCAACCTATATATCGAAGAAACAATGACGTAAATAAAAGGTTCAAGAGTGGAATTAAAATTTAAGGAGAAAGGCTATCAATGACAAGATTCGCCGATGACATTGCTATCCTCAGAGAAAGTGAAGATCAATTACAGGATCTGCTGAATGGAGTGAACAGTCTAATGAGTTCAAAATATGGATTGAGAGTAAAAGAAGGAAGACGAAAGTAATGAGAAGTAGCAGAAATGAGAACCGCGGGAAACTTAACATCAGTGTTTGTGATCACGGAGTAGATGAAGTTGAGGAATTCTGCTACCTATGCAACAAAATAACCCACGACGTACGGAACTAGGAGGGCAGATAAAGCAGACTAGAACTGGCAAAAAGGGCATTCCTGGTCAAGAGAAGTCTACTAATATAAAAAAATAAGCCGTAATTTGAGGAAGAAATTTCTGATAGTGTACGTGTGGTGCTCAGCATTGTATGGTAGTTAGTGGGAAAACCGAAGAGCTTCGAAACATTTGAGATGTGGTACTATAGAAGAATGTTGACAATTAAATGGATTGATAAGGTGAGGAATGAGGAGATTCTCCACAGAATCGGAGAGGAAAGGAATATGTGGAAAGCACTTACAAGGAGAAGGGACTGGATGATGGAACATCTTGTAAGACATCAGGAAGCAATTTCCATGGCTGTAGAGGGTAAAAACTATAGAGTAAGACAGAGATTGGAACACATTCAACAAATAATTGAGGATGTAGGTCGAAAAGTGCTAATATGAGGTGAAGATGATATCACAGGAGAGGAATTAGTGGCGAGCAGCATCAAAGCAGTCAGATGACTAATGACTGAAAAAAGACAGTTGGTAGTCGGTCACGTAGCTACTCAATTGGCACCACGAGTCTGAGGGCACCCTGTTTCAATCCTCCCACCAATGAAAAATACCTGGCAGCTCCAGGACTCGAATCCAGTTTATCCGCGTGGCAGTCAGCTGCGATGATCACTTAGATACGGAGGCGGATCTATAATGAAGTACTATCTCGAAAAAATGCGCAAATATTCAGTAAGCTCTTAAGAAGATTTGAAGTGGTAGAATGTTTGGCTACTTGCTTCTCAAATCTTCGTAAACTCGTGCAATTCTTAAACACTGAAATGCATAATATACCTTTTGTATAATATGAATACAACAAGTAATACAAATACTGTTTCTAACAGTTTTCAAGCATATAAAATCGAATGATCACACAGAGGCAGTCAGGTAAGTCAGGTGTTGGTGCAGTCTGTGTACGAAGGAGATGGTTTGGACAACTGTCGTGTAATATATCTTCGAGTACTGCTTAGTTGTAATATTGTAACAGGTAGTAGTACTCTGTGTGAATGTTGAACGTATACAACGAAGGGAAGCGCGAGCATTACAGGTTCATTTGATCCATGTGAAAGTGTCGCGGAAATTCAAAAACACCTGAACTTGGAGCACTTCAAGATAGATCCCAACTAACCCGTCAAAGACTACTTATAAAGTTTCCACAATCAGTTTGAAGTGAGGAATCTAAACATATGTTACAGCCACATACATATCGCTCCCCAAAATGACATCGATGACAAGATTACATTAATTACATACGTGAAAGAAAGAGGAAAAAGATTAAAACGTGGCACAAGGCAAAGTTCCCGCTTCACCGAGTATAGATGTGATTTAGACGTATAATATCTTAAACAAATATGCGGTGAGTAAAGAGGAAAAATGCATGCTTCAAGGGGTAATAGTATTGGTGATTCTGACCAAAAAACCTCGAGTCAACATTTGTCCTTTTCTTAAGTATATTCAACGCACAGTAAAGCTGCACGAAAATCACAGGCGGCAGTCGTATGTCCTTCATCAAGACTCACCTGCTTTTACAACCAAAGTGACATTAAGCTACGTAGTTCTGTCTTTAGTGACCATTTCATTGCACACTTCACTTACAGGTGTGTGGCGACGAGTCCTGCAAGTATACACATTGTTTACCTCACGTCTCACTACTACAGGCGTTGCACCATTGCACTACAGTGTTGTTACGTGTACAGTCAAAACAGTGCCGGCCACTGTAGTGAAAACGTCACAGGTCTTCAAACACGCGGAGTATGATAACATGATCTTTGTCTACGGTTTTTGCAATGCGAATTCCAGAGCCGCTGTCATCGAATGCGAAAGGCGATTTCGTAATAGCAGAGTTCTGGATAGCAGGGTATTTACTTGAGTGCCTGAGAGATCGTACGAGGATGATACGTTCCCCATCATGCGTGTTGTACGTGAACGTCTCACCCAACAACATCTTAGTGAAGCTGGAATGGTAGACTGCAGACCAGCCACCAGCTCTAGAAGCTACAATATAGCAGGTCAGCAACTGGAAGCAGTTAATTCCATAAATTATCTGGGAGTACGCATTAGGAGAGATTTAAAATGGAATGATCATATAAAGTTGATCGTCGGTAAAGCAGATGCCAGACTGAGATTCATTGGAAGAATCCTAAGGAAATGCAATCCAAAAACAAAGGAAGTAGGTTACAGTACGCTTGTTCGCCCACTGCTTGAATACTGCTCAGCAGTGTGGGATCCGTACCAGATAGGGTTGATAGAAGAGATAGAGAAGATCCAACAGAGAGCAGCGCGCTTCGTTACAGGATCATTTAGTAATCGCGAAAGCGTCACGGAGATGATAGATAAACTCCAGTGGAAGACTCTGCAGGAGAGACGCTTAGTAGCTCGGTACGGGCTTTTGTTAAAGTTTCGAGAACATACCTTCACCGAAGAGTCAAGTAGTATATTGCTCCCTCCTACGTATATCTCGCGAAGAGACCATGAGGATAAAATCAAAGAGAATAGAGCCCACACAGAAGCATACCGACAATCCTTCTTTCCACGAACAATACGAGACTGGAATAGAGAGGAAAACCGGTAGAGGTACTCAGGGTACCCTCCGCCACACACCGTCAGGTGGCTTGCGGAGTATGGATGTAGATGTAGATGTAGACAGCTGCACGGCTCGGTATTCCACAAAGACGAGTGATGCGCACTGTACACGAGCGGGTTCACACATGGCTTGGAGCACTAAGGGACTTAACTGCTGAGACCATCAGTCCCCTAGAACTTAGAACTACTTAAACCTAAGTAATCTAAGGACATCACACACAGCCATGCCCGAGGCAGGATTCGAACCTGCGACCGTAGCGGTCGCGCGGCTTCAGACTGTAGCGCCTAGAACCGCTCGGCCACCACGGCCGGCGTACACGAGCGGGGCCTACATTCGTAAAACCGGCAGTATGCGCAACATCTGCGTATAGGGGATGACGCCATACAAAAGGGGTTCTGTCAGTGGATCACTGCCAGTGAACGCTGCATTTCATGTATTCTGTTAACTGATGAATCGACATTTAGCCGCAATGGCATCAATAACACATTCAACTCCCACGCGTTGCCAAATGAAAGCCTGTTTGGCGGTTTGGAAACAAATGTTCAACGACGTTTCTCAGTGAACGTGTGATGCGGTAGTACTGATTACCAACTCATCGGTCCACTTGTTTCAGATACAAGTCTTAATGCAGTACAGTATCTTGATTTCCTTCGAAATATTTTACCAGAGTAGTTGCAGGGTATTCCTTTGGCAATAAGACGTCGTATGTACTTTCAGAGCGACGGAGATGCTGCGCATTCCGCATGGCTAGTGACGCTGTATCTCAGTGAAACGTGCCCTGGGCGTTGGACCGATCGCCGTGGAATCAGTCACCCGATCTCACCCCATTAGATTACTGTTTGTGGGCTTGGCTTAAGAGCGACGTCTTCAAGTGCAGAAAGGACACAAAGGAGGAACATCTCGCTCGTATTTTACATGCGTTTGATCAAGTAATGGACCGTACGATGGAGCTCAGATCAGCCACACAGCAGCTGTCTACAAGAGCTGCAAAATGCATTGCAGTTGACGGTGAACTTTTTGAACGTTTTTGGTGGGGAAATGTACACAACTAAAACATTAGAGCACAATGTTTCCTTTATTAACCTGTTCCCCGATGTTTCCATTAGTTCCGTCGGAAACAGTTAGTAATAGGACATACAGCCATGGAGAAAATTATTCATATGCCTTTGTCCACGTAGAATAACTTCATTTATTAGAAGTAAAGATGAGAATCTTAGATGTAATTTGTTAAATTAAGAGTAAAGGGTACCCTTCCTAATCTGTAAAAGGAAAAAGAGTTACTAAGTTAGCGTCTTGCTGAAAGTAAATAAAAATTCTGTTCCACCTGGCTTCACACACTGGAAAATAAAGTATTCATACACTGTTAGAAATGTAAAGGTAAAAACAAGTGACGAAAATTTGCAGCAAGGAACGTCTTCAGTAGCAAGCTGTATTTCGTGCATATTAGTTCTGATATGCAGTGAATAGCGTTGCAGCAGCAAAATGGGCCATAAAAGGAAGGAAACAACCGTAGAGGAAAGTCAAAAAGTTACCTCCAAATATGGAACCGAAAAATCATTTACAAATGTAACTAATATTATTGGAAGAAACGAGGCAACTGTGTAGTTCATAGTATCGCGATTTAGAGAAATAGATACTCTCATTATCAGAGGAAGACGAGGTCGATCACAGAAACTAACACAAAGAGAACTAAATGTATTAATAAACATGTCAAAAATATTATAAATTTACAGCTTTTGTATTGTTAGCGCTTGTTAATGACCAGGTCGGGAAGGAAATCACACGAAGGGCTCTTCGTCATATCTGAAGTAGTGCAGGCTATAGAGTTAGTGTCCCCAAAGAAAAACTTACATCAGCGCATATAATAAACAAAACAAGTTTCTGGAACATGGTACTGTACACAGATGAAAGTAAATTTAGCATATTTGTAGATGATGTCAGAATTCTGTTATGGAGGCGACCAAGTAGGGAGTTGGATCAATAACACATTCAACCCACAGCAGGGTGGTGAGGGAATTATACACTGGAGATCCGACGAAACTGTTACACCTGCCTAATATCGTGTAGGGCCCCTGTGAGCACGCAGAAGTGCCGCAACACGATGTGGCATGGATTCGACGAATGTCTGAAGTAGTGCTGGAGAGAACTGACACCATGAATCCTGCAAGGCTGTCCATAACTCCGTAAGAATACGAAGAGGTGGAGATCTCTTCTGAATAGCACGTGGCGAGGCATCCAAGATATGCTCAGTAATGTTCTGGGGAAACTTCATGGCAGATTAAAACTATGTGCCGGACCGAGACTTGAACTCGGGACCTTTGCCTTTCGCAGGCTAGTGCTCTACCACCTGAGCTACCCAAGAACGACTCACGCCCCGTACTCACAACTTCACTTCTGCCAATACCTCGTCTCCTACCTTCTGGGGAGTTTGGTGGTTAGCGGAAGTGTTTAACTTCACAATAGTGCTGAAACAGGCCTGTCGTGATTAAATAAACATCTCAAAAAAAAGCAGCTTTTTCTACTTACGCTAATTCATAATTACCAAAGTGATTACGCCGATTTATCGCACCTAAGCTGCAACTGAATATTACCAATTTTCACCTTTTAAACTGAGTTATAGTAGGACCAGCATTTCTAGATATTCTTTACGTATCTAAATGAATTATTACTTCATGCAACACAGATATGTTGAAACGTTCCCTTAGAAAAATTATAAATGGCTGCTTAAACTGACACACAATATTTTAAGCGCAACGCAATCTGACTTTCAAAAATCCCTACAAAAGAATGGCCCTGACTAACAATAATCTATACCTTTCATCAATCACTTACCTCACAAAAATCTTCGTTACTCGAACTACTGCAATACAACGAGCGCCACTACTGCCAGCTAAATAAAAGATTCAAACTACTGAAGGAACTAACTACTGATAGGCATATTAGCAAATGAAAGATTTTGATACAGAAAAAACAATGTATTTACCTTAATGGTGTTCAAAAGTCATTATATATGTATTTACCTTAATAGTGTTTGTGTTTCAAAAATAACCGGTGTATTTGAAACGGCAATAAAAACTAAACGAGCAGCGATAGAAATACACCGTTTGTTGCAATATGCTTGGGACAACAGTACATTTTCAGGCGGACAAACTTTCGAAATTACAGTAGGTACAATTTTCAACAACAGATGGCGCTGCAAGTGATGTGAAAGATATAGAAGACAACGCAGTCTGTGGGTGCGCCATTTTGTACGTCGTTTTTCTGCTGTCAGCGTGTGCTGTTCACAACGTGCAAGTGTGCTGTGGACAACATGGTTTATTCCTTAGAACAGAGGATTTTTCTGGTGTTGGAATTCCACCGCCTAGAACACAGTGTTGTTGCAACAAGACGAAGTTTTCAACGGAGGTTTAATGTAACCAAAGGACCGAAAAGCGATACAATAAGGGATCTGTTTGAAAAATTTCAACGGACTGGGAACATGACGGATGAACGTGCTGGGAAGGTAGGGCGACCGCTTACGGCAACCACAGAGAGCAACGCGCAGCTAGTGCAGCAGGTGATCCAACAGTGGCCTCGGGTTTCCGTTCGCCGTGTTGCAGCTGCGGTCCAAATGACGCCAACGTCCACGTATCGTCTCATGCGCCAGAGTTTACACCTCTATCCATACAAAATTCAAATACGGCAACCCCTCAGCGCCGCTACCATTGCTGCACGAGAGACATTCTCAAACGATATAGTGCACAGGATTGATGACGGTGATATGCATGTGGGCAGCATTTGGTTTACTGACGAAGCTTATTTTTACCTGGACGGCTTCGTCAATAAACAGAACTGGCGCATATGGGGAACCGAAAAGCCCCATGTTGCAGTCCCATCGTCCCTGCATCCTCAAAAAGTACTGGTCTGGGCCACCATTTCTTCCAAAGGAATCATTGGCCCATTTTTCAAATCGGAAACGATTACTGCATCACGCTATCTGGACATTCTTCGTGAATTTGTGGCGGTACAAACTCCCTTAGACGAGACTGCGATCACCTCGTGGTTTATGCAAGATGGTGCCCAGCCACATCGCACGGCCGACGTCTTTAATTTCCTGAATGAATATTTCGATGATTGTGTGATTGCTTTGGGCTATCCGAAACATACAGGAGGCGGCGTGGATTGGCCTCCCTATTCGCCAGACATGAACGACTGTGACTTCTTTCTGTGGGGACACTTGAAAGACCAGGTGTACCGCCAGAATCCAGAAACAATTGAACAGCTGAAGCAGTACATCTCATCTGCATGTGAAGCCATTCCGCCAGACACGTTGTCAAAGGTTTCGGGTAATTTCATTCAGAGACTACGCCATATTATTGCTTGGTGGATATGTGGAAAATATCGTACTATAGTTTCCCAGACCGCAGTGCCATCTGTTGTTGACAATTGTAACTATTGTAATTTCGAAAGTTTTGCTGCCTGAAAATGTACTGTTGTCTCAAGTATATTCCAACAAACGGTGTATTTCTATCGCTGCTCGTTTAGTTTGTATACCGGTCATTTTTGAAACACCCTATATATATATATATATATATATATATATATATATATATATATATATATATATATATATATATATCAGTTCATGACATCCAGTCTTACAAGTTTACTGTCCAGATCATCCTCTCTCAAAACTCCGCCATCTCTCTCCCCACATTCACCACTGCTGGCGGCTCACCTCCAACTGTGCAACGCTAAGCGCTGTTAACAGACAACTGCCCAACACTACAATGGGAAATTCCAACAATGCAAACCAGCCACAGACTGCACACAGCACAGCCAGTGATTTTCATACAGAGCGCTACGTGGTGTTACCAATATAAAAACCTTAACAGCCTACTTACCATGTGGTGTCAATTACATCAATTTATTATCAGTTGATAATAACCCCTTATTGGCATTTATTGCTGTTCATTTAATGGCAGTTATTTTAATTTAATATTTTACTACTCTCAAAGCACGTACCTCTCCTCCTGACAAGCCCTGTATTCTGTCTATGTTTTTCACGCACGTTTCTGCTGCGTATGCACAGGCTTGAGTGTGCAGACCTGTGCAGGTAAAGACCGTACAGTAAAACACGCCGGCTGCTATGCCGCAAGCACAGCAGGGGACCCACCGCCGCCGCTGCTGCGGCGTATTTCCATTTGTTAGTTAAGCCTGCGCGCGGCGGCCGTGTCGCATATCAGCGCTATTTGCCCGCTGTTGTCAAACAGCCCGCCAGCTCTGCGCACACACGCCCGGCAACTAATGAAGGCCGTCGCTGTCCCAACAGCAGGTAATGCGGCGCCCAGATGAGGCGGGACAATCGACAGCGGGGCTGGCCGCCTCTGACTGCAATCGCATTTCAGTCGCCAGCCGGCGGTGGCCGGTTCATTCGGCCTTCCAAAGTCGGCACAGCCCGCTTAACACTGGCGTACACATCGCTCAAGAGCGTTCGATATTTGTTTAACAAGCACAGATCACTCATTGCAACCTAGGGCTCGTCGATTTTGCTCACGTTATCCACAGTGATAATACAAACTTGGATGTATCTGCTCTAGTACCACGCACTTCTGAGGATTTTTTCGAGAAATTGAGGTTCACCGTTGTAAGAGTCTGTTGGCAAAGTAGTTAGGTTGGAGAATAATTTCTTAGCGTCTTCGTTTTTGTGTTGGGTACCGTTTGCTACGGGTTTATTCTTCGATTGCAACTTTTTTAGCTGTAGTTCACTTGAGGCGCCGCAGCTAGGGTGCGATCGCCAGTTTGTCTAATAAAGCTTTCTTGTATGAATGTATGTGGGCCCCAGTGTAAGCAGTCATAATCTTGTAGGATCTGCAACGGGCGAGCTGTGTCCTGCAGACGTGCGTCATGACTATATGGCGTGACTGCAGCGTGTGAATATAGCGGGGAGGCGGTTACAGAGTAGTTACATTCTCTGGAACTGATCTAGAAATAGCCTGAGGAACTTCATATTAGGCACATAACCTTCTGTTGTGTAAAGGTACAATCTGTCACAATCTGAAGGCAATAACTGTCATAATTTGGAAGTTACAACAAAAAGTCATTTGAAAATATATGATAGCACCTTCAGTGTTGCCGGCCAGAGTGGCCGAGTGGTTCTAGCCGCTACAGTCTGGAACCGCGCGACCGCTACGGTCGCAGGTTCGAATCCTGCCTAGAGCATGGATGTGTGTGATGTCCTTAGTTAGGTTCGAGTAGTTCTAAGTTCTAGGGGACTGATGACCTCAGAAGTTAAGTCCCATGGTGCTCAGAGCCATTTGAACCACCTTCAGTGTTTAGATTCAAATTTGGAAAGTTCCCATTTTAGAAAACCTTTCATAATTTTACTGTAGTAATAACTAGTAGGGGAACCAGTGGTGGATTCGCTCCCACGATACAAAGCTGGAACACTTGGGAGTTCCTATAGAGTATTACAAACTGAAAATTTTATATGGCGAATGTCCCACATACACCCACACAAGTACTCTCTTTCACACTCACCCTAACGCAAAACATAAATATCTACTTGAAATTCTTTAAGTTATTACTACAGTAAAATTATGAAAGGTTTTCTAAAATGGGAACTTTCCAAATTTGAATCTAAACACTGAAGGTGGTTCAAATGGCTCTGAGCACCATGGGACTTAACTTCTGAGGTCATCAGTCCCCTAGAACTTAGAACTACTTAAACCTAACTAACCTAAGGACATCACACACATCCATGCCCGAGGCAGGATTCGAACCTGCGACCGTAGCAGTCGCGCGGTTCCTGACTGAGCGCCTAGAAGCGCTAGAGCACCGCGGCCGGCATCGGATCATTTCCGACATTTTTCACTGTTTGAACTCAATAAAGATGTGACAGCAGCAGAGACAGCCAGAAACATTTGCGCCGTGTATGGGGATAACATCACTGGACTGAGCACTGCCAGAAAATGGTCTTCTCGTTTTGACATTAGTGACTCTCCACGTTCAGAAGACTTTCGGGGTTTGATGACGATCGTTTAAACGCGTTAATCCACAATGATATTCCAGAAATGCCAAATGTGATGAACTGCGATCATTACACCATCGTGCGACATTTGCATACAATCGAAAAGATCAAAAAACGTGTGTATGTTTACCGCATGCTACAAGCCTATACCAGAAAAAAAAAATTCCTTGCTCTTCATCAATTGGTTCGTGAACAACTGCGAACATTGCTGTCCTGTATCGTTGCTGGTGACGAGAAAGAGTGTCTTTATGCTAATGTAAGGAAAATAAAGAAATAATTGAGCCCATACAAAGCAGCAACTACCCGTAAAAGACCGGCGAGCATCCAAAAGAGATGCATCTCGTGGAACCGCGACGGTGTGATGTTCTACGAACTGCTTTCCCGAGGTGTAACCATCACTGATGGCGTTTATTGTGAACAGCTGAGACGCCTTGCAGACGCGGTCCGATCGCAGCGACCAGGAAGACTGCGTGAATTGATGCTTCTACACGATAACGACCGTCCGCATTCTGCTAGGTTCACAGAAAACACTATACATGAGTTGGGTTGGGAAGTCATTCCGTACCCATCTTATTCACCTGATTTGGAGCCCTCAGATTTTCACCTTTCCCGCTCTGTATCAAACAATCTTCAAGGAAATTGGAAATTTATGGTAAGTTCTATGGAACTACTGTAGTCATCGGTCGCTATGTTTGCACACTACTTCATCTAACTTACGCCAAGGACAAGACACACACCCATGCCCAAGGGTGGACTCGGACCTCCGACGGAAGGAGCCGCGTGAACCGTGGCAAGGCGCCTTGGGCCGCACGGCTACCCCGCGCGGAAATCTCAAGGAGCTTCCGTTCCGAATCAAAATGCGCTCCGAGCATGGCTCCGTGAGTTCGTCACCTTAAAACCATGTGATTTCTACAGTCGTAGAATCGAGAAGTTACCTCAGCGTTGGCAGATTTTTGTAAATAGTGAAGGAGAATTTATCATTGATTACTGAAGTTTATGTTATGTGTATCTGCTGTGTTTAAGAAACTTATGAAAAACTGTAACCAATTCTTGCACCAACCTAGTATAGTGGATGTACGCTAAGGAATCATGACGGACGGATCATTAATCTGTCTATACAGACAAGTGTATATGGAAGTGAAATCATTCCGGGCTATTGCTGTTTTTAATAATGTGGACTGCATTTGCGAGATACGCAAGAATGCGCCAGTAAATAAACGATTATCATTCTGTTTTTGGAGATTTTTGTTTATTGGCATTAGGCCGTGGTCCAAGCCATATTTCTCTGGCTAACGTTTTATCTTCCAATGCTGCAAACATCATCAGAGGCTCTAACAACTCCGAAAGCAGTTGCAATCTCAAATAATCTATATCTACAACACAGTCGGTTCCTGATACCTTCAAAGCAGTGCCTAAGGTCACGAAGTCGCGCCGACGTGTGTTATCGATCTTTATTTCGTACGCACACAACCTATTTTCAGTTCTTCTTCTCTTCTGCTATAACTACTTTCCTGTTTTTGCATTTCTACGGCCCCTCTGTACATCCGAACATACTAGATGCTTAGATGCATTTGGTGGTTCGCTGGTCCCACCCCCGCGTGACCTGCTACTGTCTAATTATCCGTGTTGCCCAAACGACAGTTGCTCTTGTGTTTCTTAAAGCGGGTGTTAATGCTTCTCTTCATAGTTCCCACGTGCACCTGACTGCAATTGCAAGGAATTGTATATACAACTGCTGTCGCAAATGGCGGTCATAGGTCCTTTGTATTGTTCAAAGATCCGCGCATCTTCCATCTTGGCTCTGTCAACACGGTGTCCTCAGTTGTGCGATCTGTGACGAAAACTTTCTCTTCAGTTAAGTCTTTTCATTACAAGCTCCAGATCTTTTATGCTGAAGTGTCCTCTTTATCATCTTCGTCAGAGTAGCCATTTCTTCTTCAGGCAGTTCTTAAGTGATTGACCTCTTTCTTCTAGTAGCTACTATCATCTACAGATTCGTTCGCCCGGTCCACCAATGTTTTCATAACTCCTCTTTTCTGCTTGTGATGGTGACGAAATTTCTGTGAAGGTATCTATCCGTGTGGGTGAGCTCTTTGAAGACTTCGTGCCCTCAAGTTCCGTCGGGTTTTCTAAGTTCGCGTTTATTCAAATTTTGAAATTTGACGTTCTTTCTCTTCTTCCATAGCGAACTTTGGATTAAAATTAATAACACAGAGGAAATTTAGAAATTGTGAGCTCTCTTTGCCCATGAGGCCATATAACGAAAGGGTCAACAACTTATCGGAACCACGTCCGCAGCTCGTGGTCGTGTGGTAGCGTTCTCGCGTCCCGCGCCCGGGTTCCCTGGTTCGATTCCCGCAGGGATCAGGGATTTTCTCTACCTCGGGATGACTGCGTGTTGTGTGATGTCCTTAGGTCATTTACGTTTAAGTAGTCCTAAGTTGTAGGGGACTGATGACCATAGATGTTAAGTCCCATAGTGCTCAGAGCCATTTGAACCATTTCGTTCCTTCACGAGCAGACCTTCAGGTCTGCTGCTTCAAATTTTTCCCTATAAAAATACGCTACAAGTGCTCTTGGTAGAAGAGATCACATATCGGATGAATAGAGTACTCAAAAGACATAGTACTGACACAGTGTTTAAACCAACAAGAAAGTTGTGCGAATGTTTAAACCCTACAAAGGACCTACGTCCGCCGCTTGCCACAGCAGGATTAAGTTAAATAAAATGCTTTGCAAACGCAGTCGAGGGTACGAACTACAAAAAGAACCATTCACACTCACCTTAAGGAACACAAGAGCAATTGTCGTGTGGGCAACACGGATAAATCGACAGTAAAAGATAATGCACTGGGACCAGGGCACCACCGAACTCGTTTTTCTGAAACATCGATTTTATCGTCTAATCATTCCTATGTTAGCCTGTACAGAGACTCCAAAGAAATTCCAAAAAAAGTCTTAATCAGAAAATAAGAAACATTGAAATTACGCAAGTTGTGGGCCTTAGTGCAAAATAAAGTTCCGGAACACAAGTAGGCTAGACTGCGCGATCTTCTGCATCAGTTTGATGACTTCACGAACCTATCGTTGCTTCGATGTTTATAAAAAGTTTCGCCTGCTGAGTATTATTGAGACTGTATGTGCTTTCTGAAATGTTATAGGCACTAAAGATGTCTACAGCACAGGAAGACGAAACGTTAGACAGAGATGTAAACCTCGGACCACTGCATAAGGCGCATAAAACAAATGTCAGCAATTACGTATATACCGGCAGTGAAAGCCTGAACTGTAAGACTGTCGTTTTCTTTACTGTTTCTTCAAAAATTACCACGGTTGTTTGTAGCGATAACTTTTCTTGATGCAATAATTTACCAACAGCCGTATGCATTGTAGAAATTTATTTTATGAACTTATGTGCTACCAGTTTCGGCAAAAATATGGTGGACCTGTTCCAACAAAAAGAAGAACGATGTTTGGTCAACATGGTTGTGGAGTAACAGAGATTGATATAAAATTAACTTAGTATTAAGAAAACAGTCTTAATCGCGTGTTTTTATTTATTCAATGCCGATCGGTTTCAGCCCATCGCAGGAGCCATTTTCAGGGCGAATTAGACAAAACTAATGACAACCATCTGATAAGAGCACTCACGTGCTCATAGCTTGCCATATAAACCCAGGCATAAGGTAAATTCTTTACAGTCTTCTGCCACACCTCTGTAGACGTGAAGCCACCAGCAGTCGATCAGAGGGTAAATCATTATACTTACGTAATCTACTCTTATCAGATGGTTATCATTAGTTTTGTCAAAGATATATATTGTAATTTCACAGTATATTCGCTTTGAAGATGGCCCCTGAGATGGGCTGAAACTAATCGCCACTAAATAAATAAAAAACCCGATTAAGATTGTTTTCTTACTATGACTGGTGCTTCAGTTTTTGTGTCCTATTATACAGTTTCACTTGGGCTATGTACACTACGGGCCATTAAAATTGCCACACTAAGAAGGCATGAGGATGATAAACGGGTATTCATTGGACAAATATATTGTACTAGAACAGATGTATGATTACATTTTCACGCAATTTAGGTGCATAGTTCCTGAGAAATCAGTACCCGAACAACCACGTCTGGCCGCAATAACAACTTTGATACCCCTGGGCTTTGAGTCAAACAGAGCTTGGATGGTGTGTACAGGTACAGCTGCCCAAGCAGCTTCAACACGATACCACAATTCATCAAGAGTAGTGACTGGCGTATTGGGACGATCCAGTTGCTCGGCCATTATTGACCAGACGCTTTCAATTGGTGAGAGATGCAGTAGAACATTTTCTGTATCCAGAAAGGCCCGTACAGGACCTGCAACATAATGTCGTGCATTATCCTGCTGAAATGTAGGGTTTCGCAGGGATCGAATGAAGGGTAGAGCCACGAGTCGTAACACATATCAAATGTAACGTCCACTGTTCAAACTGCCGTCAGTGCGAACGAAGGGTAACCGAGACGTGTAACCAATGGCACCCCGTACCATCACGCCGGATGATACGCCAGGATGGCGATGACGCTTGTCCATTATAATTATCCGGGCTGTTGTGCCGTGTTCGGTTGATGAATTCTGTGGTGATTCCCAGAATTCATCAACCGACCACGGCATAACAGCCCGGATAATTATAATGGGCATGATATTCCCGGCCGTGAAAGCCTACATTTTAGAATACACGCTTCCAATGTGCGTTCACCGCGATGTCGCCGAACAAGGATGCGACCATCATGATGCTGTAAACAGAACTTGGATTCATCCGAAAAAATGACGTTTTGATATTCATGCACCCAGGTTTGTTGTTGTGTACACTATCGCAGGCGCTCCTGTCTGTGATGCAGCGTCAAGGGGAACAGCACCCATGGTCTCCGAGCTGATAGTCCATGCTGCCGAAAACGTCGTCGAACTGTCCGTGCAGATGGTTGTTGTCTTGCAAACGTCCCCCTTTGGTGACTCAGGGAACGTTATGTCGCTGCACGATCCGATACAGCCGTGCGTATAAGATGCCTGTCATCTCGTCTACTATTGATACGAGGCCGTTGGGATCCAGCACGGCGTTCCGTATTACCCACCTGAAGCCACCGGTTTCATATTCCGCTAGCAGTCATTGGATCTCGACCGGCGCGAGCAGCAATGTCGCGATACAATAAACCTCAATCGCGATAGGCTACAATCCGACCTTTATTAAAGTCGGAAACATGATGGTACGCATTTCTCCTCCTTACGCGAGGCACCACAACAACGTTTCACCTGGCAACAACGCCGGTCAACTGCTGTTTGTGTACGAGAAATCTGTTGGAGACTTCCTCATGTCAGTGCGTTGTAGGTGTCGCCGCCAGCGCCAACCTTGTGTGAATGCTCTGAAAAGCTAATCATTTGCATATCACAGCATCTTCTTCCTCTCGGTACAATTTCACGTGTGTAGCACGTCATCTTCGTAGTGTAGCAGTTTTAATGGCCAGTGGTGTAGTTTAACTTGCACTAACAGGAGCTCTTACGACGGACGCTTGTGTTTTCGCAGCGAAACTGGACGGGGTGAAGACGTACATGCGCATGAGGCGGGTGCCCAGCCACCTGCAGGTGAAGGTCATCAAGTGGTTCGACTACCTGTGGCTGACGCAGAAGTGCTCCGACGAGGAGAAGGCGGTCAGCTGCCTGCCAGGTAAGGCTAAACAGCATTGCAGCTAATGTCATTCCTGTACATTCTGTCTCGCAACATCTATTCGTGTAGTACATCTCTTGATGCGCTTCCTATTGCCGGACCGCTGAAACACGTCACTTCAAGGTCACTCCCCAAGCGCCGTACAGTTGGTAGTATATCAAACAAGTGAGCAACGGGAGGCGCCGCGTTTTCTGAACCAATAACAGCACCGAACAAAAGCCGGTTCCGGCGTCGACGCTACCACGTTGCCGGCTTCCGTGTAAACATTGTATATTAGTGCGCGAATCCCATCTGTTTTCTTGTTACCGCCTCGACTACAGTTTTTTTTTAACAATGTCTCTAAAACGATGTCGTTCACCAAGCGACAAGCCGTCGCTCCTTGGAGTGCCGTTAGATAGTCAGGCTTTGGAATTGCTACGGAGGACGCGTGAGTTTTACGAGCAATGAAAGAATTTGTTTCTGTTCATGGGCATTCGTCGATTCCTGCCGATAAAGTTTTTGAGCTTACCTCGAAAACTCTAGGACTCAGTGAAAGAACAGTTATAAGGAAAGGGGTGCTACTTCAAGACTGACAAGACTGTGAAATAAACAGTATGGAAGCAAGCCCCTGTAGAAGAAAATGTTATTTTTTTAAGTACTCCGGGCAAGAAAAAGGATCAGCCTCGTCCTATTACAGATATTGATTCTTTCCAATCCGATGCAATTCGTCGGCACATATACGGATATAATAAAAGGAAATAATACCCCACAATAGCGAAGTTGCTAATTTCTTTAAAAGAAAATGAACTTTTCTCAGGGGGGAAAACGCCACTTAAGATGATATTAAAAAGTATTAGCCTCCGTTTTAAAAAGTTAGATGGACGAAAACTGTTACTAGAAAAAGCTCATGTCGTTGCAGCTCGTATCATTTTCTTAGACAAAATTGTAGGAAAGGTCATTACACTCAGTCATATGGTTAAACGAAACCTGCGTCAACGCTGGAGAATCAGTTGAGAAATGCTGGACAGATGATACTCCGAATAGCAGCGGTCATCAGCCAACAGGAAGAGGATCACGAATAATTGTAGCCCATACAGGATCTTCAAATGGCTTTGTGCTTGAAGGGCTTCTAGTTTATCGATCGAAAAAAACCGGTGACTATCATGAGGATATGGACCACCCACGGTTTCTACAGTGGTTTAAAAACTTGTTGCTCCAATTTAGTTTTCCGACCGTTTTTGGGATGGACAATGCACCGTACCATTCCGTGATTTTAGATAAAACTCCCCCCAGTAGTGACCGTAAAGAAGCAATGGTGCAGTGATTGCAGGCGAGAGACACTGCTGCGGACATGAGCATGACACAACTGCCGAAATACTCGCTCGTGAAACAAAATATGCCTGTGACGCCTAAATACGGTGTAGGTGAAATTGAAAGCGAACAGGATCACTTGGTAATTAGACTACCGCCTTATCACTGTCATTTTAATCCAATTGAATTGGTTTGGAGTGAAGTGAAGGCGTACATTAGAAGTAACAACAAGACTTTTACTATAACAGAAGTGGAAAGACTGCTACGGGAAGGTCTTGTTACGGTAGACACTGCCTCATGGAGGAAAAAAGTAGACCATGTAGCTAAATTTGATAAGAGAAGTACAGACTATAGATGGCGTTATAAATGAAGACGAACAGTAAATGATTTCTCTTAACGATGATGATGATGATGACGAAGACAAGAGTTTTGACGCCGATTCCGATGACTGGATGGAATTGCGCCATTGACATCGTAAATTGGTGAGTGACAATGTATACAGAATTAATCCTTTCCTCTCTGCAATCGGGTAGACTATGAATGTTTTGCTTTATTTCTCTCTATGAGTGTGGATAGCGTGTTATTTGGTATGGTTGTTGTTGTTGTTGTGGTCTTCAGTCCTGAGACTGGTTTGAAGCAGCTCTCCATGCTACCCTATCCTGTGAAAGGTTCTTCATCTCCCAGTACCTACTGCAACCTACATCCTTCTGAATTTGCTTAGTGTATTCATCTCTCGGTCTCCCTCTACGATTTTTACACTCCACGCTGCCCTCCAATACTAAACTGGTGATCCCTATATGCCTCAGAACATGTCCTACCAACCGATCCCTTCATCTGGTTAATTTGTGCCACAAACTTCTCTCCTCCCCAATCCTACTCAATACTTCCTCATTCGTTATGTGATATACCCATCTAATCTTCAGCATTCTTCTGTAGCACCACATTTCGAAAGCTTCTATGCTCTTCTTGTCCAAAGTATTTATCGCCCATGTTTCACTTCCATACATGGCTACACTCCATACAAATACTTTCAGAAAAGAATTCCTGATACTTAAATCTATACTCGATGTTAACAAATTTCTCTTCTTCAGAAACGCTTTCCTTGCCACTGCCAGTCTACATTTTATAACCTCTCTACTTCGACCATCATCAGTTATTTTGCTCCCCAAATAGCAAAACTCATTTACTACTTTAAGTGTCTCATTTCCTAATTCCCTCAGCATCATACGACTTAATTCTACTACATTCCATTATCCTCGTTTTGCTTTTGTTGATGTTCATCTTATATACTCCTCTCAAGACACTGTCCATTTCATTCAACTGCTCTTCCAAGTCCTTTGCTGTCTCTGACAGAATTACAATGTCATCGGCGAACCTCAAAATTTTTATTTCTTCTCCATGGATTTTAATACCTAATCCGAATTTTTCTTTTGTTTCCTTTACTGCTTGCTCGTTATACAGATTGAATAACATCGGGGAGAGGCTACAACCCTGTCTCACTCCCTTCCCAAGCACTGCTTCCCTTTCATGCCCCTCGACTCTTATAACTGCCATCTGGTTTCTGTACAAATTGTAGTAGCCTTTCGCTCCCTGTATTTTACCCCTGCCACCTTCAGAATTTGAAAGAGAGTATTCCACTCAACATTGTCAAAAGCTTTCTCTAAGTCTACAAATGCTAGAAACGTAGGTTTGCCTTTTCTTAATCTTTCTTCTAAGATATGTCGTAAGATCAGTATTGCCTCACGTGTTCCAGTATTTCTACGGAATCCAAACTGATTTTCCAGGAGGTCGGCTTCTACTAGTTTCTCCATTCGTCGGTAAAGAATTCGCGTTAGTATTTTGCAGCCGAGACTTATTAAACTGATCGTTCGGTAATTTTCACATCTGTCAACACCTGCTTTCTTTGGGATTGGAATTATTATATTCGTCTTGAGGTCTGAGGGTATTTCGCCAGTCTCATACATCTTGTTCACCAGATGGTAGATTTTTGTCAGGACTGGCTCTCCCAAGGCCGTCAGTAGTTCTAATGGAATGGTTGTGTACTCTCGGTGCCTTGTTTCGACTCAGGTCTTTCAGTGCTCTGTCAAACTCTTCACGCAGTATAATATCTCCCATTTCATCTTCATCTACATCCTCTTCCATTTCCATAATATCGTCCTCAAGTACATCGCCCTTGTATATACCCTCTACATACTCCTTCCACCTTTCTGCTTTCCCTTCTTTGCTTAGAACTGGGTTTCCATCTCAGCTCTTGATGTTCATACAAGTGGTTCTCTTCTCTCCAAAGGTCTCTTTAATTCTCCTGTAGCCAGTGTCTATCTTAACCGTAATGAGATAAGCCTCTACATCCTTCCATTTGTCCTCTAGCCATCCCTGCTTAGGCATTTTGCACTTCCCGTCGATCTCATTTTTGAGACGTTTGTATTCCTTTTTGCCTGCTTCATTTAGTGCATTTTTATATTTTCTCCTTTCATCAATTAAATTCAGTATTTCTTCTGTCACCCAAGGATTTCTACTAGCCCTCGTCTTTTTACCTACTTGATCCTCTGCTGCCCTCCCTACTTCATCCCTCAAAGCTACCCATTGTTCTTCTACTGTATTTCATTCCCCCATTCCTGTCAATTGTACCCTTATGCTGTCCCTGGAGTTTTGTACAACCTCTGGTTCTTTCAGTTTATCCAGGTCCCATCTCCTTAAGTTCCCACCTTGACACCTATATGGTGGGGGCTCCAGTATGCTTTGGGAAACATTCACGTGAGCGTCCATGAGACCAGCGGATGGTATGGTTAGATTTGCGTTATTATACGACGTTTTACATGCAGCTATTACTGTAACAATTTGGACGACTTTTGATAGATATTGTGATTAACTTCAGGTCATTTTATTTCCCGGTTTAATATACTATAAAACGCTTGGTCTTCGTCCTCGTTGTCTCCATTGTTAGAAAAACGTACTTTCTTGCACTTACGTATAAACGTTGATTGTAACTTACATTTACAAAACGTACTTCGGAGTTGTGGGCGTGTGCTGTAGCAGGTATTGCAACCTCGAAATCGCAGTGTAGCTAACCACACGCGAGCTGTCAAGCAACATGTTTTACCGGCCCGCGTATAATTCTGTCCTGCAAGAAGATTCGTGACAGTATTCCACAGCACTCATTTTCATTAAGCTACCACAAGAAATAAACAATATTAGGGTTAATATTCGCACTCCAGATCTCTGATAGGAATAATTTTCTCATTTATCATTCTTTCTGTTCTGTCAGGAGGATCCTGAAAAATTTTAAGCAAATTCCTGTGTTTTATTCTTAATTATGACAACATGCACTGACCAGCTAGAACATTGTGACTCAAAACCGTCCAGGTGATCGCAGCGTCACCTCGTGACGAGTGACTGCTAGTCAAACGCACGCACGGTGCATGTAACATCAGTGAGAGTACTGTCGTTGTGCAGTATAAGGAAAGCGCGCAATCTATCTGAGCTTGGCCGAGGGCAGATTGTGATGGCCCGGAGGTTCGGCACGAGCGTTTCGGAAAGTGCACGCGATGTCAAATGTTCGAGTAGTGATGTGTTTAGTGTCTTAGTGTCTTCAAAACATGGCGAATGCAAGGTGAAACCAAGTCCAGACGTTGTGAGGTTGGGCGGCCACTCTTCATTACAGATGTCAGACGTCGTTGGTTGGGCAGACTGATAAAGCACGGCAGGTGGCGAACTGTGGTGGAACTAACATCATACTTCAACACTGGCCAGCGTACAAGTGTGTCCGAACACACAGTGCACCGATTACTGCTAACGATGGGCCTCCGCAGCCGACGACTCGTGCATGTGCCAATGTCAACACCACGATATCCGCAACAACGACTTAAACAGACACGTGACCATTGGCACTGGACGTTGGTGCAGTGTCAGAGTGTTGCATGGTCTGATGAATCCCAGTGTCTTCTTCATCATGCCGATGGGAGGGTGCGGATTCCAACGTCTTCCAGGTGAGCAGCACCTTGACACCTATATGGTGGCGGCTGCAGTATGCTTTGGGAAACATTCACGTGAGCATCCATGAGTCCAGCGGAGCTCGCGCGATGCACCGTGACTGCCAACGAGTATCGTACACCGGTTGCAGAGCCCGTACAACGCTTCATGTCGATCATGTTTTCCGACGGCAGTGGCATTTTTCAACAAGATAATGCACCATAACCCAAGGCCAGGAGTGTGATGGAGTGGTTCGAAAACACAGTGGCGAGTTACAGGTAATGTGCTGGCCCCCCAACTTGCCAGGTCTGCACCCGATCGAAGACATCTGGGATGTGACTGAACGTGATGTCAGAGCTCATCGTCCCCAACCCCAAATTTGTGCCTGCAGATATGATGTCAATCGAGGCATCTTTGCTTCCACACCACGACATGTCGCTGCTATTATCCGTGCCAAAGGTAGACATACCGACTATTACGTAGGTGGTGATAATGTTCTGACCGATCAGTGTATACTCAAAAGTTCGTCGTCTGGATAGTGTCAGTGCGATTTTTTAAAATTACAGTTGCCTTTTGTGAAGTGATTTCATGAACCGACTAAGCGGAGATTGCTTTCTCGATTTGTTCCTATGGAACTGGAGGCTTAAAAAAAATAAAAACTGTCACGTGTCTTCTTGCATCGTCTTCAAAAGCTCGTCATCCAACGAAACCTTGGATTCACGCCGTTGCACCACCATCGGACCTAAAACGTGAAAATGACTTGGGGCAACGTCGCAACTGTACGGTGGGAGCTCCACCTGCCAAGGGCACAGATACAGTACTTTGTAAGACGGTGCCGGAGGAGGGGGGCGGGGTTCGGGGTTAAGGATATGGAGTATTTTTAATATTTTGGAATATGAATTGCGACTTTTCAGTAACCACAAAAAAGTTCCAGTTCAAACTTAATTAAAAGCGTGCGTAACACCCACTTTAATATCACACCTGACTACAGTACGGCTTTTCCTTTCCCTGAGAGGTGGGGGGGGGAGGAGGAGGTGGCCCCTCCCCTTTGCCCCGGGTACAGGCCCGTTGCTAACAACTCAAATTCAAGATTTTGAATGTAGAGGATTGTTTTTCCAGCTCTATGAGGTTGAAAACTATCCTCAAGCGAAATGAAACCTTTTGAAAGCTTCCTACTCTTTTCTGTTTCCAGTATGTGTTTTAGATCTCGTAGTACATCTACGTGACTTCTCTGTAATTTACACTTAAGTGCCTGGAGAGAGTTCATCGAATCTTTTCCACTTTACTTCTCTACCGTTCCACTCTCGAACAGAGCGCAGGGAAAACGAACACTTAGATATCTCCTTGCGAGCTCTGATTTCTCTTATTTTATTACATTGATCTTTTCCCCTTACGTAGATGGGCATCAAAAAATGTTTTTGCATTCAGATGAGAATGCTGGAGATTGAAATTTCGTGGAAACATATCTCCTCAACGGAAAACGCTCTTGTTACACTTATTGCTGCCCCTTATTGAGCTTTTTCGATGTCTGCCGTCTATCTTATCTGGTAAGGATCCCATGCCGTGGAGCAGTATTCCAGCAGACGAGGGACAACCGTAACGCAGGCAGTCTCTCTAGCAGAGTGATCTGACAATATAACTCCGTCTTTGGATTGCTTTCCCCACAGCGTCGTTTACGTGATCGTTCCAATTTAAATTGCTCGTAATTGAAATTCTTAGCAATTTAGCTGAACTGACAGCCTTTAGATTTGTGTGATTTATCGTGTAACCCAAATTTAACAGACTTCTTTTGGTAGTCATGAAGATGATCTCATATTATTTGAGGTCAACTGCCAGTTGTTGAGAAATAAATATATTCTGTGTGAATCGTTTTGCAATTGGTTTCTATCTTCTAATGACTTTATTAGACGGTAAATAACAGCATCATCTCAGCTCAGATTGTCTCCTGAATCATTTGTACACATTAGAAACAGCAGAGGGCCTGTAGCACTTCCTTGAGGAACTCAAGGTGTCATTAATGTTTTGTTCGATGACTTTCCGTAACTTTCCGTCAGTTACTATGAACTCTGATCTTTCTGAGAAAAAAAATCACGAATCGAGTGGCGAAACTGAGATAATACTTCACAGGCACGCAATTTGGTTAGAGCCCGCTGGTGACGAACGGTATCGAAAGACTTTCGGAAATCTACATATATGGAATCAGTTTCAGATGCCCTGTCAATAGCACTCATTACCGCCTGAGGATAAAGGCCTAGTTGTGTTTGACAAGAACGACTCATCTGAATCTGTGGCGACTGTGTATCAGGATATCGTTTCCCTCGAAATAATTCATGATGTCCTAACCCGACTATGCTCCGAAATCCTTTTGTGAATCTACATCAGTGATATGCGTCTGAAATTCATCAGATTACTCCTGACTCGTTTCTGGAGTATTCTAGTGATCTGTGCAGCTGTCCAGTATCTAAGTACGGATCTTTGGTAGAGCGAGCCTTTGTATATGATTGTTAAGAACAGGGCCATTATATCAGCTTACTCGGGAAGGAATCTCACTAACACACAATCTGACCCGTAGGACTTTTATTATTGATTGACGTAAGTTGCTTCACTACACTGAGGATGTCGACTTTAGAGTTTCTCATGTTGCCAGTTGTTCTTGATTTGAAGTCTGAAATGTTTACTTCGTCTTCTTTGGTGAACGAATTTCGGAAAACCGTGTTTAGTGACTCCACTCCGCTTTAGTGGCACTGTCCCCGTCAACATTACCGTCCCTATGGCGCAGTGTAGCTATTGATTGTGCCTTTCCGCTGGAGTACTTACATACGAGCAGAATTTCATCGAATTTTCTGTCAGATCTGGAGACACTCCTTCTTTGTGGAAACCATGAAAGCATAACGTACTGAAGTTCGAACTAAATTTCGAGCTATGTAAAACTACGCCAATGTTGGGAATTTTGCGTTTCTTAAAGTTTGGTGTGCTTTTTCCGTTGCTTCTGTAATAGTGTTCTGACATGTTTTGTGTACCATGAGGAGTCAGTTCCACCTTTTATTTATTTATTTGGGATCTCTCCACTGCTGTCAATACTAGTTCTTTGAATTTTTTAATCCACATAAGGTCTATCCTTAAATAGTTCAGAAGGAACGGAGGCTGTCTCTCAGGAAGGCTCAAGCGAATTTTCATCTGCCTTTTATTTTTGATCGGTTTGGATACTGAGGTATTCAGTCTCGTCTTAAAGACCTTGTGGCCACTAATCCCTGCATCCGTGAGAATGCTCCCTGTTTTCTGGGGATTATTTGCTGATCAGAAGTCAAGTATGTTTTCACAACCATTTACACTTTGAGTGGGTTCCCGAACTAATACTTCAAAATATTACTCGGAGAAAATATTTAGTACGATTTCGGACGGATGAAGTTCACAGTATGGGTCACTATTGACTACTTGACTTTGAAGAGAGTAATGGATGAGCAGTGGAGCTTTCATATTCTCCAAAGTGGACGGCCTACTCGTACGCTCTTTGTCGCAGACGGTCCTCGCCCATTTTTAAAGTAGTGAATTTGTCTTTCATTGAGACAGTGATACCGTATTACAACTGCACTGTACTAATAATCTCCGCAATTTTAGTCAGTGTTGAGAAAGAAAGTCGATTCCTTCATTTCTTCTTCAGTGTTCTGATGTCTCTGCGGATAGAGGCATTCACTGAACCATTACAACTAGCAAAAAAAGAATATCAGTGATGTTAAGGCTTGTCATTTTTGAGTCAGTGCACTCAGTTGCATGTATTTATTGAACTCTTCCCGTTTACTCATCAGTTCAGGTTATTATTAAATTCTTGCGACCGTTTTCTTGTTAACGTCTTACCAAAAAACTTCAGCTGATAGCGAGTTACTATCAAAAACTAAACTTCCACTCGACATAACGAATTTGTGTTCATTATCCAGTATTGCTTCTTCGACATTATAATATCAGATATTAAAAATAATAAGGTATAAAATAATTAGAATTTTGAAACTTTACTTCTGCTGTCGCTTCACAAACTGCTTCTGCTAGACCGACCATATATACCATTACAGACTTACCACGCCAATACCTACAAGTTTATTTCGAACAAATAAACATAATATCAGAAAAAGTTTAATTAACTGCCTTTAACTTGATTTTCCCTCGTGTTCTAGACTCTAAGCATAATTAATGCGTAAGAGCAGGTGCCCTCTTTGTACTCTGCTGAATAGGTGCACGGCTCACCGGAAATGTAAGAGCCCATCAAACTTCTAAAAATGTTCTACCATCATGTACACTGAACTGATGGCAGAATTAAAGTTGCAGTTTCCCGTAGAATGCATTTTGCACATATTTTTTCTAGGAATCACGTAATAACACACATGACGCGTGAAGCTGTAGTTGTGCAGGTTCTCTTTTATTTTCAAAAGTTTAGAATTTGTTTTGATTTTTTATGAAACGTAAAGCCTACAGTAACGGAAGACTGTCGCCGCAGGGCTCGAAATAAGTGTTACTTTAATAGAATACGTAAATAAACTTAGTCTTTCACTTTATCAGTCAGAGATATTACTAATTCTGAGATACTAGTGAGCAACGTTAATAACGTTAAAAGCGCTAAATTATGTTGCCAAGGAATTGTCCTCTAAAAACAGCAAATTGTACCTATGCCTAGATCCAGTAACTTTCCTGTTATGGGTGGTTTGATGTGAGGTCAAATACACCCAACTGGAGGGCTGAGATCAAAGGTAACCTTTGAGTTATGGGTTGTTATCTTTTTCCATTTAAAGAGAAAAGACGCTGAAACGCATACTCAATCCATCACTAAAGCTTCGTGGTCGTGTTTCCGTTTCTCTCAGTCTCTACTTAGCAAGAGATCAGCTTTCGCTCATAAAAGTTATAAAATTCGGTGTGACGCCCACTTAACAAATTTTTAATGGAAGTTTTATTGATCGATCTGCGTCGAATTACCCTGTCGCATGGGCTAGAAAAAATATGTTGCACATACATTAATATGCGTGAAGTGTTTGGCAGTTACAGTGGCAGTTAATAAGCACTATCTGTTGTTTACAGTTATTTTGAAATTATTTTTCGCCAAACACATAATTGTTGCAGACAGTTCCACTCATCTGCGCCAAATTATTGCGGTAGTACTGAATTTTGTTCTTCTCATCTTACCGCAAGTCTCGAAAGCAACGTCCACTGCCGTCGCCGTTTACGATCTCCAGGCGAACCACGGTGTGCGCCTAGCCTACGAAACACAGGTTCACCCCCAGTTTTAAGAGACATAGGATTGCCACCATTGATTCAGAAAACATTTGTTGGTGAATTAGCATCACTTTCTCCCTAAACCGGCTAGACAAGTTTAAATATCCACAACTCTCACACTTCTGCCGAGAGCCCTGCAGTAACCTGATTCCAGTCAGGATTTTGGCCCGACCACTGAATCGGAAACAATATACTACGAACAACGTACCTCGAGCCGTGCCTTCTATATTAAGTTTGCTGCGAAGCTATAAGAATTAGCCTGTCGACAGCAAAAATCCTTTGAGAGGGCATTTTTTAAGAAGCTCAGAAAAGTGGAAAGTATTGAAAAGTTTGAAGTACGCTGTCAGAAAGTTTAAAAGAACACGAAAGAGGGAAACAACTGTCGATTAGAGAAACTGCTATTAAAAGTCTGTTAACAGCGTACAGGAAGTGACACTCAGCAGGAGAATCAGCAGACTGAAAGAGGATAACTAAGTACTTAATTTATATTATTCCAAACATTACCCGCAAAGGGGATTCATGAGATAAGCGTTTCAGTGGCAGTATCGTGAAATGTTTTATTGTATTCTGCTGTTAGAATTTATCCCATAGGTGCAATATTTTAAACTATTATCTCCATCTAAATGTGTATCGAAATAATCACCAACCACATCCATAAAAGAAATTTTAATTCCTAAACCGGTTTCAGGTCAATAGTTTCCTTCTTCAGAAGGTTATAACTAGCCCTTTATTTGCCCATCTCCTCAGTAACATGTATACAGCATACTGCTGTGGTCAACATCTTATTGTTGACACTCGCTAATAATGCCATAGTTATAATCATCTGGAGAAGGTCACTAATTGCTCTAAACCGGATAAGAAAATAAAATTTCTATTATGCAGCTGGTTGCTCAATATTTTATACATACAACTACAGTTGCTGAAAATGGATAAAATACTCAATCTAAATAACACTTCCAGTATTTGACTGCTCTTTTATTTACTAATCAAGAAAACTCTTCGTCTTGATCACAATATACACTGAAACACCAAAGAAACTGGCACAGGCATGCGTATTCAAATACGGAGATACGTAAACAGGCAGAATACGGCGCTCCGGTTGGCAACGCCTATATAGGACAACAAGTGTCTCGCGCAGTTGTTATATTGGTTACGGCTGTTACAGTGACAGGTTTTTCAAGAGTAAATTAAGTTTGAAAGTGGTATAATAGTAGGTACTCGAGCGATCTCGGAGGCAGCGATGAAGTGAGGATTTTTCCATACGACCATTTCACGAGTATACCGTGAGTATCAGCAGTCCGGTAAAACATCAGATCTCCAACATCGCTCCGGCCGGAAAAAGATCCTGCAAGAACAGGACCAACGACGACTGAAGAGAATCGTTCAACATAACAGAAGTGCAACCCTTCCGCAAACTGCTGCAGATTTCAACAAGTGTCTACGTGCGAACTATTCAACTAAACATCATCGATATGGGCTTTCGGAACTAAACACCCACCCGTGTACCTTTGATGACTGAAAGTCACAAAGCTTTATGTCTCTCCTGGGCCCGTCAACACCGACATTGGACTGTTGATGACTGGAAACATGCTGCCTGATCGGACGAGTCGGGTTTTAAATTGACTTGAGCGGATGGATCTGTTCAAGTTGGTGGAGGTTCCGTAATGGTGTGAGGCGTGTGTAGTTGGAGTGATATTGGACCCCTGATACGTGTAGATACTACTCTAACAGATAACACGTACGTAAGCATCCGGTTTGATCACCTGCATCCATTCATGAGCATTGTGCATGCCAACAGACGTGAGTAATTCCAGCAGGACAATGCAACGCTCCACACGTCCAGAATTGCTACAGAGTGGCTCCAGGAACACTCTTCAGAGCTTACAGGTTTCTGCTGACCACCAAATACCTCAGACATGAACATTATTGAGCATCCAGAATGCGTTTTTCACTCTGCAGCGGAGTGTGCGCTGATATGAAACTTCCTGGCAGATTAAAACCGTGTGCCCGACCGAGACTCGAACTCGGGACCTTTGTGGATGTGGCTAAGCCATGTCTCCGCAGTATTCCTTCTCTCAGGAGTGTTAGTTCTGCAAGGCTCGCAGGAGAGTTTCTGTAAAGTTTGGAAGGTAGGAGACGAGATACTGGCAGAAGTAAAGCTGTAAGTACCGGGCGTGAGTCGTGCTTCGGTAGCTCAGATGGTAGAGCACTTGCCCGCGAAAGGCAAAGGTCCCGAGTTCGAGTCTCTTTCGGGCACACGGTTTTAATCTGCCAGGAAGTTTCATATCAGCGCACACTCCGCTGCAGAGTGAAAATCTCATTCTGGAAAGATCCCCCAGGCTGTGGCTAAGCCATGTCTCCGCAATATCCTTTCTTTCAGGACTGCTAGTTCTCCAGGTTCGCAGGAGAGCGTCTGTAAAGTTTGGAAGGTAGGAGACGAGATACTGGCAGAAGTAAAGCTGTGAGTACGGGGCTTGAGTCGTGCTTCGGTAGCTCAGATGGTAGAGCACTTGCCCGCGAAAGGCAAAGGTCCCGAGTTCGAGTATCGGTCGGGCACACGGTTTTAATCTGCCAGGAAGTTTCATTATTGAGCATATCTGGGGTTCCTTCCAACGTGCTGTTCAGAAGAGATGTGCACCCTCTCGTATTCTAATGGATTTATGTACAGCCCTACAGGATTCATGGTGTCAATTCCCTCCAGCACTACTTCAGACATTAGTCGGGTCCATGACACGTCGTGTTGCGGCACTTCTGCGTGCTAGCGGCGGCCCTACACGGTATTAGGCAGGTTTACCAGTTTCTTTGGATCTTCAGGGTATATTTCTTTAAATAAACATCTTAACGCTTTTCAGCCACAGCCATCATCAGAATCACATTTTAAAAGTCATTCTGATAGTGGCTGTGGCTGAAATATAGAGTGTTCGATCGTGGCATCAGAAGGAAACCGAAGAGCCGCTAGCGCAAGCCATAGGGGGCGAGTAATTCTAAACATGGCTTTGGCATAAGCAGAAACCGGCAAATAAAGAAATATTATTGCCTTGTCGCCTGTTGGTCTTAACCTGGAAATGGTTATGTTCGGTTGCTTGGGAAACATTTGCAGCCATTCATGCATTTCATGTTCCCAAACAGCGGTAGCAGTGCGACAGCTTGGCTTAGTATTTCTGCAGGGAATTTACAACGACTTGTTGAGTCCATGTCACGTCACGCTGCTGCACTGCGCAGGGCGAAAGGCGATCCGGCACGATATTAGGAGGTGTCCCATGACTTTTGTCACCTCAGTACCTCATTGTATACTGCTTAACCAGGAAAGATATGGGACAAGTGAAGGATCTTGTAATGGATGTCATGTCTGTTTTTAATAAAGTCTTGATTTTACTCTCAAGATGGACCAGTCAAAGGCTATTTTCATTTAACAGAATTGTAATTTCCGGCCGGCCGGACTGACCGAGCGGTTCTAGGCGTTACAGTGTGGAACCGCGTGACTGCTACGCTAGCAGGTTTTAATCCTACCTCGGGCTTGAATATGTGTGAAGTCCTTAGGTTAGTTATGTTTAAGTAGTTCTACGTACTAGGGGACTGATGACCTCAGAAAGTGAGTCCCATAGTGCTCAGAGCCATTTGTACCATGGTAGTAATTTTCGCTTTTAAGTGTCACGTAGTTAATAACATGTGATCTGTGTTTCGCTGAATCAAATTTTCTCTTAAATTACCCAAATATTAAAGAAAAGTTAGCAGTGTAATAAAACAATTTAACATCGACTTTAGTCAACAAAATGGGCGAAACTATCACTGTGGAAGAATACTACGGAAGGGAAGCAGTGATGGAGTTAAAGCAGCAGCTTAGGTTTCACATCCAAAGCGTATGAGAAGCCAACTTCTCAGATTACAGATCGCACTACCATGGACTGTGAAAACTTACAAGTCAGCAGAACGCAACGAAACATGGCCGTCATCTGCCGTCTCTATTCACATGCGACACCTCCATCCCGAATCTCCAAAAAATATTCCTTCTTGTCCAACTTTACGCCTCTCAAAAATCGAAGGTAGAGGTGCCAACTTTCTTCTTTAGCCCGGACGTCAGGCCGTTAGCAACGCACGCAGCTAAGCCACACTATAGTACCTGCTTCACCTCTAGAGGGCGGTGAGTCCGTCATGACGTCGCAGACAGCCTTGCTGCTGCGCTCCAACACACAAAAGGCGACGGTGTGAGACGGTCAGACTGAGACCAAGTCTCGGCCACCAACAACGGGAGCATGGTTGTAGCAATGAGGTTTATAGGTAGCTATCTGTCACTACAACAGTGCACGCCAACCCGATGCGAAGTTTTTTCTGTCCCCACACTCGGCCCAACATACCACCAAAGTAAAATAGATAAATATTCTGCCCCTGAAATGAGTACGTAACGTATAGCGATATGTGACAGTGCTGTGGCAGTATCCAATGGATTGCTGAAAAAATTTGCACTTGTGGAAGTTACACTTTTGGCCTACAGCAATTAATCGAGAGAACAAAGATTGAAACTTCCGAAGGTGCTCAACGGTGACGCCCCTCTCATTATGATATCATCCATATAATTACAACGTAAAGGACTGCTCTGTATCAGCTGTCCAAATAACTTTGCCATACTGACGGTGCGTTGGTATTCCAAAGGTTAGACTGTTATGACGATAGAGGCCAAAAGGAAAAGCAACAACAGTTCCCAAGATTCCAGGTGTGTCGGTAAATGTAATTACGCCTCTGATAAATCAACCTTAATATAACAGTCACCATTAGGCTACCTTTAAAGCATTTCTTCTGAGTGAGGGACTGGAAAAGCATCTACGACGAACTTCGTATTAACTACTTTAAAATCGCCGGATAATCTGAGCGAGCCATCGGATTTATTTAGTATTACAACGGGTGAAGCCTACTAGCTCTGTGAGCCGGGGGGATTCACTTCCACGTTCTCTAGTCTGTCCTGTTCCACTTTAACTTCAAATGGTTCAAACGACTCTAAGCACTATGGGACTTAACATTTGAGGTCATCAGTCCCCTATACTTACAAGGGAACCTCCCCATCGCAGCCCCCTCAGATTTAGTTATACGTTGGCACAGTGGACAGGCCTTGAAAAACTGAACACAGATCAATCGAGAAAGCACGAAGAAGTTGTGTGGAAACGTGAAAAAAATAGTAAAATATACATACTGAGTAGTCCATGTACAAGATATGTAGCATCAAGGACAGTGTGAACTCAGGAGCGCCATGGTCCCGTGGTTAGCTTGAGTTCGCTGCGGAACGAGAGGTCCTTCGCTCAAGTCTTCCCTCGACTGAAAATTTTACTTTCTTTATTTTCTCAAAGTTATGTTCTGGCCGTTCGTTCAATGACGTCTCTGTTCCCTGCAATAAATTTAGTGTCTGTGTTTTGCGACCGCACCGCAAAACCGTGCGATTAGTAGACGAAAGGACGTGCCTCTCCAATGGGAACCGAAAACGTTTGATCGCAAGGTCATAGGTCAACAGATTCCTCCACTGGAAAACACGTCTGATATATTCTATACGACACTGGTGACGGCATGTGCGTCACATGACAGGAGTAGGTTGTCGACCCACCTAACTTGTACACTTGGCGAATGGGTAAGAAGATTATTCTACCTTGCCCGATTTAGGTTTTCTTGTGGAGGTGATAATAACTCCCAAAAAAGTGATGAAAACATAAGAGTTTGTCACATAAACTGAAAATAAAAAGTAAACTTTTCACTCGAGGGAAGACTTAGACGTAGGACCTCTCGTTCCGTAGCTGCTGTCGCTAACCACGGGACCACGGCGCTCCTTCTAGTGTCCTTGATGTTGCGTATCTTCGCATGGACTACTCAGTTTGTATATTTTACTAATTTTATTCATATTTCCATAAAATTTCTTCCTGTTTTCTCGATTCATCTGTGTTCAGTTTTTCAAGGCCTATCCACTGTGCCAACTTATAACTAAATCTGAGGGGGTGCGATGGGGAGGTTCCCTTGTTAGAACTACTTAAACCTAAGTAACGTAAGGACGTCACACACATCCCAGCCCCAGGCAGGATTCGAACCTGCGACCGTAGCAGCAGCACGATTCCGAACTGAAGCGCCTAGAACCGCTCGGCCACAGTGGCCGGATAAGTAGATCTAAGTCTAGGGGATTAGTGACTTCAAATGTTAAGTCCCAGCCGGCCGGTGTGTGTCCGAGCGGTTCTAGGCGCTACCGTCTGGAATCGCGCGACCGCTACGGTCGCAGGTTCGAATCCTACCTCGGGCATGGATGTGTGTGATGTCCTTAGGTTACTTGGGTTTAAGTAGTTCTAAGTACTAGGGCACTGATGACCTTAGAAGTTAAGTCCTATAGTGCTTGGAGCCATTTGAACCATTTTTTTGTTAAGTTCCATAATGCTTAGAACCATCTGAACCATATTTTTTGCAGACGCTCTTTTTTAAATGGAACAATGCCCATCGATACCAACAAACTAAACTTAGGGTAAATAAAAATCTCAGTGGTGTTTGTAGCCCAATTCTAGTGCGAATCGTTTATGACACATATTGTGAAAAGGTTCCACGCCGACACTTGTTTGTGCCATTGAACCAGCTTAATTGCTAGGTAGGATATTATGTTTTCTTAAAGTGTGCTTGTGTGTTCCTTGAGCCCATTGCGACTTGCCGGGCAGTTAGCAAGTGACAATCGAAGCATTACGTCGTGAGTAAAGAACTGTTGACCAACTGACCGCCCAGATGAACAAAGGGTCTACCGTTTGTGTCTCCTCAACGATCGTTCAGCGAGCCTGCTGCGTTCGGGCCTCTGCAGCAGGCACCTGGTTGATGTACCCCCATGCTAACTGCTCTTCACCGGTGACGTCAGGTGGCCTTTTACTATGAATCAAGAGTTGTGATCCATGGGACGGACGGCCTTTGGCACGTACAGCGTGAAACATCTGAAAGCAAGCACCCTGCAACAATTGTCGGAAGCGTCTGGAGCGGAAGAGGGAGCGTTATGATCTGGGGAATGTTTTAGTAGCATTCTATTGTAATGACACATTCCGACGCAGAGACATCCAATACCTTAAAGGCTGCGCCAAAGATTAAATTGAGAGGGATGTAGAATATAATGTCTGTAATGTTCATATTGAATTCTCTTTTGTTTCATACTCCAAGAAGGAGTTAAGAGACACTTTCGATTGTTACCTTGTAGAGGATGGGCGTATTTTTTTGCGTGTGCGGAAAGGCAGCCATCTTGTTAATATTTATGGTTTGTGCAACGAGCACAGCAAGTCTTATTGTGTTGTGAATAAAAAATAGTGAGAAGTATCCAAGTCTTACGAGAATTATTTAAAGCGACGTAGCATTGTATTCCTTGGTTTCCACGGTCTTCGTGAAGTGAACCTATGCTGACTCCGGAAGATACACACGGTCAACAAAGAGAATAACATCGATGGCGACTAATCAATCAATATTGTGGCAGAAGGACAAATTCTACGCCTAAGGTGAGAACACTGAATAAATCAACAATGACGTAGAATTCAAAAATGTAATTAATCGGAATCGTAAATTATATTACAGGAAAATTTCACACAGCACTGAATTTGTCCGCACTAAAGCCGGTCATTACAGTCCGTAAAGAAGCGCTTCAAAAATTCTAAATTTACAGTTCCATATCCATAGTGTTTTTTATTTATTTCGCCACACTTTGGGTGTTTTCGTCATTCGGGAAAGCCCAGTGGATCATCTTAAGTAAGCATCTGTTTCTCGGTATCATGTCCACCCCTAGGTGCAGTCGATTTCTCCTCTGCGCGATGGCAGCTCAATGCAACATGTCACGTAGCTCGCAGTGTACGTGCGTTCGAAGAGCACCAACGCACGGCACTGGAGTGGGCATGGCTCCACATCGCTGTCGTTACATTCCAGAAACTCAGTGATTCTCTTCTTGCACGTCTCACAGCAACAGACGATTATTCAGGCGTATGGCAGGTGGTCACGTTAACGTGACTGGACCCTGCATTTCCACCTTTGACGGAGTGAAGCATTAACTCATCCGGAAATGGGTATACCTGTCAAACTGTTACTAGCACCACCAATGAACGGCGTTTAGGTCCATTTTCAAGTTGATGTCGGCAATCCTATCAGAAATAATACTACCTAAATCACTTTCCGATCCCACACGTTTCATAGCTAACTGCATACAGTAGTTATAAAAAACATGTGAAGAATATTTTTTCTACAGAAATCTCTTATAAAAAGGTTTCTAGGGAACCTTCATTCTTAGACATTGATTCTGGTAACGCGGGAAAGCTATTGGGTTCAGATACATTCAAAGAGTTTGGTTTCCCCATAACGGAAATAATAATTATTTGTTGTTTAGTGGGATTCAGTTCCAATGCGTAGAAGTTTTAAGTGGTGCACATTTCGATCAGTTCATTTTCAGGTTAGGAAGGGCCACCGATGTGGCGGTAAAATTCATTTAAAACAGGGATCCTTACCTGGCTTCTCGTGGTGTATCCCAATCCCTCACGTCCTGTACGATGAAGTTAAAGTGCCTCCGGCGTGGATGTATTTGATTTCCTTAAGTTATTTAGGTTTAAGTAGTCTAAGTTGTTGGAGACTGATGACCTCAGATGTTAAGTCCCATAGTGCTCAGAGCCATTTCAACCATTTGAACTTAAACCTAACTAAGTTGAGGACATCACACACATCCATGCCCGAGGCAGGATTCGAACCTGCGACCGTAGCAGCAGCGCGGTTCCTGTCTAAAGCGCCTAGAACCGCTCGGGCACAGCGGCCGGCGCTAATAATACGAGCCCCCGACTACCAATGCATTCTCTGAAAACTGAACATCAATAGCACTTTTCATTTCGGTAGTATCTGCGGTGCAACTTTAAGGTGATTCACGCAATATACTGTCCACTACTAGTGTTGCCAGCTGCCACCTGCTAGCAGTTATTTCAATTTGACATCGAAAATAGGCGGTCATCACATTCATGTGATTTTACCGTGTAGTAGAACAAGATTCTACTTGTAACGCATCATTGTGCCTACGCCGCCACGTGGCAAACGATTGACACCCAGTAGTAACGTTACCTTTAATGCCTCACGGAAAACAGACACCTGACCGATGTAGGTATCGGAAGCGAGGAGGGGTCTGTTGAAACACTCAAGACAAAAGGATAAACGACGCTGATCGAAGTTGCGCCCACACGGAAATGAAATGTGACAGAAATAAAGCTCTGGAACATTTGAAACTTCGCTATTTTGCCCGTGTGTCTCTAGCCTGTTTTGCTGAGGGTAAGAATGTCGGCAAGGACTAATCTGTTTACCGGACTGGTGTGTTTACGGGAGGTGTTTACCGCCGCACCTGTGGTGACGGAGGGCAGTGCTGACTGAGCTTCCCACTGGCTTTCGGTTTAGTCTGTGAATTCAAAAGACTGAGCTCTGAGCTTTTGTAACAAGGGGTACTCCCATCGCATCCCCCCTCAGGATTAGTGATGAAATGGTCCTGTGCATAGCCCCTCAAAAACTGAACACAGATCAAGCATGAAGGTATACCTAACCGTGAAAAAAGAAGCAAAATAGAAAAAGTAGAGGTCCAGTGTCAAAATGTGCAACATGGAGCGGATCGCAAAGACCACGGCGTCGCATTGTTCGGTCACGGTGTTGGTCTTCAAAGCGGGAGACCCGTGTTCAAATATCGTTCACTATTTTTTTTCGCATAATTAAGAACTTTCTATCCGGTCGTAGATGTTTCTGTCTTCCTTCTGTAGTCTTGGCAGTTGTCTTACTAAACATTTGTTACAGAATGTGAGTCATGTGAGAAAAATACGTCTCATTGTGATGAACAGTCAGAGGAGGCAAGATGCCGCATATACCTACCACAGAAATGAAAACAATAAATAAACAGGTGTGAACTAGAATGAACTCATTCTGGAATCATCCCCCAGGCTGTGGCTAAGCCATGTCTCCGCAACACCCTTTCTTTCAGTTCTGCAAGGTTCTTAGGAGATCTTCTGTAAAGTTTGGAAGGTAGAAAACGAGGTACTGGCAGAAGTAAGGCTGTGAGGACGGGGCATGAGTCGTGCATGGGTAGCTCAGAGGGACACGGAATGCTGTGGTCCCGTGGTTAACGTGATCAGCTGCAGAGTGGGAGGTCCTTGGTTTATGTCTTCCCTCGAGTGAAAAGTTTATGCCGGCACGGTAACTCAGCGTGTTCGGTCAGGGGGTTCGCTGCCCTCTGTAATAAAAAAAACTGAGTTAATGGCTCAAATACGAACTGAAACGGATGTCTTGCGACGTCCGCAACGAGCAGATACAACGAACAAACACGAACAAAATGAGATTAAAAAAAAAAAGATGGTAGAGCACTTGCCCGCGAAAGGCAATGGTCCCGAGTTCGAGTCTCGGTCCGTTACACAGTTTTAATCTGCCAGGAAGTTTCAGGTGTGAACTATATAACAACAAACGAATTCTAGAGTCAAAAGTTCCAAAATGGAATTCGCGAGTCTTAACATGCGGTACTTGTGTAGAAGAAATAGGAGGTACGTACGTATGGAGGCCGTTTCTCAACTTTGCTGTTGCAAACGGACGTTACACCATTGTTCTAGATGTAAATGCTAAGCAGATTATCAAGACTGCTAAATCTGAGTACAGCTGAGTATTCAATCAATCAAAAATTGAGTGTTTTAGAAAACTACTCAAAGATATGAACTGGAAAGAAGTTTATAGTGCTCATGACATGAATGAAAAATATAACACATTCATGAACAATGTCAGTACTATGTTTGAAAACTGTTTTCCTCTAAAAGTAACTCAAATTAAACAGAAGTCTATAATAATACCATGGATCACCCAAGGAATAAAGATATCCTGTAAGCCAAAAAGGAAAATGTATCTGTCGACCAAGAATAGCTCCAATGCTGATGATTTAGCTAAATACAAGGAATACTGTAAAATATTAAAAAAAGTAATTCAGACATCTAAACAAATACACTACGAGAAGAAGATAGCAATGTCAGGGAACAAAATAAAAACAATATGGGATATAGTGAAAGAGGAGACTGGTAGAACCAGAAAGGAACAGGAGCAAATAGCACTAAGAGTAGATGACACATTAGTAACCGATGGGCATAGTGTGGCAAATCTATTTAACAAGTACTTTATATCCGTTACTGATAGAATGGAATTGTCAGGATCAGTAAATAATGCCCTTGAGTATCTGAAACTAGCCTTTACAAATAGCTTCAGGTACATAAAGATGTCACTCACATCACCAAAAGAAATAACTTCCATAATAAAATCTTTAAAAACAAAGCATTCTAGTGGTTACGATGAAATGTCAACAAAGTTAATTAAGGCATGTTCTTGTGAGTTTAGTACAATTCTAAGTTACTTGTGTAGCCAGTCAATTGTAACTGGGACATTTCCTGACTGGCTGAAATGTGCAGATGTTAAGCCTCTATTCAAGAAAGGGATAAAGAGATGCCATCAAACTACAGACTGATTTCACTTTTGCCAGCATTCTAAAAAATTTTAGAAAAAGTAATCTACAGGCAGCTTCTCAACCATCTGACCACAAATAACACATTTTCAAGAACACAGTTTGGATTTCTGAAAGGTTCTGATATTGAAAAGGCTATTTACACCTACAGTGAAAATGTACTTAATTCATTAAATAACAAGTTACAAGCAGCAGGTATTTTCTGTGATTTGTCAAAGGCATTCGATTGCGTAAACCACAACATCCTTTTAAATAAATTAGAATTCTATGGTGTCATGGGCAGTGCTGCAAAATGGTTCAAGTCATACCTCGCTAACAGGAAACAAAGGGTGTCAGTGCAAGGGACTAGTGAATTAAATCATCAGTCATCATCAGAATGGGAAGAAATTACATGTGGTGTCCCACAAGGATCCATCTTAAGGCCATTGCTTTTTCTTGTGTACATTAATGATCTCTCATCAGTTACACTGCCAGAAGGAGAGTTCGTTTTGTTTGCAGATGACACAAGTACTGCAATAAATATTATGTCGAGTGTAGTTCTAGAAAGATCTGCTAATGATATTTTCCTGGATATTAATAAATGGTTTAAAGCCAACTCACTGACATTAAACCTGTAAGAGGTTTCCACCCAGCATATGCATAAAGTACGAAGAAGAGCGGGTAGAAGAGGTTGACAGTCTTAAATTCCTGGGATTACAACTTGAAAATAAACTCAGTTGGGAGAAGCACACCACAAAACTGCAGAAACGCCTTAACAAATCTGTATTTGCAATTCGAGTGTTAGCAGACATAGGCGACATAAAAGTGAAAAAGCTTGCATACTTTGCCTACTTTCATTCCATAATGTCATATGGTATAATATTTTGTGGTAACTCTTCAAGTCAAACAAAGTTTTCAGAGTCCAAAAGCGTGTAATACGTATTATTTGTGGAGTAAACTCACGGACGTCTTGTAGAAACTTCTTCAAAGAACTGGGTATACTAACTACTGCCTCTCAGTATATTTACTCCTTAATGAAATTTGTCCTAAATAATATATCTCTTTTTCCAACAAACAGCTCTGTTCATACATACAATACCAGGAACAAAAATGATCTGCACAAGGACTTAAAAGCACTTACTTTAGTTCAAAAAGGGGTCCACTACTCAGGAACATTCATCTTCAATAATTTGCCAGCAAACATAAAAAATTTATTTACAAATAGAGATCTGTTTAAAAAGAGCCTGAAAGACTTACTGGTGGCCAACTCCTTCTACTCCATTGACGAATTTTTTAATAGAAACAAATTATGTGTTGTATATATTTATACTATTAGTATTGTTATTTCCGCTTAAAAAAAATAAAAAAAAGGTGACATGTTCCACATCCACGAGGATCTCCTCAACACGGATCTATCGAACGAAAAACTAATCTAATCTAATCTAATCTAAGACAAAGACACAAATCTGAATACAGCGAACGGCTACATCAATGACCGGACGGACAGTCCATGGGGCACGAGGGAGATCTGACACGGACGTCCCCCTCTGTAGTTCAGTATCGTGACCACATAACCACGACGCCGCGGCCTTCGATATTCGCACGATGTTGCAGATCTTGACCTTGGGCCTTTCATTATTTTTATTTTGCTTCTTTTCTCACAGTTCTGTACATCTTCTTTCTGCTTTCGTGCTTCGTCTGTGTTCCGTTTTTGACGGGCTATTCACTGAACCACCTTAGAACTAAATCTGAGAGGGGTGCTATGGTGAGTCTCCCTTGTAAGATCCTCTTCTAACGGAGGATCCGAATGCCTATAGCCTCTTCGCGAACTCCCTTATCGGGCGAATATTGGAGAAGCAAGTCCCCAATCACTTAGTCGGCAAACGTTTCGCGCCATGCTTCTTCTCAGTGTTCGAAAGCAAATCGACGCCTACGACCCTGAAGGTCAGTGTCTCAGTCCTTAAGGATTTCTGACAGTTTTTCACAAATTTCGAAACTAGCACACACCACTCGGGACTGAAGCTTGTAATAATCCAACAAAAGACTAAAAACTATAAGGACTTTTCATGGGGGCAACGTACGGAGCAACACCAACACACTATGCATTACGATCTACATCTACATCTAAATCTGCGTGGTTACTCTGAAATTCACACTTAAATGCCTGGCAGAGGGTTCATTCAACCAGTTTCATACTGTTACCCTACCATTCCAGTCTCGAATGGCGCGTGGAAAAAAGGAACACCTAAATCTTTCCGTTCGTGCTCTGTTTTCTCTTATTTTATTATGATGATCATTTCTCCCTACGTACGTGGGTGTCAACAAAATATTGTCGCATTCGGAAGAGAACGTTGGTGATTGAAATTTCGTAAATAGATCTCGCCGCAAAGAAAACTGCCTTTGTTTCAGTGACTGTCACCCCAACTCGCGTATCATATCAGTGACACTCTCACCCCTATTGCACGATAACACGAAACGTGCTGCCCTTCCTTGCACTTTTTTGATGTCCTCCGTCAATGGTACCTGGTAAGGATCCCATACCGCGCAGCAATATTCCAGCAGAGGACGGACAAGTGTAATGTAGACTGTCTCCTTAGCGGGTTTGTCGCATCTTCGAAGTGTTCTGCCAACAAAGCGCAGTCTTGGTTTCGCCTTCCCCACAATATTATATATGTGGTCTTTCCAATTTAAGTTGCTCGTAACGTAATTCCTAGGTATTTAGTCGAATTCACAGCCCTTAGATTTGTGCGATTTATCGTATACCCAAAATATATCGGATTTCTTTTAGTACCCATGTGGATGACCTCGCACTTTTCTTTGTTTAGTGCCAATTGCCACTTTTCGCACCATACAGAAATTCTCTTTAGATCATTTTGTAATCGGAATTGATCGTCTGATGATTGTACTAGACGGTAAATTACAGCATCATCTGCAAAGAATCTAAGGGGGCTGCTCAGATTATCACCTAGATCATTTATATAAATCAAGAACAGCAGATGGCCTATGACACTACCTTGGGGAACGCCAGATATCACTTCTGTTCTACTCGATGATTTACCTCCTATCACTACGTACTGTGACGTCTCTGAGAGGAAATCACGAATCCAGTCACATAACTAAGACGATACTCCTTATGCACGCAATTTGATTAATAGTCGCTTGTGAGGAGCGGTATAAAAGGCCTTCTAGGAATCTAGGAATATGGAATCGATTTGAGATCCCTTGTCGACAGCACTCATGGGCATAAAGAGCTAGCTGCGTTGCACGAGAATGATATTTTCTGAATCCGTGTTGGTTATGTATCAATAAGTAATTTTCTTCAAGGTGATTCATAATGTTCGAGTACAGTAGATGCTCCAAAATCCTGTCGCAAATTGAGGCCAGTGATATGGGTCTGTAATTCAATGGGTTACTCCTATTTTCTTTCTTGAATAGTGGTGTGATCTGTGCTACTTTCCAGTCTTTAGGAACAGACCTTTTGTCAAGTGAGCGGTTGTACATGATTGCTAAGAAAGGCGCTATTGTGTCTGCTTACTCTGAAAGGAACCTGATTGGTATACCACCTGGACCGGAAGACTTGCCTTTCGTAAGTGATTTGAGTTGTTTCGCAACATATAAGGTATCTACGAGGGTCAGTCAAAAAGTAATGCCTCCTATTTTTTTTCTACGTTTAATTGTCAGGAAATTTAAATGCAATTACATAGGTTGAAAACCACAACATTGAGGATCATTTTGTCATTTTTCAATGTAATCTCCGCCCATCTGTACAGTTTTGGTCCATCTTTGAACAAGGGCATGTATCCCAGTACGGTAAAAATCACAGCTCTGCTTCCTAAGCCATTGACGCACGGATGTTTTGACGGCCTCCTCATCTTCAAAATGAATCCCACGATGAGCTTCTTTTAGTGGCCCGAACAGATGGAAGTCTGATGGTGCCAGGTCAGGGCTGTATGGGGGATGAGGCAAAACTTCCCATCCAATTTTGACAATCTCGTCAGAGGTGTGACGACTGGTGTGTGGTCTTGCATTGTCATGCAAAAGAAGAACATCTGCCATTGATTTTGTTGGGCGAATTCGCTGAAGATGTGCTTTAAGTTTTTTGAGGGTTGTGACGTATTGAACAGAATTTATTATGGATCCCTGCTCCAAAAAATCAACCAGAATCACACCCTCTGTATCCCAGAAAACTGTTGCCATAACTTTCCCTGCCGATCGCACAGTTTTGAATTTTTTCTTCCTCGGCGAGCTTGTGTGACGCCACTCCATTGACTGCCTCTTTGATTCGGGTTCAAAAAAATGCACCCATGTTTCGTCCCCGGTCTCAATTTTTTTCAGAAACTCATCTCCCTCCAAACGGAAGCGCTGCAAGTGTTGGGAGGCTATTGTTTTCCTTGCCTCTTTATTCTGATCGGTTAACATTCTTGGAACCCACCGTGCACAAACTTTTGAGTACCCCAATTGTTTAATAATCGTGATCACACTGCCTTTACTAAGAGAAATAATGCGACACACTTCATCTGCAGTCACCCGACGGTCACCACGAATGATGTCATCAACTTGCTGAATGTTGTGTGGAGTCACTGCACTCACCGGCCTGCCGCTCCGCTTTTCGTCAGTCACCGGTGTTTGCCCTTCAGCTTCCTTACAACGACGAACCCATCGTCTAACAGTGCTGACATCCACTGCCACAACACCATACACCTTCTTCAGTCTTTCATGAATGCGTATGGGCGTTTCACCTTCTGCATTCAAGAATTCAATCACACAACGCTGTCTCAAACGAACATCGATGTCGGCCATCTTACAAACTTCTGCTGTGCTGCCACCTGTTGACACAGAAAGTTACTACTGCAGTGGATTGCAGAAGAAGGTTTGAGGAATGGCGCCAAATTCAAATTTTTCACTTAACTTAATTTTTTTAAGTAGAAAAAAAATGGGAGGCATTACTTTTTGACCGACCCTCGTACTTTTATGTCACTCATGCTAACAGCCGTTCTGGTTTCGAATTCTGGAATATTTTCTTGTCTTGTTTCGTGAAGGAATTGCGGAAAACTGTATTTAGTAACTCCGCTTTAGTGGCACCATCATCGGTAACATTTCCATCGCTATCGCGCAATGACGGTATTGACTTTTTTTTGCCACTGTTGTACTTTACATACGACCAAAATCTCTTTGGTTTTCCTACCATACTTTGAAACAATGTTTCAGTGTGGAAACTATTAAAAGCATCTCGCATTGAAGTACGCACTAAATTTCGAGCTTCCGTGGAACTTAGTCAGTCTTGGAGATTTTGCGTTCTTCTGAATTTGGTACGCTTTTTTCGTTGCTTCTGCAACAGTGTTCTGACGTGTTTTGTGTACCATCGTGGATCACTCCCGTCTCTTGTTAATTTATGCGGTATGAATCTATGTACTGCTGTTGATACTGTATCTTTGAATTTGAGCCATATCTGGTCTACACTTACGTAATTAGCTTGGAAGGAATGGAGACTCTCTCTTGCAAACGCTGAAGTGATGGTTGAGGCACGATAAATACATCTCTTTGTCACCAACGCCAGCCATAAACGATGAGAACAGCGGAACAGTCAAAGGCCTCTCCATTTTGGTGTGAAAAAATGTTATTTTTTGCTGCAGGAAAGCGAATTGGTGATACAGCTCGTCCAGTAGTTGCCGATCAAGCTGTCGTTATTGCCACCGTTCTAGAAGCTACTGCTCTGTAAATTCTGTCCATGTTGCCTGATTTATCGGTTGAATGTCGCACGCAATCGATCGCAGGACAGAATGTTCGCCTCGAGCTGCGGGAGTGGAGTTATTGACAGTCGGCGGCCACCGGTACCTCCAGATGACATGACGTGCGCTCTGGGGGCGTGGCTTCCTCCGAGAACGCCTACTGCGGTGACTACTTGCATGTCACCGCTGGTGTAAGCTGCAAGTACGGGTCGATCTACGACAGCTGGGATAACCCGTGCTGCTGTCGGAGCCGGGTACAGCAAGAAGGGAGGGTACTGAAATAATTAAACGCACTAGCAGCATGAACAGAGAGGATGGCTGTACGTTACTGACGGCTTGGCTGCCGGAGATGTCGGTTCATCGGGCTGCGTGCGTTCGCTAGCCACCAGCACCATATGACCCTCGTGCAACAGAATAAACAAGCGATGCCAAGAGAGCTGCCACGTGGCATCTACGTCTCTCTACAGGAAACACCACCCTTTGGCACAGTCTACTTCGCTATCGTCTGCCAATCACCGCAGTAACACGTACAGTGATTACTTCGAAATGTCCAAGGCCATTCCAGAACGTGACGTCGGCAACTCCCTGACAGCCGAAGTAAGCAGTATATAGGAGAAGATCATCACTAGAATGCTGCAGTGCAACAATCGAATGGCACTATCGACCGAGAGCCCATCTGGGGCTGCTTGGCCGATTGACGCAAGTCTTCCTATTTCACGCCACTTCAGCGACTTCCACGTCGATGTGATGAGGATAGGGTGAAATTATTAGAACAACATAAACATGCTGTCTCCGAGGAAAGACAATCTCTGTTACGGCCGGGAATCGAACACGAGACCTCACTATCCGCAGGCAGCGATGCTAACTACTAGAAGTTAGTCGCCCTGGAGAAGACCACTGCAAAGACGGTTGAAACGTCGGCATTTTGTTGTTCAATGTTTCATAAAGACGTGGTCTGTTACCCAAACTGATTTTTTTGAACTGACCCTGGCCGTGGAAGCGTACGAACATACAAAATTCGGCGCGTTATCTAATAAACGACAGTCGTACTGTGCCAGAAATTCGCCACATAACGCATATAATTACTAATCGTTTATTGAGTCCGAACATAAGAAACACAGGGAAGGGCGGCAGGACAAAACATTTACGTGAATTACAAGGAATAAACGTCGTAACCAATGAAAACGAATCTGGACACAATCTGGCCAGTCTGATTTAAGATAGTTATTAAGTGCCAAACAACAGAACTGAACAACGAATTTTATCCGCACCACGACGTTACGTACACATCCAGGTACGACATACGTAGAAACCGTAATATTCTCAGTATAGGTTGAAGCAGTCGAATGAATCTATGACAACAGCACACAGAAGGAAGAGGGCCGAAGGCGCGGGACGCTATTTCAATACCTTAACTTATGAAATGTATGATGAGATAAAAGAAATTATCCAGGTAGTGAAGGGAGACGAAAATTTAATAGTCTTCGGTGACTGGAATTCTACAGTAGGAAAAGGAAGAGAAGGAAACGTAGTAGGTGAATATGGATTGATCTAATAAATGCAAGACGAAGCCGCTTGGTAGAATTTTGCAAAGAGCATAACTTAATCATAACTAACACTTAGTTCAAGAATCATGAAACAAGGATGTATACATGTAAGAACCTTGGAGATACTAGAAGGTTTCAGATAGATTATATAATGGTAAGACAGAGATGTAGGAATCAGATTTTAAACTGTAAGACATTGCCAGGGGCAGATGTGGACTCTGACCGCAGTCTATTGGCTATGAACAGCAGATTAAAACTGAACAAACTCCAAAATTGTGGGAATTTAAGGACATGGGACCTGGATAAACTGAAAGAACCAGAGGTTGTACGGGGTTACAGGGAGAGTATAAGGGAGCAATTGACAGGAATGGGGGTAAGAAATACAGTAGAAGAAGAATGGGTAGCTTTGATGGATGAAGTAATGAAGGTCTAACATTCTGCGTGGTGTCTGCTTGCTCTATATCGTGTCTCCCTACCTCTTTCTCGCAACGACGCTCTGAGCGTGTTTTTTAGGGAATTGACTAGTTTGAACCTGGGACCTGTTGCTGGTAAGGAGACGCCAAACCACACATGACATGTAGAATTCAGAAGTGTTCAGTGAGACTAGAGATGATATAACCAAATACTTAATGATTTCAGCGTCAGCTCCACTGCACTCCCTGTAAAATAATTTTAATACTACCTAAATTTAGTGGAAGGGGTTCAAGGCTTTCCCATTTTTAGTTAGCTGCTAAAATAACATCGAAAAAGCAGTTAAGTTTACCATTGGAAATTTTATTCTACTCACAAAACATTGTTTATAAATTGCACTATTGACAAAAGGAAATGTTTTAATACAGGATGATAAAAACCAACTGCGTTCAACAAAAATGTGAACAAATATTCCCTGAGTGGGATTCCAAGTTCTACAATGGATCGAAGGATGACCTATGCCATATCACATCTATAATATATGTTTAAATTAAGTTTCACAAGGGAGAAAACTCTCAAAATGGTCTACAGTGACCCTCAATTATCTTTAATTACTTATCTAACTTGTCGTAAATTACAGCGGCTGATGTGGCTTCTCAATAACTTATAACAGAAAAATCATCGCGTTTCAGATTTTTGATTCGAGTGGCAAATGTGAACACCATGAGCTTTAATTGACGAACGACACTAATATTACGCAAAAAACGGGGTGTAACAGATGAGACTTCTGCAGTTCTGAGTGAAGCATTATGCGCTCAAAAATGCGGCATCGCGTGCGTTCATTACCTTGTCGGTGTTTAGGCAGCGTCAGGGCGGCGGCAGTACAGCTCCGCTCACCTCCACATCTCGGAACTAACTCTCTTCTCCTAACTTCTCCTTACTACAATTTACCGAAGTTGGTTTTAAAAAAACTATCTGGCTGTGTTTTCATTTGACCAATCAGGGTCTCAATGTTAACCTTAAGCTCCGCCTACAAAAATTCTGTCTATCCAATGAAAAAACGTTATACATTTCGTGTTAGGGAAATGTTTTTAAAGTTTGCAACGTAACAGAGACGCGAAAAAGTCTCACGCTAAAACTTGCAGCAGGTGTGGTCCTTTTAGTGTTATCGTAAGATCTATACTGTTCTTCTGGAGGGCTCTATCTTTTAACATGGGCTTGGGGGTGGTCCTACCGTAACAGAGACGCGAAGACAGAGCACTGAAAGACCTAGGTCGAAACAAGGCCCTGGGAGTAGACAATATTCCATTAGAAGTACTAACAGCCTTGGAAGAGCCAGTCCTGACAAACCTCTACCATCTGGTGAGCAAGATATATGAGACAGGCGAAATTCCCTCAGACTTCAAGAAGAATATAATAATTCCAATCCCAAAGAAAGCAGGTGTTGACAGATGTGAAAATTACTGAACTATCAGTTAAATAAGTCACAGCTGCAAAATACAAACGCGAATTCCTTACAGACGAATGGAAAAACTGGTAGAAGCCGACCTCGGGGAAGATCAGTTTGGATTCCATAGAAACGATGGAACACGTGAGGCAATACTGACCGTACGACTTATCTTAGAATAAAGATTAAGGAAAGGCAAACTTATGTTTCTAGCGTTCGTGGACTTAGAGAAAGATTTTGACAATGTTGACTGGAATATTCTATTCCAAATTCTGAAGGCGGCAGGAGTAAAATACAGGGAGCGAAAGGCTACTTACAATTTGTGCAGAAAGCAGATGGCAGTTATAAAAGCCGAGGGGTATGAAAGGGAAGCAGTGGTTGGGAAGGGAGTGAGACAGGGTTGTAGCCTCTCCCCGATGCTATTCAATCTGTATATTGAGCAAGCAGTAAATGAAACAAAAAAAAGTTCTGAGTAGGTATTAAGATCCATGGAGAAGAAATAAAAACATTGAGGTTCGCCAATGACATTGTAATTCTGTCAGAGACGGCAAAGGACTTGGAAGAGCAGTTGAACGGAATGGACAGTGTCTTGAAAGCAGGATATAAGATGAACTTCAACAAAAGCAAAACAAGGGTAATGGAATGTAGTCGAATTAAGTCAGGTGATGTTGAGGGAATTAGATTAGGAAATCAGACACTTAAAGTAGTAAAGGATTTTTGCTATTTGGGGAGCGAAATAACTGATGATGGCCGAAGTAGAGAGGATATAAAATGTAGACTGGCAATGGCAAGGAAAGCGTTTCTGAAGAAGATAAATTTGTTAACATCAGGTATTGATTTAAGTGTCAGTAAGTCGTTTCTGAAAGTATTTGTATGGAGTGTAGCCATGTATGGAAGTGAAACATGGACGATAAATAATTTAGACAAGAAGAGAATGGAAGCTTTAGAAACGTGGTGCTACAGAAGAATGCTGAATGTTGGATGGGTAGATCACATAACTAATGAGGAGGTATTGAACAGAATTGGGGAGAAGAGGAGTTTGTGGACAACTTACCAGAAGAAGGGATCGGTTGGTAGGACATGTTCTGAGGCATCAAGGGATCACTAATTTAGTACTGGAGGGCAGTGTGGAGGGTAAAAACCGTAGAGGGAGACCAAGAGATGAATACACGAAGCAGATTCAGAAGGATGTAGGCTGCAGTAGGTACTGGGAGATGAAGAAGCTTGCACAGGACAGAGTAGCATGTTGAGCTGCAACAAACCAGTCTCAGTACTGAAGACCACAACAACAACAACAACTTATCGTTCGAGTAAGTACTGCTTTTTGGATGTCCATTTCTGGCTTCACTAAGAAGATGAAAAAATATCAAAGTCTGGAAAGGTTAAATTTCTTATTAATTGGCAGAACATACCTTACTGGATAGGAAAAAGGACAAGAAAATAATAAAATAAGGCAAAAAAAATACAAAATTGGAATAAGTTAAATGAGTGTCTAAAGCCAGGACACTAATTACGCTGCTGAAATCCGGGTAATATACGGAAAACATTTGAATTTAATGTACCTCCAATGCAATAGATCAGAAATGGTTTTATTTGAGTAACTGATGGTGAGAATTCCATTTCTTAATCACCTTTTAATACAAATGAAAATGTTAGAACTAGTCTCTTACTGCAGAAAGAATGTACAACGAAAGTAATCTTCACCCAATATATAATGTAAATAATTATCGCCCCTATAGCAACAAACAAAGTCTAAAATACTAATTCAGCCAATCTGTGGACAGCATTCCAAGATAGATCGAAGCACAGTACAGTGAACGGGCATTGTACGGCACCCAACAGATTCTGATTTCACGTATGTACAAAGATGTGCAATTTCCAACAGACACACTTTATTTTGATTTGTACAAAGATGTACAATTTCCAACAGACACACTTTATTTTGATTTTCACGCAGATTTCAAGTCACAGTAAAATTATTTCTTAACTTCATACCGGTTTTAATTTCATTCGTTTCTCTTCTTTCATCTATGTCCACACATTGTGATGATCTTCAGGCGACAAAATATTGGCGTCTGCGTATCCTAAATTTTAGACACGCAAAACTGTTGATTTGAAGTTAACACGATTTACCCCGAACTCCTGGAATTGAGAATAGTTATCAAACAATAAAAATGCATTACAGCAATACCATCTACTCGTATTTATGTCCGCATGTACACCTATACTGATTTCTTATGCAAGGCAATCACAAGTATAATTCCAAAGTGCAGGATGGATATGGGGTTTGGTCATTTTGACTAATAAAAGCACATAAAAGAAAATAGCTCAGTATCCACCTGAAATATCGTTCTAATATAAACATCCACCAAACCAAGAGCGATTGTTCAGTGTCTGGATGAGAGCCATAACTAACTTATTGTTAGCACAGCCTTATCAAATAAATGCCAAATTAAATCAGTAGGGAATGCTAATGGGACAAATTCTGAATTGGAAATCGTAATGATTTGGATATCTTTAATGCAAGTGCTACAAAGTTATTTGAAAACAAGATGGGCGCAAACATATATTTGATTACGTAGATTTGGCTACCATTTTGAAATGTAATCCAATGTAATTAATGAAAATAATTTGCATTAATTTATGATGTCACTACAAGGGAACTTAAGTGAAACAAGTTAAAAAGGCGGCAACTACCGTCCCAGTTCTTTCGTTATGTTAGTTAATGCAAGAGCTTAAATATGATGAAATTTTGAAATTTACGTTTTGTGGAAATGTGTTTTAGTATTAAATTAACTCCTTTCAAAGTGACAAAGGAAAAGAATAATGAATGTTCGTAGGTAACCCTGAAGCTTAAGTGCGGAATTTAAATTACCGGTATTGTTCAAAATTCAAGATGTATAAAACTTGCACTGATATGATAGTTTTCCCCTTTATACAGTCAGTTATTAGGTTAAGTTTAGGTTGCCGTTACCACACCATTCTGTGTATGATTTGATTACCGTTTCGTTGCATTTAAAGACACGCTTGTGCTATAGGAGTGAGAGCGTCAATTACACGATTTCACTGTCCGATTATCAGCCTCACTCAACTCAAACATATTCAAATACTCTTTGTCATCTGGATTTGTTACAGAAATTGTATTGAATCTCTGGTATTCACATTAACAAACAATTTCAGTTCTGTTAGTGCAGTCAGGTAGCGTGCGCATTTCCGACGTGCCCTCCAGGCTCACTCAATCTCGGTTTCGTTCCGTCCTCGCAGTTAAAAAGCGAGCCAAACTCATCCAAACAAACGCACCGGAGGAAAAGACAATATTGTTCCCTTACTTTGATGAGTATTTCATACGCAAATTCAGCACAATAAAGTTCCCTGGGGAGCTAAACAGTCACGTACAATTACAAATTTAGTTTCATCATAGTATTCCAACTATTAATAAATCCATATCAAAAAAATTAAGATCAAAAATGATAACACAGTTATATAAGGTTCTTCTACAAGTTAAACTTCGACTGTCATATTTTCGACATTTAAAACTTAGAATATTCAATTATGTATTTTGGTGTCCTTGCGTCACATACTCTTCTTGCCATGAAGTGTCAATGCATTATTACAGCAGGGCTGTATATAGTGAACCCTGTTGTCATTGATTAGAAGATTTCTGATGAAGTGAGAAACAACACGTGTTGTGCAAGACAAGACGGCGAGCAAAATAATGTTCAAATGTGTCTGAAATCTTATGAGACTTAACTGCTAAGGTCATCAGTCCCTAAGCTTACACACTAATGAAGCTAAATTATCCTAAGGACAAACACACACACCCATGACCAAGGGAGGACTCGAACCTCCGCCGGGACCAGGCGCGCAGTCCATGCCCGCAGCGCCTAAGAACGCTCTGCTAATCCCGCGGGGCAAAGACGGCAAGCAGTTTATTAAGTTTTTGACTACTGCTGCATCAGGTGATTCTATATAATCACACTAAATTCTTAGCTTTTTTTCGTATTCATCAGTCTTTTAGTTTAATACTTTTCCATATCTCTGTGTACTCGTTCTTTCTTTCATAATCAAGTAAAATATTCTTGGACGCTTCCTCTCTTTTTTCCATTGTCTCACCCTTTTCTATAGATTTCTTTCCTCCCAATTCTTTCTTCTGGCTCAGTATTTCTTACTGTAACTATTCACTTGATTATTAACGTCTTTGAGTAACATGTTTCAGACATATTTACCCCCATTTTTCACAGCATACATTTGCCTTCCGTAACACTATCCGCCTGAAGCTATGGGAGCATGAATGTCTTGCGTTACTGCGTGTCAGTATTTGTCACACACATATTTGAGCGAGGTACATTTTCTTCGCCTACAAAAATCAGATTATGATGTCAACCTCCCTTCCAGCATACTCTGCATCATCGTCTTGAACGCATCTACTTCACATACTGACACATATCAACATCACCTACTCCTTGCTAACACTCTCATCCCATTTCTTCTTTCGTTTAATCTTATCCAATTTTCATTCTAAGTCAAGTGTACAGTAATCTGATGTACTTTGGTCAGATAACTTAAGCAAGTTGGTCATATTATACGTTACCTATCAGAGAGTCTCCGGCGTTCTCATGTGAAGCAATAGTAAATGCGAAGGCCCAAGCCAAATTTGCGTGTTGTATTTACTCAAGCAATTTCGGGCATCGCACCGTATCACGGAAGCGATATTTACTCATAGTATAACGTAAACTAGCAAAAATTCACATAAAATTTATCATCTTTACAGTACGTCAGCTACCTAATAATTATTCTTGTCATTTAATCAACCGACGAATTCTATAAACTTATTGATAGATGCTAATACACTAAACACCCATCCATTAGTAAAATGGAACCTTGATGAAAGTGACTAGGGACAGTAGTTGAAAAGACGGGCAACATTGCAACATACGTGCTTATCTCCGGTGAATGAAAGTAAACCGAGCCAACTCTCATATGTTTCCCATACCATATGTTGACTCGTAATTTTAATTTCAGTTGATAAACTACATGTGAGCTCTACCTGGATATTTGAATAGTTCAATGCAGTATGAAAGCGTAATTTTAAAATATATTTAAGGAGTTGTTGAATTAATCCACATTATCATGACTTTTTCGGTAGGCGTCGTAATGGCACCCTTCAGAAAATCCAACTGTACTCTTCTCTTTTATTACTTACACTAATTTCAGCTGTACCAAACTGATTTGCGAAGTATTTACCCAGTTGCCGTTTCATCACACTAAAGTGTGCTTCTCATGTGGTGCCTGGTGGAGGGTTCACTATACTCTCCTTTTCGGACGGATTTTGATGCATGCACATCAGGACAGATTCCCAAGTGCAATGCGGACAGCTTGTTTTATGTTTATTAAAAACTCTGTCTTTAATAACGTAGGCTTCCACAGCTGTCGTTAGTATCAATTAGATTCTGAATAGCGGTTTCGCCGCTGTGCCAAAAGGACTCCATCGACTTAGTGTTTTACTGCTTCTCCTACCAGTACTATGCTTCGATTCAGTGCAAAATTTATGATAAACTCTGAACTGGTGTATTTTCTTTCATCTTCGTCAGTTTCTCTGTTTATGAAAGTCTAAAAAAGTTAATATCAGTTCCTTCTCGATCAGATTTTTATGACAGATACTTGGAGTTTGACAAAATTTGTAATTCACATTTGATGTAGGTAGATAAAGAGCGGTCTATAAAGTGTTTTTCGGTGTATAACCGGAAACCACTCTCACACTCCTACGCTCCTTTCCTAGTTTGCAATTCCTCTGATAACACGATTCTCACTTTCACTAACCTGGAAGATCTGTAATACAACGCTCTAACTACATTAATGTAAAGAATCAATACCCCATTATTCTTTGGGCTCAACAACAACTCACTTAATGCCACTGTGCCATATGCTTTATCTACGTCACATTATGTTGACAATTATCACATTAGGTCCGTTTATGTTCAACTGAATAAAACCGATGTTATAATGTAATACGCATTTCACCTTTATTTTTTTAAGGCATTTGGAATGATAAAATTGGCTTTATTCCGTTGCAGCTTGACGGGCCTAGCGAGGGAGTTATCAACACGATATTTCACGCACACGAGGATGATCTAACAGCGAAAGTTAAAGATGTTACAGTTTCTGATAGTTATTCATGATGGAAGTGTCATCTACATATGACCAACAGGGTTTGAACCAGTTCTAATCGTCTGATTGTTTAAAAGGTTTCTCTGTTTTGTTTTCTGTTACTCGTACGTACAGTCTACTCATCGAACACATTACACATATCCCTTTATAATTTTTACTGTTTACTTTGTTTCCTTTCTTCTCCCATGAAGAGTCGGGTTGTCTCCATTATGACACCCAGAGCCGCTTGTAACAGTTCAGATTTGTAATGTCCAGCCTGTTAATACTTTAACTTTGCCTCGTTGCTACTTTGTTATGGTTTCTACATTACTGCCTTAAGTCTCTTCCTGTGTGTGTCTTCCTACAATTATACCCTTTTCTCAGTCAAAAGATTTCGTTTTGCCTTTTCTTCTTTCAAGAAAATGATGATTTTTCTTCTTTTTTTTTTTTGCCACAAAGGAAGCTAGTGTCAAAGTTTCTTTGATCTTCCAATGTCTCCTTCAACATTCGATCTATCTGATAACATATCTTTTGGTATTCCCCCTCTAGCTTCTGTTCAAGTGTGAAAAATCGTTTTCCTTTATTTTCGTTGCTTCTATCCAATATTTTAAAAGTATCCAGTTCTCTCCACGCGTCGCAATTTCTACATCAATCCAGTCTCGTGAAGTTCATCATGGATCTAATTTTTTATACTTATATCCAACTAAAATGTTCATCCCTCTTTATCCATGTCCCTGCGGGGTAAAGGAAAACTGTAACACCCATCGCTTTATACAATTTTGTCCTTTTTTTCTCGTTTCTCCTGATTGGTCAACAAGGGGGCTGACATTTACTCAAATTTCATATAGATACCAGTGCCGTAACGTCTGTTACAGCCAAGGAATTGAAATTAAGACACTCGCTCAATAAGTCTTTTATTTAGGGTTATTTTTGTTCGGACTGGATATTGCCCCATAAAGCCGTAAGTTCCCTCTTTTGGCATAATGTTTCACGTTATACCCCGAATAGGCGTGATGAGGATAAAACACAAATGTCTGAAGATCATCCTCAGATTGTTGAATGATAATCTAATCAGTAAACAGTAAACAGTATTCTATTTGCTCTGAGATTCCATTCTCTAATTATATTCTATATGTAAAGAGGGGGCGTGCTGCAGAATAATGCCTATTTTTTATGTAAAAACTCCTAGAGTTTTCTAAAGAAAACAAACGTTATTAACATTCTACATCTTTATCTTCGTGTTATATATTTATTTCTCAACATAGCCACCATGGAGTCGAACTCATTTCTCCCAACGAGGTATAAGTTTGTTGATACCGTGAATATAGAATGTATGGCTTTATTGGCGCAGTCACAAGCTCATCTTGCTTGCACTGCTTCATCATTATCAAAGTTTTTTAATTTTTTTATTTGGAAACAGATAGTAATCGGATCATGTCAAGCCTGAACTATTTGGAGGATGATCGATGACTGTGAGAGCAGGGTGACGGATTCCTGCAGATGTCGCGACGCTCGTGTGAGGTCTGGCATTGTCATGGTTACGATGAGGGCACTCCATGTGTGTGCGAACTCTTCGAATTCAAAACTCGATCATACCACGCTGTTTCTCACACACCGACCAAGTTTCGTTACACACCGCCATGTTGCACACTACAATTCGGAGCCCCCTAGAGGCAGAGGGCTGCACATATGTGGACATGAAGAATAATGATGTAGAATGTTAATAACGTTTAATTTATTTGAAAAGCCTTAAGAGCTTTTACATACAAAATCTGGAGGCATTACATTTTAGCACGTATTACGTGTAAGTGCTATAGGCCTACTACACCCTTGACGTCCACCTTGGGTTGATATGAATTTCTTTCCCTACAGATTTCTTTTTCAAAATATTATTTGTGTGGAATGGTATAAGCTATTTATGATATCCACGAGAGGGAGAGGAGGCTTTTGTTTAAGCGTATTACACTGGCGGGGTCTTTTGAATGCATCAAAGACCTTCTGGTAATCAGTGTATGATGTGTCTCAAGATAAGTTTCTGACCTTCTTTCAACCAATATTTTCAAAAAGAATACATTGTCTGTCCATAATCTACCACTTGTAAGCACAGCTTGTTCTTAAAGCAACAAAGTTTCTGATGTTGTTGTTATGGTCTTAAGTCCTGAGACTGGTTTGATGCAGCTCTCCATGCTACTATATCCTGTGCAAGCTTCTTCATCTCCCAGTACCTACTGCAACCTACATCCTTCTGAATCTGTTTAGTGTATTCCTCTCTTGTTCTCCCTCTAGGATTTTTACCCTCCACTCTGCCCTCCAATACTAAATTGATGATCCGTTGATGTCTCAGAACATGTCCTATCAACCGATCCCTTCTTCTGGTCAAGTTGTGCCACAAACTTGTCTTTTCCCCAATGCTATTCAATACCTCCTCATTAATTACGTGATCTACCCATCTATTCTTCAGCATTCTTCTGTAGCACTGCAGTTCGAAAGCTTCTAGTCTCTTCTTGTCTAAACTATTTATAGTCCACTTTTCACTTCCACACATGGCTACACTCCATACAAATACTTTCAGAAATGACTTCCTGACACTTAAATCTATGCTGGATGTTAACAAATTTCTCTTCTTCAGAAACGCTTTCCTTGCTATTGCCAGTCTATATTTTATATCCTCTCTACTTCGACCATCGTCAGTTATTTTGCTCCCCAAATAGCAAAACTCTTTTACTACTTTAAGTGTCTCATTTCCTAATCTAATTCCCTCAGCATCACCCGACTTCATTATTCTCGTTTTGCTTTTGTTAATGTTCATCTTATTCCCTCCTTTCAAGACACTGTCTATTCCGTTCAACTGCTCTCCCAAGTCCTTTGCTGTCTCTGGCAGAATTACAATTTCATCGGCGAACCTAAAAGGTTTTTATTTCTTCTCCATCGATTTTAATACCTACTCCGAATTTTTCTTTTGTTTCCTTTACTGCTCGCTCAATACACAGATTGAATAACATCGGGAATAGGCTACAACCCTGTCTCACTTCCTTCCCAACTACTGCTTCCCTTTTTATGTCCCTCGACTCTTGTAACTGCCATCTGGTTTCTGTACAAATTGGAAATAGCATTTCGCTCCCTGTGTTTTACCCTAGCCACCTAAAGAATTATAAAGAGAGTATTCCAGCCAACATTGTCATAAGCATCCTCTCAGTCTACAAATACTAGAAACATAGGTTTGCCTTTTCTTAATGTAGCTTCTAAGATAAGTCGTAGGGTCAGTATTGCCTCACATGTTCCAATATTTCTACGGAATTCAAACTGATCTTCCCCGAGGTCGGCTTCTACCAGTTTTTCCATTCGTCTTTAAAGAATTCGCGTTAGTATTTTGCAGCTGTGCCTTATTAAACTGATAGTTCGGTAATTTTCACATCTGTCAACACCTGCTTTCTTTGGGATTGGAATTATTATATTCTTCTTGAAGTCTGAGGGAATTTTGCCTGTCTCGTACATGTTGTTCACCAGATGGTAGAGTTTTGTCATGACTGGCTCTCCCAAGGCTGTCAGTAGTTCTAATGGAATGTTGTCTACTCCCAGGGCCTTGTTTCGACTTTGGTCTTACAGTGCTTTGTTAAACTCTTCACGTACTATAATATCTCGTATTTCATTTTCATCTACATCCTCTTCCATTTCCATAAGATTTTTCTCAAGTACATCGCCTTTGTGTAGACGCTCTATATACTCCTTCCACCTTTCTGCTTTCCCTTCTTTGCTTAGAACTCGGTTTTCATCTGAGCTCTTGATATTAATTCAAGTGGTTCTATTTTCTCCAAAGGTCTCATTAATTTTCCTGTAGGCAGTGTCTATCTTACATCTAGTGATACATGCCTCTACATCCTTACATTTGTCCTCTAGCTATCCCTGCTTAGTTTTGCACTTCCTGTTGATCTCATTCTTCAGACATTTGTATTCATTTTTGCCTAATTCATTTACTGCGTTTTTATATTTTCTCCTTTCGTCAATTAAATTCAATATTTCTCTGTTACCCAAGGATTTCTACTAGCCCTCGTCTTTTTACCTACTTGATCCTCCGCTGCCTTTATACTTCATCGCTCAAAGCTACCCATTCTTCTTCTGCTGTATTTCTTTCCCCCATTCCTGTCAAATGTTCCCTTATGCTGTCCCTGAAGCTCTGTACAACCTCTGGTTTAGTCAGTTTATCCAGGTCCCATCTCCTTAAATCCCATTTTTTTGCAGTTTCTTCAGTTTTAATCTACAGTTCACAACCAATAGATCGTGGTCAGAATCCACATCTGCCCCTGGAAATGTCTTACAATTTAAAACCTGGTTCCTAAATCTCTGTCTCACCATTATATAGTCTATCTGATACCTTCTAGTCTCTCCAGGATTCTTTCATCTATATAACCTTCTTTTATGATTCTTGAAACAAGACGTAATATAGAACGTAATATTTTATTAATGATTTTTCCAAACACTTTACACATGATGCTTAATTATCGTATCACTCCATATTTTTTTAAATGTAGATATCACCAGAAATTTTCTCTTTTACGTTACCATTATGAATATCCGTATTTTCCCTGTGTTCGGTACATAGTTTTGCTCAAGGTTCCGTCATTTCCTGCGTGATGTGTAACAGTTAAGTTATTTACCTGCTGTTTACCTAACGCATGGCGGGCTTAAGCTGCAACAAAAGCAGGTCCACAAAGCGGACAGAAGCGGCTGGAGGGCTGTGGCGGGAGTAATGGATCCGCCACGGGCCTGTGACAACAGCATCGGCGGGGCCGGATGAATCTTTAAACAGGGGGTGAGGCCGGGAGCGGGAGGGCCACCCCGAGGCGGCACTAATTCTCGGCGCCGCCACCACGGGGCGACTCTGTTCTCACGCAATCTTGAGGCGCGCCGGCTCACTTGTAGCGCGTGCATAATTCAGGGCCCGCCTCGGGCGCCCTCGGCACCTCCCGGCGCTGTTCGCCACCGCAGCTAAGTCCATTAGGAGCCCGGGGGAATTCCCGACGACGACTTCTGACGAGGGACGGAACACTCCCTCAGCTGTCGCTGTAAGCCTTTTTTAGTCTACGATATTATCCAAATATTGTAACAGTCGAATTAGATGATAAATTCTAAATGATATTTTCGGTGAAAAGCAAATAAACTTCAGTGGCGTGCCGGTACTGCGTAATAAGTTCCGCAAGAGTGAATTCCATTACTCCGAGTCCTTCTACTTCAGCTCTCTCTCGGGTTTTGAATAACGAAACGCAATGCGTCTGATTCAGAAACGGTGTCAGTAGAATCTGATGCCCCCTTGGCCAGTACTATGCCATTGTCGAATGGTAGTTAAAGCTGACCGTCAACACCCCTCTCCCCCTCCACCGCCCTTTGTCTTTACTACTATATTATTTTCTTTACAGAACAGACCTCACTCAAACGTCCACTTCGACTGAATTACCTACGTGAAGTTGTAGAAATGACGATGTCACAGGACATGGTGTTACTTTCTTACCAAATTCTACCGAACGCGCCGGCCGATGGTGGCCGAGCGGTTCTAGGCGCTTCAGTCTGGAACCGCGCGACCTCTACCATCCCAGGTTCGAATCCTGCCTCGGGCATGGGTGTGTGTGATGTCCTTAGGTTAGTTAGGTTTAAGTAGTTCTAAGTTCTAGGGAACTGATGACCTGAGATGTTAAATCCCATAGTGCTCAGAGCCATTTTCTACCGCACACACTCAAATATTCGTCTTTTGAAGGTTGGATAACCCTATGTTCCTGTAAGCAGAACTGACAGTTATCTACGTCTACATCTAGGAGGGTGAGCCAAATGAAAACCTTAAATTTGTAATAACAAATCGAAGCTTTCCGCCGTTATACTGTAAGTTGGTAAGCGCTCTACAAACAGCGTGCAGAATGGCCTGTAGGTGGCAGCATAGTGCAGATGCACATAAACCGTCGCAGTATCAGTATATAGATGGCCGTCTCACTTGCGACTTGCACCAGGGAACAACAGAGTTCTGTTATTCGGCTTTTGCGTAGTGAAGTCCGTGGCACAGCGCCTCTAAAGGCGCGGCCACCAAGCGCGGCACAGTTTCACGAAAGAAATGTCAGAAACGAAAAAGCAGGAAAAACTGAAATTGAGAACCAAGTTTAATACTGAATGGTTTTAGGTTTACTCATGTCCCATCAAGGGTAAAGATGATAATAATGTTACGAGTAACTGCACTATACGGCCTCGTACGAGTAGCATTCAATAAGTAATGCAACACATATTGTCTCTGCCAGTTTCGCTTGAAAAATGCGGAATTTGTAGTCACCCCCCCATAGTTTCATGAAGTTCCGAAAGGTGGCTGTGCTGAGCGTAGCCGTCAACTTTCCGTCCGTAATAGAAGCAGAGAGTCATCACTGAATTTCTTTTAGCGGAAAATGAGAGGATTGCAGATATTAATAGGTGCTTGCAAAATGTCTAGCCAGATTGGTTCGAATGGCTCTGAGCACTATGGGCTTAACTTCTGAGGTCATCAGTCCCCTATAACTACTTAAACGTAACTAACCTAAGGACATCACATACATCCATGCCTTCGGCAGGATTTGAACCTGCGACCGTAGCAGTCGTGCGGTTCTAGACTGTAGCGCCTAGAGCCGCTCGGCCACACCGGCAGGATGTCTAGCCAGACCTGACAGTGAATAGAAGCGCACTGAGTCGTTGAACAACTGAGAGAACTTCAGAAAACTTCATTACCCCGCTCTCTCAGAAGTTAATTGCGGAGCAAGACGTTGGCTCCGGCGCCGAATGGTGCCATGCGGGCGTACGCCAAAGGCTGAAACTTCCTGGCAGATTAAAACTGTGTGCCTGTCCGAGACTCGAACTCGGGACCTTTGCCTTCCGCTGGCAAGTGCTCTACCAACTAAGCTACCCAAGCACGACTCACGCCCAGTATTAATCTGCCAGGAAGTTTCATATCAGAGCACACTCCGCTAAAGACTGAAAATTTCATTCTAACAGCATAAGGCTGTCGCACTGAACAAGGATTACATCGAAAAAATTTGTAGTCCCGGCCAGAGTGGCAGAGCGGTTCTAGGCGCTACAGTCTGGAGCCCAGCGACCGCTACGGTCGAAGGTTCGAATCCTGCCTCGGGCATGGATGTGTGTGGTGTCCTTAGGTTAGTTAGGTTCAATTAGTTCTACGCTCTAGGGGACTGATGACCTTAGAAGTTAAGTCGCCTAATGCTCAGAGTCATTTGAACCATTTTTTTTTTTATTTTGTAGCCAAAAGAGTAAGGAATACTATGATGTATGGGAATCATGAATAAAGCCAACCTGCCTTCAGAAAAAAAAAGTGTTGCGTTACTTACTAAACACCCGACGTAGTTTGTGTGCCTCGCGCAGGCGAAAAATATGTAAATATGAACCACTGCAACACACAGAACCTCCGGTCGATCAGTGTGCCTCGAAAACGGAACTGAATATTAGTTCTCATTTTATATATCATGGGAGTATACAGGCAGAATATGTCATAGATTTGTGTTTTCTGAATTATACATAGACATACTTATCTTCTTCAAGCTACGCTCCACTTCTTTTCTAAAATACATTTTGAACGATGATCAATAAAAAGTTGCTAGGTTTATTTATACTACCGAAAAGAAATGTAACGCTCTTATGGACAAGGTCATTTTATTCACAAGTGACACGACAGGTATTGCACCGTTGTACCATTATATGACAACAACTTCATACCAAATCATGTCACAGTAAAGGGTGCTCAAACAATCCCATCACTACACAGTGTATCTATCTCTGCCGGCACCGCACGTGCCGAGTGACATTCCGTGATAGACGGTCTCAAGCGTGTTGCGCCTTTTGTTGCATTCCTCCAGTCGTTCTTGCAGGCTCTGGAGAACGAGCACTAGCAGACCGACGCCGTGACTGTACACCACGAGAAGCATGGTACGTCGTAGCCGTATGTGTACGTGCACTGTCTTGCTGTAAAACCACATCACCTCCCTGTCGATGAACTGGCAGTACCACGGGGTAAGAGCCTGTACAATGTAGCGGACATTGGATACCTTACCCCAAAGAAACACCAGATGTGACCGCTATCTGCAATTGATTTGCCCCCACACCACGAAGCCTGGGGTGGGACATATGTGCTGGGGGCGGAAGAAGCATCCCACCCGCTCCACGCCATATACGTGTGCTGCCATCTCTCACATACAGAGAGTTTTTAGCAAACAGAACACAGCACGAAACTTCCTGGCAGATTATGACTGTGTGCCCGACCGAGACTCGAACTCGGGACCTTTGCCTTTCGCGGGCTAGTGCTCTACCATCTGAGCTACCAAAGCACGACTCACCCCCGGTACTCACAGCTTTAATCACACAGTTTTAATCTGCCAGGAAGTTTCATATCAGCGCACACTCCGCTGCAGAGTAAAAATCTCATTCTGGTGAACACAGCATGTTGTTATCCATGTAGATACGTCTATAGACGTTAAAGTAACCTCTGGCGTGCCACAGGGGAGTGTTATGGGACCATTGCTTTTCACAATATACACTCCTGGAAATTGAAATAAGAACACCGTGAATTCATTGTCCCAGGAAGGGGAAACTTTATTGACACATTCCTGGGGTCAGATACATCACATGATCACACTGACAGAACCACAGGCACATATACACAGGCAACAGAGCATGCACAATGTCGGCACTAGTACAGTGTATATCCACCGTTCGCAGCAATGCAAGCTGCTATTCTCCCATGGAGACGATCGTAGAGATGCTGGATGTAGTCCTGTGGAACGGCTTGCCATGCCATTTCCACCTGGCGCCTCAGTTGGACCAGCGTTCGTGCTGACGTGCAGACCGCGTGAGACGACGCTTCATCCAGTCCCAAACAAGCTCAATGGGGGACAGATCCGGAGATCTTGCTCGCCAAGGTAGTTGACTTACACCTTCTAGAGCACGTTGGGTGGCACGGGATACATGCGGACGTGCATTGTCCTGTTGGAACAGCAAGTTCCCTTGCCGGTCTAGGAATGGTAGAACGATGGGTTCGATGACGGTTTGGATGTACCGTGCACTATTCAGTGTCCCCTCGACGATCACCAGAGGTGTACAGCCAGTCTAGGAGTTCGCTCCCCACACCATGATGCCGGGTGTTGGCCCTGTGTGCCTCGGTCGTATGCAGTCCTGATAGTGGCGCTCACCTGCACGGCGCCAAACACGCATACGACCGTCATTGGCACCAAGGCAGAAGCGACTCTCATCGCTGAAGACGACACGTCTCCATTCGTCCCTCCATTCACTCCTGTCGCGACACCACTGGAGGCGGGCTGCACGATGTTGGGGAGTGAGCGGAAGACTGCCTAACGGTGTGCGGGACCGTAGCCCAGCTTCATGGAGACGGTTGCGAATGGTCCTCGCCGATACCCCAGGAGCAACAGCGTCCCTAATTTGCTGGGAAGTGGCGGTGCGGTCCCCTACGGCACTGCGTAGGATCCTACGGTCTTGGCGTGCATCCGTGCCTCGCTGCGGTCCGGTCCCAGGTCGACGGGCACGTGCACCTTCCGCCGACCACTGGCGACAACATCGATGTACTGTGGAGACCTCACGCCCCACGTGTTGAGCAATTCGGCGGTACGTCCACCCGGCTTCCCGCATGCCCACTATACGCCCTCGCTCAAAGTCCGTCAACTGCATATACGGTTCACGTCCACGCTGTCGCGGCATGCTACCAGTGTTAAAGACTGCGATGGAGCTCCGTATGCCACGGGAAACTGGTTGACACTGACGGCGGCGGTGCACAAATGCTGCGCAGCTAGCGCCATTCGACGGCCAACACCGCGGTTCCTGGTGTGTCCGCTGTGCCGTGCATGTGATCATTGCTTGTACAGTCCTCTCGCAGTGTCCGGAGCAAGTATGGTGGGTCTGACACACCGGTGTCAATGTGTTCTTTTTTCCATTTCCAGGAGTGTATATAAATGACCTAGTAGATAGTGTCGGAAGTTCCATGATGCTTTTGCGGATGATGCTGTAGTATACAGAGAAGCTGCAGCATTAGAAAATCGTAGCAGGAAGATCAGCAGCGGATAGGCACTTGGTGCAGGGAGTAGAAAGAAGGATCCTTTATTGTATGATTATATGATAGCGGAACAAACGCTGGTAGCAGTTACTTCTGTAAAATATCTGGGAGTATGCGTGCGGAACGATTTCAAGCGGAATGATCATATAAAATTAATTGTTGGTAAGGCGGGTACCGGGTTGAGATTCATTGGAAGAGTCCTTAGAAAATGTAGTCCATCAACAAAGGAGGTGGCTTACAAAACACTCGTTCGACCTATACTTGAGTATTGCTCATCAGTGTGGGATCCGTACCAGATCGGGTTGACGGAGGAGATAGAGAAGATCCAAAGAAAGGAGGCGCATTTCATCACAGGGTTATTTGGTAACCGTGACAGCGTTACGGAGATATTTAGCAAACTCAAATTGCAGACTCTCCAAGAGAGGCGCTCTGCATCGCGGTGTAGCTTGCTCACCAGGTTTCTAGAGGGTGCTTTTCTGGATGAGGTATCGAATATATTGCTTCCCCCTTCTTATACCTCTCGAGGAGATCGCGATGGTAAAATTAGAGAGATTCGAGCGCGCACGGAAGCTTTCAGACAGTCGTTTCTCCCGCGAACCATACGCTACTGGAACAGAAAAGGGAAGTAATGACAGTGGCACGGAAAGTGCCCTCCACCACACACCGTTGGGTGGCTTGCGGAGTATAAATGTAGATGTAGATGTAGAACCTACTCTCATCACACAACAGAGTACTACTCCAGTTTCCAATCAACGCTCTGGTGACACCAGGGTAGTCATGCTTGGCGGTGTTGTGGTGTCAGCGGTAGCGTGACTAGAGGCACTCGTGATCGCAATCCTGCTGGAAGAGGACGGTGTCTAGTGATCACTGATGAGACAGCTGGTGCAACATGTGTCCGGATTTCGTCCCTGGACCATATGCGGTCGGCTACAGTTGCTCGGACAATGCGTCGATCTCGATCTTGACGTTCGTCGATTCTGAGCGAATACCCAGAGTCTGCTCTACAATTGTGAGAATCTTCCACAAACGATTGTTGAAAACAGCGACGCACTACAGATACAATTGTAACGCATGTGCAGCAATCAGTCGATAGGTTCACCCAGCTTCCCGTACGTCCACCGAGTCTTTCAAATGGCTGAAGCTATTCACCAGAAGTACGTAGTCGACGGTGGGACATGACGCTACCATAAAAGGACTATTAAAACACTATTCACCTCGAAACTCAGCACAGTTACTGCCTTCAGAGTCAAAACAGCGGGTGCATACACAAACCTCCTGAATGCCATCTGATAGCCAAGGACTGTAATAACTGAATCACTAACACAACATCCCGTGTTGTACCTTGGCTACACTGGACACGATCCCTTAGGGTGTTGCATTTTTTCCGGTATTTTTTTACGATTTTGCTACTTGTTTTAATAGTATCCCATCGACTTTCTTTAAGTAGAGTAAAAAATGGTTCAAATGGCTTTGAGCACTATGGGACTTAACTTCTGAGGTCATCAGTCCCCTAGAACTTAGAACTACTTAAACCTAACTAACCTAAGGACATCACACACATCCATGCCTTCGGCAGGATTCGAACCTGCGACCGTAGTGATAGCCCGGTTCCAGACTGTAGCGCCCAGAACCGCTCGGCCACCCGGGCCGGCAGTAGAGTAAACCACATGTCTATAATCTTAGAATATATTAGCGCTATACAGACATCAAACATTTTTAAAATTAAAGACATGTACACTTCATTTAAAATCTTTTATAAGTCTGTCAAATGATGACATACTTTCGGAACTATTTACAGAACAATAAATAGAAATTAGCAACTTTGTGGTAGTTACTTATAAAAATAGCCACAGTTATGCTTATCCGGACTTCTACAGAAATTTATTTTCTTATGTAGTTCTTTCATGATTCAAAAATCACTGAAAAATATTCGTGTGAACATAGAAAGATAGCGGATGTGATTTCATCAGTGCGAAATAAGTAATCAAAAGAGCGAGCAGTTAACCACTTGTTCGACTTGTTTTTATTCTGTGCTTTGCTGTTAACTCTGACTTCTTTGCAAGGTGCTGTCCGTATCATTGTAACGCTTCAAGTATTGAAAATAACATTGCTACTAAGAAATATATTTCTTCCACTAAAGAAATGTTTGTAGCTGAAAAAGTGCTCACAGCTCTTAAGCCATGCACTTTAGAACCCATGCTTCCTGGACTTTTTTTTTTTTCTTGCTTTGTTCCATACTACCACCTCTTAAGCATGGAAGGCAAAGAGCTTGCAGTAGAAGAAGTCCACTGTTACTCGATCTTTTCCAGGCCAGGGTCCCTTACCTCCACTTGATACGTTTATCCATCATCCATGAGAGTTTCTAAAATCATGACGGAATCTCACTGTACATTTAAATTTTGACCTGAATGTGTTAATTCTTGCTTAGGGCAAACAATGTCGGAAAAAAGTCAGACTTTGTAACCTTATAAGGGTCAGATTCTTTAAAAACTTGCCAACTTTGTTTATAAAAGCACTTCCTTATGCCTTTTTAAATTAAGTTCCGATAACTTTAATCTCGTCATTAAGAATAAATAGTCTATCCAAAAAACAGACTAACAACGACGGTAATGTTCACTGTGAATTCTAGTAAATATCCCTAAGTAATAATCGACTGCCTGCAGCTTTTATATATCCCCGTTTTGCGCCTTCTGCACTTAATCGTTAGTCAACAAGGAAACTAAACAATGCACTAATATCGACACATAGCGCCGACTTGCGGCCATCTGTTCGAAATACTTCTCCATTTTCTGCTAGGTTGTTCAAAATTCAGCTGCCCGCCTCGTAGTACGGAACGCAGTTCACACATCGTCGACACATTTCCACAATGCACAAGATCATAAAAGACGCTACAGAAAGTTCTGACTATCGGGAGAAATTCGCCCAGCTCAAAGAGCGTGATGACGTTGGGTTTACAGCACCCAATGTGCGTAGTCATCAGCGCCCTTGCTGCATATCAACACACACATCTCGTAGTTTGAACGTCTTTTCTCACAAGCGAATTTGCTGCGACAATTGTCAAGAAATACATGCTAACAGTTTTCTTCAGAATGTCGGACTACGTCATTGATACAATAATTTGAGCAGCTACCTTGCCACGTACTAAAATGCGCCACTCGTTTAGAAAAGCGTCCTTTTGAAATACTAAACTACGTCACCCAAACAATTCAGTTATTTCCACTCTGGGAGCTTTATTAGAGCCTGCACCATCAGTAGCATCTTCGTAGTTGAAGAATACTGGACTGATCAAATGGTTCGAATGGCTCTAAGCACTGTGGGACTTAACATCTGAGGTCATCAGTGCCCTAGACTTAGAACTACTTAAACCTAACTTAACCTAAGGACATCACACACATCCATGCGCGAGGCAGGATTCGAAACTGCGACCGTAGCAGCAGCGCGGTTAAGGACTGAAGCGCCTAGAACCGTTCGGCCACAGTGGCCGGCTCTCTTCTGATCATGATGCAATATATTCCTACATACTGGAACAAGAATCGGCTGAATAAAGCTGCTAAAAATGCCTGTTGTATATGGAAGACTCGCCACTTTATAAAAATCAGTTGTCGAGAGGCTGAACTGATGTACTGCAGGGGACACTTCAATGCTAACAAGTGTTCATGTCAAATTAGTCATGAAGATGTAGTTACGTTTTACGAATAGAGGCTAAAACCCAAAGCTGAATTTAGATGATGAACAGTTGTCGCTTCGGTGTTTAGGAATCGTGTCCTAATGACACCTCCTTACCACAATTTCAAGTAAGTGACCGTTTGAATAACAGCCCTCACGCACGGTGAGCGAGATGGCCAAGGTGACCTTTTACTTGAAAATCATATTCCAGAGCAAGGGAACGACAGCTCCTGATACTGATGCACAAGTCCTCATTAGGGAGCATCAAGAGCTCTTCGCAACTCAGTGTGATTCCGCGTAATTGCGGTCTCTTCCTTGCGCCTTTGTGTGGTGCAAGTCGGTCGGCTTGTTACGAGGAAAGGACGTGACGCACTCCGTATCACTAGAAACAGAAAAACGCTAGAGACTGTCGGGGAAACAGCCACATCAATCTAAGTGATTGTCTGGCATGGCAACGGAGCGTTGTTGAAACAGCTAATCGCGCAGGCTGTAAGAGGCATCGTCTAAAAGTTTTAAGTATCACCTCGAAAAAATAATGTTAGGTAATTACGTTTTTGCGTATTTGGAGCTGCAAGTCTGCAGTCTTGACACAACACTGGGCCACGATGCAAGAAAATGGAAAACAATACGTCTCAGTCCACTAGCAAAGTAGTATGGAGTTCGGTACCCGTAATTCATTTTCAGCATTTGAAGATGAACAATGCTTCATTGTACCGGGTGGTTATAATTGAAGTGCGACTACTCGCAGAAGTCCAATATGGCGTGCAATTATGGAATGGAAGAGAAACTTGGTAGCTATTCTAATGCGTTGAAACTCCCTGGCAGATTAAAACTGTGTGCCCGACCGAGACTCGAACTCGGGACCTTTGCCTTTCGCGGGCAAGTGCTCTACCAACTGAGCTATCGAAACACGATTCACGCCCGGTCAGCACTGCTTTATTTCTGCCAGTATCTCGTCTCCTACCTTCCAAACTTTACCGAAGCTCTCCTGCGAACCTTGCAGAACTAGCACTCCTGAAAGAAAGGATACTGCGGAGACATGACTCAGCCACAGCCTGGGGGATGTTTCCAGAATGCGATTTTCACTCGGCAGCGGAGTATACGCTGATATGAAACTTCCTGGCAGATTAAAACTGTGCCCCCGACCGAGACTCGAACTCGGGACCTCTGCCTTTCAGGGGCAAGTGCTCTACCATTTGAGCTAACGAAGCACGACTCACGCGCGGTCAGCACAGCTTTACTTCTGACAATATCTCGTCTCCTACCTGCCAGGAAGTTTCATATCAGAACACACTCCGCTGCAGAATGAAAATCCCCCAGGCTATGGCTGAGCCATATCTCCGCAGTATCCTTTCTTTGAGGAGTGCTAGTTTTGCAAGGTTCGCAGGAGAGCTTCTGTAAAGTTTGGAAGGTAGGAGACGAGATACTGGCAGAAGTAAAGCTGTTCTGACCGGCCGTGAGTCGTGCGTCGGTAGCTCAGTTGGTAGAGCACTTGCCCGCGAAAGGCAAAGGTGTCGAGTTCGAGTCTCGGTCGGGCACACCTTTGTAATCTGCCAGGAAGTTCCATATCAGCGCACACTCTTCTGCAGACTGAAAATCTCACTCTGGATTCTAATGCGTTAATGCGAACCGATTTGCACTGGAAAAAAATTATTTCCGATTTTGGCCACCAGGCGCAAATCTGGTACTGTGAATGCAAGAAAGGCATAAACAAATGTTCTATATGTAATGGATTATGAGTGGTACGTGTGGAGGAAAGGTCAAACGAGGGGGAAAGACACAATATTGATTTTATTATTAACCACTGCTTACACAATTTGTTCAATATGAGCACCGCAGACGCCGATGAGATGCTGCATCCGTAATAATAACGTGATCAACAGTTGTTTGCAGCAGTTCTGGTGGAATCTGAGCAACGTGTTCCTGTATACCGGCTTCAGATCAGGCACAGACGAAACAAGTCCCTGGTAAAAGTGTTCTTTTAGATATCACCAGAACCAAGTCACATTCAGAATGAGATTTTCACTCTGCAGCGGAGTGTGCGCTGATATGAAACTTCCTGGCAGATTAAAACTGTGTGCCCGACCGAGACTCGAACTCGGGACCTTTGCATTTGGCGGGCAAATGCTCTACCAACTGAGCTACCGAAGCACGACTGAGACTCGGTACTAACAGCCTTACTTCTGCCAGTTTCATATCAGCGCACACTCCGCTGCAGAGTGAAAATCTCATTCTGGAAACATCCCCCAGCCTGTGGCTAAGCCATGTCTCCACAGTATCCATTCTTCCAGGAGTGCTAGTTCTGCATGTTTCGCAGAAGAGCTTCTGTAAAGTTTGGAAGGTAGGAGACGGATACTGGCAGAAGTAAGGCTGTGAGTACCGGGCGTGAGTCGTGCTTCGGTAGCTCAGTTGTTAGAGCACTTGCCCGCGAAAGGCGAAGGTCCCGAGTTCGAGTCTCGGTCGGGCACACAGTTTTAATCTGCCAGGAAGTTTCAAAGTCACATTGTTTCAGATCAGGCCACGCATTTGGAAAACCTCTGGCGATAACATTTTCGTCGAATGTTGCGTTAAGCAGATCTTTCACTCGGCGAGAGACATGAGGGGTTTCCCCCCATTGCATGATAAGAATGTTTTCCACACAGCTGCGCTCTTCCAGAGTAGCAGTCACTTGCAGTACAAGGAGGTCTCGATAACGTGTAGACGGCACGGTATACGTAACAGGGCCTCTGAGTGTATTCTGTTCAAAGAAGAATAAAGTTTCCTATGAACCCACACCACACAATCACATACAGTGAGTGTGACGCCTCTTCGTGCACAGTACGCGATTTAACAATACCCCAAATTCGGAAGTTCTGCATAATCACTCTACCCTGCAGTGTAAAATCTGCCTCGGCACTCCATATAATACTGTCCGGCCACATGTCATCAACTTCGATCCCTGTCAGAAGCCGAAGAGCAAATTCAGAAAGCTGATGGGGCTCATTGGTTTTTAGCTTCTGCACTGTCTGAATCTTTTACGGATAGCAGTGTAAGCCTTACCGTAAAACTTAACGTACTGTTCACCATTGGATGGACAATTCCCGTGACACTACACCAGCACTATCACAAATCGGGTCACGTGCTGCGTGGTTAGTTACATCAACAACCTCGTCAGTAACTTCCACTGCGATAGGAAGCCTTCCTCCTCAAGGTGCCACACCAGGTTTATCCGTGCTTTCAGATTTCATTATCATCTTCTTTGAACCTTTTAATGATATCAGGCCTCTTCACAGACTTTACAGACGGTGATACTCTCTCAGTGCAGCTTTGTAATTGAGGACGTTAACATAAAACAGTCTCACCAACAGCGTACGGACTCTCTTCTCAACAGCGATTCTGTTCACTTGCGTTATGTATTCTCAAATGACAGGGTGGATGTCATGGCGTCACACAGACAGTGTGCAATGTCAGATTTGCACCTGGTGCCCATAAGTGGAACTAATTTTTCCCAGCTGCCATAAGACAATTACAGCCCACACTGGAGTTTCCTGAGCAGCTGCAGTTTTATTGTAACCATCCGGTATGTTTGGCTGGTGGAAGTGCATCACATGAATAAAAACGAATAAAGCTGTAGACCATCTCTCTGTGAGAAATCGAGACTTTCAAGAGAAGTGCAGCCCCTTGTGCACGAAATCCGGCGTATAGCAACCGGGACCGTAGAGGAAAAAGTGAAAATCAATCACGGATCAGTTTTCAATATCTTGCACCACATTTTAAAAATTACAAAGGTCGCTATCCGTTGAGTTTCACGACACCTCACACACATTCAAAAAGCCCACCTGACCGAGACGGTGGCGCTAATGTTTCACCTATATCTGGCCAATGCAGATGACTCGTTTAGCTGCCTAATAACGGTGGACAAATGCTGGGTACACCACTGGGACTCCGAGGCAGAGCATTAAAGCAAGTGGAATGAGATTTTCTCTCTGCAGCGGAGTGTGCGCTGATATGAAACTTGCTAACAGATTAAAACTGTGTTCCGGACCGAGTATCGAACTCGCGACCTTTGACTTTCGCGGGTAAGTGCTCTACCATCGGAGCTACCCAAGCACGACTCACGACCGTCCTCACAGCTTCAATTGTTTGCGAAAGGTAAAGATCCAGAGTTCGAGTCTCGGTCCGGCACAAAGTTTTAATCTGCCAGGAAGTTTCATTAAAGCAAGCAGTTGACACTTGTGGATTAACCGCCAGCGGAGAAGGCGATGGCCAAACCGCCGTCGAGTAAGGCGAGGCTGAGTGGTTCCTGGGTCTGGAATGGTGTGTTGCCAACAGATTATGCTCGCAGGGGCCAAACCGTCACAGAAGCATATACCTGTACAGAATTGTAATAGACTGTAAGCACTGAAACGCTGAAGCCCTGTAACATGTCTGAAGATTCCGCGCTCTTTGCAAACAAACAAAATTGATTGGGCTGAAATTAATGCTCTGCTAACGGCATCATTTTTATGTCCGCCGTTCGGGTTTTACGTGAAAAACTATGCAAAGAACACGGTTTTCTAGGACGACTTGAAGCGCTCCACTTTTACACTTTAAACTCGTACGAATCTATTCGGACTTTGCACGAAGGCTAGAAGATAGAAATGAGTAAACTCAAAACGAAAATTTTTATCCAGTAATCTTTATCTGTCGTCGAGAAACGATGGTTTCGAGTTGAACAGGATGTAGCGCGGAAAATTCATTCGCACGTGAACTAAATGCGTGGAAACGGTTTAAAGTGAATCAGACTAAAAAATGTATTCTTACGACAAAATTGAAAACTCGTTTTCAAACATCTAGCTTCACACGTTTTTCTGAGATTTGTTGCACACACCACATCTGCGTTTTAAACTTGTGCGAATCTGTTCAAATTTTGTGGAAAGGTAGACACATACATGTAATTAATGGTCGGTCTGTTGTTTCGTGAAAGCTGTACCCGTTGCCACGATATAAGCAACGTAATTTGAAAGACAATAAGAAAACCTATACCGGGTATGTCGTCGCCAGAATCAACAAAAATGTACATCATTGCCAAGCTAAGTGGTCTTATTAAAAATTATGGCAGAGTAAAAGTTGGGAATAAGAATGAAACATGCTCCAACCACAGCAATCAAAAAAAGTGTGTGTGAGAGAGAGAGAGAGAAAGAGAAGGTGAAAGAAGGAAATTAGCTTTTTGATTTATCTGACACATGTTGGCGAAAATACAAGTTTTAAATCGGTGGTAGAAGCAAAACGTCGTCCAAAATTGTGCTGAGTGCTTTCTCAGAAAATTATTTTTAACAGCTAGTGCAGGAACACATTCGAATGCTTGTGAAAATATACCTGACCTGTTAGCCTCAAATTATTCTGACGAAACAAAGAGCACCATGACAGATACAGCCATTAGTGACCACCAGATTGTTGTAGCTAGAGTGAATACCACAACATCCAAATCCAACAAAAGTTAAAGCAAATTATATCTATTTAAAAAAGCAGATAAAAATTCGCTTGATACCTTCCTAAGACACAGTCTCCACTCTTTTCAATCTGACTGCGTAAGCGTAGACCAAGTGTGGTTTAAATTCAAAGAAATGGTATCGATGCCAATTGAGAAATATATACGGATCCCCCACAATACACATTAGAGGTCAGAAAACTATTGTAGAAGCAGCGAAAGAAGCATGTTAAATTTAAAAGAACGCAAAATCCCCAAGATCGGCCAAGTTTTACAAAAGATAGAAATTTAGCGCTAACTTCAATGCGTGATGCACAACAGAGTTTCCACAACGAAATTCTGTCACAACATCTGGCAGAAAACCAAAAAACATTCTGGTCGCATGTAAAGTATACCAGTGGCAACAAGCAGTCAGCACCTGCATCGTGCAATACCAATGGTGATGTTGTTGATGACAGCGCCACATAAGCAGAGTTACTAAACACGGTTATCCGAAATTTCTTCGTAAAAGAAGACGAAGTAAATATTCAAAATCTCGAACCAAGAACAACTGCGAACAAGCGTACCTTAAATGTATTTATCCCTCGTGTAGCGAAGCAGCTTGAAACACTTAAGAAAGGCAAAGCTTCCCGTCCACATCATACACCAGTCAAGTTCAGAGTATACCGAGACAATAGCTCCACACTTAGCTATCATATACAATTGTTCGCTGATAGATAGACGCGCAGCCGGAGACTGGAAAGTTAAATTGATACCCAATAAAGGAAGTAGGAGCAATCCGCTGTATTACAAACCAATATCACTAACGTCGATTTGCAGTAGGATTTTGGAGCATATATTGCGATTATGAATCACATCGTGGAAAACGATTTATTGACAAACAGTCAACACGGTTCCAGAAAATAACGTCCTTATGAAACACAACTAGTTCTTTCCTCTCACGAAGGAATGAGTACTATCGAAAGGGTATGTCCAATTGATTCCAAATTCTTAGATTTCTAGAAGGCTTCTAGGACCGTTCCTGATAAGCGATATCTAATTAAATTCTGTGCCTATGAAGTGTCGTCTCAATTACGTGTCTGTGCTCGCGACTTCCTGTCGGAAAGGTCACAGTTCAAAACAATTGAGGGAAAGTCATCGAGTAACACAGAAGTAATATTTGGCGTTCACCTTGGAAGTGTCACAGGCCCCCTGTTGTTCCTGATCTACGTAAATGATATAGGAGATATCTGAGCAATCATGTTATATTGTTGGTAGGTGATGCTGTCATTTACGATCATGTAATGTCATCAAATAAAACGAATTGCAAAATAGTTGTGACAAGATATCTGTTGATTCAAAAAGGGGCAATTGACTCTAAATAATGAGAAGTTTGAAGTTATCCACATGAGCACTAAAAATAATCTTCCAAATTTCAGTTACACGATCAAGAACACAAATCTAAACGCTAAATACTTAGGGGTTACAATTACGACTTTCTTAAATTGAAATGATCACATAGATAATGTTGTGGGGAAAACAAAAACAAAAGGCAGCGATTTATTGGCAGAACACCTAGGAAATCTAACAGTTCTGCTAAATAGACTCCTTACACTATGATTGTCCTCTCTGTTCTGCCTACTTACTGTACAGCGTGGGATCCGCATCAGATAAGACTGACGTAGGACATCGAAAAGTTCAAAGGAGGGCTGCTCGTTTTGCATTAGCGCGGAATAGGACTGAAAGTGCCATGGATATGATATATGAATTGGGATGGCAGTCATTGAAACAAAGGCGTTATTGGATGTGACAGGACCTTCTCATGAAATGTCAATCACCAACTTTCTCCTCAGAGTGTGAAAATATTGTTGGCACCTACCTTCACAGGAAGAAACGATCATAATAACAAAATAAGAGAAATCGGATCTCGCACTGGAAGATACAAGTGCTCGTTTTTCTCACGCGCTGATCGAGGAAACAACGGCACATAAGTAGCTTAAAGGTGGTTCGATGAATGTCAGGTGCTGAACTGTGAACTGCAGGCTAATCATGTAGATGTAAATCAAAACATCCTGACATATTCGAACTTTTCTACGAGTTAACCCCATTTCCCCAGCTTACAGCGCATCAAGCACTCTTAGTTACAATGTGTTGGTACACCTTCATCCTGCAGCTTATAAAGTGAAATCCCTGAATCTCTGCCCAACCAAAAGATTCCCCAGATATATTAAATAATATATAGAACCATATGGCTGAAGAGTATACAAGTAATAGCTGAAAATGTTTTTCGGGTGTTGGGGTGGGGCACAGGGATACAATTTCTGAGGGTGGATTTGTTCCTGAGAGAGTGGGAAGAGGCTACAACAATTTCTTTATTTGTAGGTGGGGACTGGACGATTTTTTCCCCTAAGGGACCATTTCTTCCGCGAACCCAACCCCTCTTACATATGTGCTGCGTGGTGTAAGAACGAACAGAAACAACTGTTTACGTGGTTCTCCAGAGTGGGAAGCATCTATAATAGGAAGTATCAGAGAGAGGGAGCGCTTCTATACTAGGAAGTATCCCAGAGTGGGAATGCGTGCGTCCTAAACTTCAATGACACGTTGTACCATATTGCACGACATGACAAATGGCACGTTCGATGGAGAGATGGCATGTGTCATATTATACAACATGACATCATGTGTCACGTTACTTTATTTGACTGTGATATTAGGCAAGCTCGTGAAAACATACCAACGGTGGTAGTAATCATCAGGATTTGGCACTGGGAAAGTTGTTACACAGTTATGGTGAAGAGTAAACTGGCAAGTTTTGATAGAAAGACATGTTGATGTGTGTCACATATTTCAAATTCTAGGGAGCTGTTTCCAATGAAGACTTTGACAAGGAATCACATCCTCACATATGGACTATCTCTCATGATCATAAGAGTGAACTATTAACAGCATGGACAAGGTTATTTTAGCACTCAAGTTCTCTCGTTCCGGGAAAACACTGCACTTTCTTTAGTCATGCTGGTGATAGATGTACCTGCAGTGGTATCAAATCGTTAAACGTACGTAATATCTAACACGTATTTCAAAACATTCTCCTTCGTCACAGATTCTGGAGCGGGTCCTTAATTTTAGTTCCATAAAAAAGCAGTGTGAACTCGTATCACGTAGTGCTGATTGTGCTAGACAGTAGCAGTGGATTCGTTTTGCGTTGCCCGTTAACAACCGCTCTCGTCCGTTACACAATTTACTCACACCACTCGTGTACGATCATTCAATATTTGTAAGTAATAACGCGTGATGTGCGGAAAGCGAAGAGAGAAATGAAACAAACTGAAGCTGGTTTCATTACCTCGACATGTGGACAGAAGTGGGCTTCATTTAACTGATCAAAAATTTCTACATATATTGCACTGCACCAACACTTGGTGCCCGTGTTGTATATTTATTTTGACATGCTTCTGTACCTATATAACAACAATTCCAACAATAATAATATGTAGGGGATAACAATTATGGGTGTAAGACTATTTTTAAACTTTTTTTCTCGACTGATTGTTAAAGAAGCAAATGGAGGCAATCGCTTCAAGACGGATACGTTGGACTAAGAATTTACGCTTACGACTCACGAATGTCGTGACGTGCACGAACAGAAAAAAGAATGTCAACTGTAGTCTATCAACAACTGTAAGTCTATTGATGTGCTTCTTATGATTTGCTAGTAATAGTTCACGATATTGAGGATATGTCTGTATCCAAGTGAATAAACGCAATTTACAATTTCGTTGTGCGCTTCTCTGTACTTTATTAAGAAGATTCTGCAGTGGTCTGGAAAAATAACTGCAGATTTTGTATATGTGTATATTCTTATGTGCATTTCGTTTTATTTTTAACTCACTGGGTATCGATCTATCAATGACATATCGATGCAGAAATAACAAAAGTACACATCAAGGCACGCGGACTTCTCAATTTTCTACAAATACGTGAATGTGTCATAAATTAATCAGCGATTCCCATTATAAGTTTTATTCGTTTAACACGGACGAAATCGCGAATATTAACATGTGCATTTTTATTCCATTGGCAGTTAATACCTATTTCATTCCTTCATTACTTAATTTAATAAACCTAAATTTGCAGATTATATGGAAACGAATGAGGCAGCCCAGCAAGAGATACATTAAAATGCTTTTCGGATTCCAGGCAATATGTCATTTCCATATGCATAAGTTGTGCAATTTTTTAGTGCGCCTCTTTACGCCAGTAATGCAATAACTGTTATGTGGAGAACTGCAGAATACCGCTTCAGAATAGTGCTTATAAACGTCTTCATTACGGTGAATCATTTTGATATCTGGAAAGATATGAATCTGAATCGCAAAATGCGAATTAAAAATTGACTGCTCCTCAGTTTTAACTTTCAAGTGAAATTATCAAAAGAAATTGAAATCGTAAGTCGGAAGAATTTTGCCCTTGTTTCTGAAGTTTGCACAAACTTAAGATGTCATCGCTTTCTCCTTCTGTAACTGGCTATGAAATTTTTTCAGAAGTGGAGTTCAAAGAAGAATTCAACAGGAGGAAAAGTTGAAAACCGGCTAACTTTTAATCTCATTCTCTTTCCAGTGAAAGTTCGTCTTTTACTTGATTCGAGTTCTTGCTGACCTCTCTTAATTACCTTTTTCCTTTGCTTGCATTACTTTCCGACAGAGGCCAAGAAAAACGTTTGAGTTCATTGTTGTTTTGAGTATAACGCCAGGAGGGTAGAGAAACCTAACTCTGTGAAGCACGCAATATCGTCATATTAGGAACGGTTGCCGACAACGGTGTTAGGCTCCTTGAATTAATCTATCTGTAGTGTAGGACTGGGAATCAGGAGGCTTCAGAAAGCTTAATTCACGAAGAGTGGCCTGCTGATGTACCTAAACTCACGGTGTGGCGAAATTAGGGAGCTTTACCCTACCGTGTACTTGATAAATAAACGGTGTTTTCTCAGTTTTTTTAGTTGCTGAAGCGCTGATTTTTGCCCGCATGTAGATTAAATTCACTGGGTTAAATTGGCCGTGTCATCGATAATATGTCGTTTGACATCGTCACTGAGCCAGCTCTAGTTTTAATGAGTGATACACGCATAGACACGTGCAACACAGGTTGATAAAATCTTTGAGCATACAAAGCGTGAAACGCTGACGGAATTAATGATGAGCAGAACGCTTCTGCAAGTATCAGGGGGTACAGATTCATCAGGAAGTGCTCGTTTGCCTGTTACTTGTATAGATAAATCTTTTAGTGGCTTTATTGATGTAATCCCAACTTCTAACATCTAACCAAGAATGAAGAAGCAACAACGTTACAATTACAAAAACAAAATTTAAACTAACGTAACTTATGAATTTTGTCTACATTTACCTCGACATTAGAATTTTACAGTAATATGACACTTCTTTTGCAATCAGTCAGAAATTCATTGTAGTTTAAGTAGCTTTACTGTCCGAAGCATAAGCATAAAAATCAGAACTTGTTAGCATTTTTTGTTAACTATTGAAACGTCCCCTTAGAAAAATTGTACACGACTGTGCTTAAACTGACACACAATAGTTTTTAGCGCAACGCAATCTGACTTTCAATAATCCCTACAAAAGAAAGGCCCTGACTAACGTTAACCTATATGTTTCACAAATCAATTAACTCACAAAAACGTTCGTTACTCGAACTACTCCAATACAGCGAGCTCCACTACTGCCAGCTAACTAAAAGATTCAAACTATGGAAGTCACTAACTACTGATAGGCACAGTTAGCAAATGAAAGATTTTAATAGAGAACAAGCAATGTATTTACCTTTATAGTCATAATATATATATCAGTCCATGACACCAATTCTTACAAATTTCAAAACTCCGCCATATCTCTCCCCACGTCCACCACTGCTGGCCGCTCACCTCCAACTGCGCAACACTACGCGCTGTTAGCAACCAGCTGCCACTGCCCAACACTACAATGGCAGACAACAATGCAAACCAGCCACAGACTGCACACAGCACAGCCAGTGATTTTCTTACAGAGCGCTATGTGGCGTTACAATAAGAAAACGTAAACAGCCTACTTACATAGCCCCCATGCTCTCCACAAAAAAATTTACAAGTTGTTTTGGGCAGTGGCCAATACAGATTTGAAAATTTTTTTCATAATTACAATAACAAAGAAATGAAATGCACACACTTATCGATACAATGTTGGTCAAAAGCTAAAATTTTCTCACAGTCCATAAAGACAGTCATGATCATTCATCAAAGTAAAATTGCAGTGTTTTTCTCAAAGTCTGAGTAGTAAAAGAAAATGCACATGGAAGTAGTGGATTTCCATGCAGTCTTGAAGAAGTAGTGTTGTCCTTCCAACGGAAAGACAGTGCTGACTCTTGACATGCAGACAGGTAATGGGCCACAACAGAGCAAACCCACAGCAGAGTCAGTCGAAATTGAAGACTATTGGTACTTAGGTCATCACAGAGCAGACCCACTGTAGTCCTGGTAGAGATTATGGTATTGGTGGGTCATCAAAGGTGTAGACCGACTGTAGTCCTTGTAGAGATGGCCAGCAGCCATCTGTTTGACTGTGCAGGCGCACAATCACCATTGAAGAGTCTTGCAGATAACATAGCATGTCCATAACCCACCACTTGTCCACTCACAAATTTTTTGGAATTGTCCTTAGAACCAGCAATGCTGTTAACCAGTCCCTTGCTGAATTATCAATACACTTGCAAACACTATCGATCCCTACTTCTCACATATTGTCCATGACCAACAGAAATGTGTGCAGTGAAATGTAAGTTACAAGTTACTTACTTTGATGAACTGGTGTCAATTACAATTTTATAACATGAAAATACAATAACAAAGGAACAAAATACATCTTTAAAGAACATAACAATACAGAGAACATTTGCAGTAGTACAGGCTTTACAAAAGAATCGAAATAGCAAATACATCAGTGTTACAAAAATTACGACATAAGTACATACATAAAAAATCAGAATAACTTTTGAAACATCAACTTCACACATGAGCATTAGAACAAAACAGAATAAATAATGTGTAAACAACTTTACAAAGTAAATAACATGTTATTAATGCAAATTATATTTGAGGATAACAGTATTCCTCATCATAGTGAATGTAGCTTAGTATTAGAAAAATTCTGCAACGTAAGTCTTATCAGATAAACATATATATAGACAGGAAAAACATAAATACACAAGGGTACACAAACACATAGTGGGATAACACAAGGAAAGGACAGGGTTTGTTTTACTGCAGTATTTTGCAAACAAAACTTTCTTTACTTCTCGGAGACCTCCCTTCGTTCTTCATTATTTCCAAAAAGTCCTATCTATACCTGATTTCTGTACTTTTTTCGTATAACTTCTCAATGCATTTCTTCCAATCCATTGCAAATCATTCTCTTATATTAATCTATACCTTTCACAAATCACTTACCTCAGAAAAAATCTTCGTTACTCGAACTACTCCAATACAGCGAGCTCCACTACTGCCAGCTAACTAAAAGATTCAAACTATGGAAGTCACTAACTACTGATAGGCACAGTTAGCAAATGAAAGATTTTAATAGAGAACAAGCAATGTATTTACCTTTATAGTCATAATATATATATCAGTCCATGACACCAATTCTTACAAATTTCAAAACTCCGCCATATCTCTCCCCACGTCCACCACTGCTGGCCGCTCACCTCCAACTGCGCAACACTACGCGCTGTTAGCAACCAGCTGCCACTGCCCAACACTACAATGGCAGACAACAATGCAAACCAGCCACAGACTGCACACAGCACAGCCAGTGATTTTCTTACAGAGCGCTATGTGGCGTTACAATAAGAAAACGTAAACAGCCTACTTACACTATCTACGTATGATTTTCATTTCTCAGTTACAGTTATAAGAAGTTAAGAAGCGAATGTTACGTTTCCTTATACCTACCACCATTTGCCGAAAATTTCGTTACGATATCTCGAACCGACACGTGAAAGAATTAGCGCATAGTCAGCTTAACAGCCCATGCTTCCAAATTGCTGACAACAATAATATACAGAAGAATGGAAAAGAAAACTGAAGACCTCTTAGGTGACGATCAGTTTGGCTTTAGGAAAGGTAAAGCAACCAGAGAGACAGTTCTGACGTGGTTGATAACGAAAGGAAGACAAAAGAAAATCAAGAAATCTTCATAGAATTCATCGACCTGGAAAAAACGTTATCAATGTAAAATCGTGCAAGATGATCTAAATTCTGATAAAAATAGGAGTAGGATATACTGGAAGACGGGTAATATACAATATGTACAGGAACCAAGACGGAACAATAAGGGTGGAAGATCAAGAACAAAGTGCTCGGATTAAATAGTGAGAAGGCAGAGCTTTAATCTTTTGCCCCTACCGTTCAATACACCGAAGAAGCAAAAACGGAAATATAAGAAAAGTTCAAGATGTGAATTAAAATTCAAGGTGAAGGGATATCAGTGATAGGATTCGCTGATGACATTGGTCTCCTTACTGAAAGTGAAGAAGAACTACAGGTTCTGCTGAATGGAATGAACTGTCTAATAAGTACAGAAAGTGGGCTGAGAGTAAATCGAAGAAAGACGAAAACAGTGAGAAGTTGGAGAAATGAGTACACCAAGAAACTGAACATCAGAACTCGGGATGACGAAGTAGACGAAATTAAGGAATTGTTCTACCTAGGCAGCAAAATATTCCATGATGGACGGAGCGACGAAGACATAAGAAGCAGACTAGCACTGGCAAAAAAAGTGCATTCGTAACCAAAAGAGGTCTACTACTATCAAACATGGGTCTTAATTTGAGCAAGAAATTTCTAAGAATGATTGTTCGGAGCACAGTATTATGTTGTAGTGAAACGTGAACAGTGGCAATACCGGAACAAAAGAGAATCAAAGCATTTGAGATGTGGTGCAGCAGCAGAATGCTGAAAATTAGGTGAACTGAGAAGGTAAGGAAGGGGATGTTCTCCGAAGAAACGGCAAGGAAAGGAATGTACTCGAAACACTGACAAGAAGAAAGGGTTAGGATGATAGGACATCTGTTAAGACATCTGGGAATAACTTCCACGGTACTAGAGGGAGCAGTAGAACGTAAAAACTGTATAGGAAGACAGAGATTGGGATACATCCAGCCAGTAATTGAGGAGTAGGTTGGAAGAGCTACTCTGGAGCGAAAGGTTGACACAGGAGAAGTTCGTGGGGGGCCGCACCAAACCATTCATAAGTCTGACGACAAAAAGAAAATATATTGAGCCGTTAACTTAATAAATGAGGTGCAAGATTTAGGTGACTTATCCTGCATGTGTAAATGTAGGCATAAATTTTGGATTCATCTCACTGACAGATTTTGTCCCACTTTCTTCCTCTTAGTGTCGCAGTTGTTCAGGAGATGTTGCGTGTGGTTCCGTCACTTCCAACAAGTAAACATTCAGGTGCAGGTCTGAAGAAGGGGCTCTAGCAATCACCAAAGAGGGCGCTTTGAGTGGCACCAGTGGTTTTGTAGGCAGACTGACAATGTCCTTAAGGCATTACAGTAACGGCAAGAGAATGGACAAGGTAATGTTAATGCGTAACAAAATATTAGCCGCCACCAGAGCATGATGGCCGGTGGCGAACCTGTGCGTCGCTTCCCGATAGATTCGAGTTAGTCCCTGCTTTGCAACCAAAGTTGCATTCTCAAATGACCATCACCGAATCTTAAACTGAATCGTCTCTCGTCACTTAATAAAGGTGTGCGCCATTCATTCCCCCAACCGCGTCTTTCATGTTATCATCGGTGCTGAGCAGACGTCACAAGTAGTCCAGCGATCAGCATCCTAGATCGTCCAGTTTCAGGAAACTACATATATACTCAGCAAACAACTGTACAGAGCATCGTGGGTGGGAACTTTAATGTGAGAATTTTTTGTACGAATCTATTATAAATTTCCAGATATTCGAGAAGTAGGGATGCCTTTCTTATATTTTACATTTACCTCTCCTTTTCATGCCTTTTATGAAAATATTAATAAGTAAAATATATTGAGTCCAATTTTGATTGATTCGCAGTGGAATTAACGCAGAAACTGAAATTGAAAAAGAGGAAAAATCGTTTCCACATTATCACTCTACCCCGCAATCCACGAATCACCATTTTGTACGCTTTCCGTCGTGCCGGAAACTATGCTAACATAAATGGCCTATACATCGACCATCTCCAAAAATGCTGTTTTTACTAAAAGTTTGGTGCTCTTGAGCTTCCACTATTGTCACTTTCCTTTCTGGCCAAGCACTGCAAATTCATAAATTTGGACGAAATCAGTGGTTATGTGTAGGCGCGTTCTCCTTGTTAGTAATCACGTACAGATCGGATTAATCACTTTTTTGCTTTGTTTTGTGGAAAAAAAATCATTCACTTTAACGTTCCCCGAGCATCTCCGTTCCACTTTCGTATTGGCTACGCCGACGTATTACGATCTTATTAGATTATTTTTTCAATATCTGTTATCATGCCTACTTGCAGTGACCCCAAAAGATGGCAACAGCGTCTTGCATTCGATTTCTTTATAGTTGCATGCATCTTCCCAGAATCCTTCGAACTGATGTAACAAGGACCTAACAATTTCTAATAGCCGCAGCGTGATAATCGAGAGCCGCTCGAAAGAATATTCTGTAAAATGGTTTAGGTAAACTGACGTTCGGTCTATTTAAGCCATTAATATACGGGATGATTCAGATTTCCTATTAGGCATTTATACATGTTGTAGAGGGGAATCAGGGCAGTAATATTCATTGATAACCCCATGTCCGGTTCAAAATGGTTCAAATGGCTCTGAGCACTATGGGACTCAACTGCTGTGGTCATAAGTCCCCTAGAACTTAGAACTACTTAAACCTAACTAACCTAAGGACATCACACACATCCATTCCCGAGGCAGGATTCGAACCTGCGACCGTAGCAGTCACGCGGTTCCGGACTGAGCGCCTTAACCGCGAGACCACCGCGGCCGGCCCCATGTCCGGAAATGGACCGTTTGGAAGATAAACGTCTTTCAAAGAACGTCAAAAGGTACGCTGCAAGTGCATCGATTAACTCGTACCTGGTAAAATACAACATATCCATGCTCGACGTGGCGATAATGAGTTTCATTGCAAAAAGTTAACCTTCGAACAATGTTCACATACACATGCCCCAAAAGTCCTGGAGTGTTCTGAATGACCCCTGCTGCAGCCATTACAGGGGTAAGGAGATCGCCCTGTGACTCCGCAGGAGTCTCGTAAACAATACTCTCCATGTAGTTCCACAGGGAAAGTCGAGTGGTATTAAATTGGGTGATCGTGATGGCCAACTAATCGGTTCACCGCCACCTATCCACCTGCCACCGAATGTTTGGTGATGGTGCAGATAGACGCAACGTGGAAGGTTTGCCGGAACGCCATCGTGCTAGAACCACAGCGGCCGAAGGATATGCAGCAATATATCCTCCAGATGCTGCACCGATACGTCTTACAGGAGGGACAAGCAGCTGTTACACCCTAGGCGGCGCGGTAGAATACACGAGCCAGTCACACGACGATGTATACTACCAGCCCACACATTAAAATTGAAACGATGTTGAGATCCATGGGAATGTGTGGTATGATGGTTTCCCTCATCCCAAATGTAGCTGTTCCGAACGCTGAGCAGAACTCCGTTTGTGAAATGAGAGCCATCTGTGAAAAGAACGATCCGAAGACGGAGCGAGGTGGCGCAGTGGCTAGTACACTGACTCGCATTCGAGAGGACGACGGTTTAATCCCGCGTCCGGCCATCCTAATTTAGGTTTTCCGTGATTTCCCTAAATCGCTTCAGGCAAATAATGGAATGGTTCCTTTGAAAGAGCACGGCCGATTTCCTCGCCATCCTTCCGTAATTCGATGGGACCGATGACCTCGTTGTTTGTTCCCCTCCCTCACTCCCCCCTCCCCCCCCTACCTACCAACCAATGACCCGAGGAAAGTGTGGAATGTCCAGACAGTGGTATAGTAACCATGGTCAGTAATCGCCACGTGACGCAAAATGAGCTGGTGCCAATAACTGCGCCCTCTGCGTGTGGTATGGGTAATGTTGGTGTTGATGGAGAACTCGCCAGACGTTGCTCTGCGATACATCAGCGGAACCTGTGGTGCTGTGGGCACTCGCCGACAGGTTCTGTCGACCGGCAAGAGGACTTCCTCTACCACGTCAACAGTAGGCGCATCCGGTCACAACCGCAATTGGCCTGTATTAGCCCTGATGGTGCCGGTTTCCAGCAGCAGTTGTTCCAGCTAACATGGCACATGATGGACGGCATGATGCGAAAATCGTTCGGAATACAAGCATTGTGCTCACCGAGAATTTCGTGCACATTGATCGTAGATGTGCAACGTGTCTTTATAATCGGGAAACGTTTCTGTGCCTGTCTCTAATGCTCCTTCTGTCTCGTCCACTCAGTGGCAACAAATGTACACGTGCTTCGATTCATTGGGTTGTTCTCTGATAACACGTGACATGACATCAAACGACGAGAGACACCGACCTCTGTCAATGTGCATTGCCTTCCATCGTTCAAAGTTGTTATTCTTCTACAAGGCGCTTTTCCGGAGATGGGTTCGCTACCAAATGTTGGTGCTCTGATTCCCCTCAAGAACACCTCTATCTGCGCAAAAGAAGTTAGCAGTGGCCCTGTATAATATCAGCAATAACAGCGAAACAACACAACCCAAACTGCATGCTTAACATTACAGTTGTCTCTGTCAATGGCACTGCATCAGATATAACGGGTTGTATTCTACAGTCATTTTTATACAACAGTCCACTCTTGAATGACGTTTCAACTCACAGCTATATTCAGAAACAAAAGATGAGACATTTGCTTCTATACTGGCTAACCTTCAAACTTCTCTTGTACACAAATACTGATTTTCACACATAAATGATTTTGATGTGATGTAAAGCAGACACATATACGTATTTTAAGATCATTTAATTCGGTTTTAGGTGTTCGAGCTGTGGTACTGCCCTAATAAATGTCGTTATACTGTCAGCTAAAAGTGAGAACTTCTCACAATTACGAAACTGTGTAAACTGTAATCAACACCTCGTAGCAACTTGTGCTTTACATAAGAATCGTTACACATATTACTAAATCAGGAATTTATCTGCGCAACACAAAAGGGCTGTCCTATTTCTGTAGCACATTCTTTGTTTTTAGATTTGTTATAATTATTCTTTGGCTAAAGACTTTCCGCATGCATACCGCCCCTCTAAGTTTACATTGGGGAGCAGTATTCATTAGGGAAAGTCTTACCTTGATGTTGCAGACCTAGCCATATGTTAAGCATACTATATTGGCTCTAAAAACGCCAAAGGAGGAAATACTAAGCACATGAGTCTCATCGAAGAAGGAAATGAATGCACGCATTGAAAAGGAATGGCAAGAAAACTGCGACAAAGCAAAAACACGGAATAAGACCTATCACATACTTCAAAATACAGGAGAAAGATGAAGGACATCGTACTTCTCACAGATCAAGAAGCCAATATACTGCTGTACTTGGTTAGACGCAGTCCAAATGTCACCTATTAATAAAAATACATCACCTCACACGAGACGCCTCTGTATGCAGATCAATGGACACACCGCATCACAGCGTCTGGGAGTGTCCTGATAGATAAGATGTTACTGATCAAATATATTAATTTAGTGTAACGTAGTGCCGTGTAGGGTAATGTTCTGTTGTGCAGTCTGCTGTGGCTTAGTTTATAATTAATAATTACAAAATCTGTGGTATAGGAATGGACTAAGGTACAGTGACGCAGTAACGTGTTCCTTCTGGACTCCGAGTGATCATACATGGTAGGGAAGAACTATGTGATAATAACGTCAGAGAAGGATAGAGGACGTCGAATCCCATAATATTTTCAAAGCAGCCATAAGATGGAAATACGCTCTTGAGAAGGTACAGCCATGAAACAACGGCTAATAATCTACATACACGGTAATTTGTCCAGTAAGTGAACATATTTCGGAGTTTCGAACATTTGCTGTAAAAGTGTGATCTGAGAACTAAGAGTTTTAAAATTAAATTTCTGTTCCCTTTTTTTCATTACTATAGTCAACAGCCACTGGTCTACTGTCTTTGTTAAAATAAAAGCTCACTGACGCTCTCTGGACATTAGTGAAAATGTGACCTCAGCGCGTCCACTGTATTTCTCTCATTATTCAATAAACAACCGACTCACTTCTTGTTATTAAAAGTCCACTGCTAATTTGTAATTAGCTCACACGAAAGCTGTATTATTTATTTTGAAAAGCCTATTAAATATTCTGGTACGAAAGTAGCTAGGTAATGCTCAAAGTACAAACATCAAAAAAAGTTTGCATCATCCCGGTTCATAGAACTCCTGAAGATAGACGTTGACTGTAGATATTGTATTACAGACACAGTTCCTTTGACTGTTCATAGATGTCACTAGAGCCACCCAAAGATGTAAACAACCATGCATGAGCAGCGCCTATTAGACGGAGGGGGTCCGACAGCCGATTAGTTCCAGTCATTCCACAAGGAAGAAGGTACACGGCTCCTGTTGCATATAGTCCGATAATGCCTAAACGGTCAGTAACACGCTTCAATCGCCTCCGCATTGTCACTTTGTGCCAGGAAGGGCTCCCGACAAGTCAAGTGTCCAGGCGTCTCTGGGTGAACCAAAGTGATGTTGTTCGGACATGGAGGAGATACAGAGAGACAAGAACTGTCGATGACATGCCTCGCTCAGGCCGCCCAAGGGCTACTACTGCGGTGGATGACAGCTACCTACGGATTATGGCTCGGAGAAACCCTTACAGCAACGCCACCATGTTGAATAATGCTTTTCGTGCAGCCACAGGACGGCCTGTTACGATTCAAACTGTGCGCAAAAGGGTGCATGATGCGTAACTTCACTCCCGACGTCCATGGCGAGGTCCATCTTAGCAACCACAGCACTATGCAGCGCGGTACAGATGAGCCCAACAACATGCCGAATGGACCGCTCATGATTGGCGTCACGTGCTCTTCACCCATGAGTGTCGCATGTTCCTTCAACCAGACAATCCTCGGAGACTTGTTTGCAGGCAACCTGGTCAGGCTGAAGACCTTAGACACACTATCCGCCGAGTGCAGCAAGGTGGTTTCCTGCTGTTTTGGGGTGGCATTGTGTGGGGCGACGTACTCTGTTGGTTTTCATGGGGCGCGTCAACGGCTGTACGATACGTGGATGCCATCCTCCGACCGATATTTCAAGCATATTGGCGAGGCATTCGTCATTGTGCACATCTTGTAAATGACTTCCTTCAGGATAACGACATAGCTCTATTAGAGTGACCAGCATGTTGTCCAGACACGAATCCGATCGAACATGCCTGGGATACAATGAAAAGGGCTGTTATGGATGACGTGACCCACCAATCACTCTGAGGGATCTAAGCCGAATCGCCATTAAGGAGTGGGACAATCTGGACCAACAGTGCCTTGATGAACTTGTCGATGCCACGACGAATACAGGCATGCATAAGAGCAAGAGGATGTGCTTCTTAGTATTAGGTGTACCGGTGTGTACAGCAGTCTGGAACAACCACCTCTGAAGGTCTCGCTCTATGGTGGTACGACATGCAATGTGTGGTTTTCATGAGCAATAAAATGGGCGGGAATGATGTTTATGTTGATCTCTATTCCAATTTTCTGTACAGGTACCGGAACTCTCGGCATCAAGGTGATGCAAAACATTTTTTGATGTGTGTATTATAATCCTACTTCTTCTTTAGTCAGGCCATAGCGGCAACACAGTCAGTTAGGCGTGGTTTGAGGGTAAACCAAGTCTTCTTCCGCTCCCGCAAGGCACACACACGTCTCCATAATAGTTGAGCAAGATTATGTTTGACAACAAACTATTTTTGGATTGCCATTAAACGACAAAAACATCTGCTTACGGAAACATTTGTACCATGCATCGCCGCTTTGTATAGTGCTTTTTGAGGTCACCATTGCTGCATCTACACTGACATGACAATAAATGCAGTGTGAGTGAGATGCGACAACACGCGGTTAAGCATCTCTAGTCTGAACAACGTGTTTTACGGTTGGTTGTTTTCGTGTTCGCGCTAGCTCGGCAATCCTTAAAGAAGAGTGTACAGAAGTGATCGATCCGAAACATACGGGGCCGAGGAAGTATTCTGAAGAAACCCAACCAGTGTCGTGATTTTACGGTCGCATGTCGGAAAAATATTGAACAGTAATTCGCGAGGAGGGAAGGTGGTCCAATTTTGGAGCATTCATGAAAGTAGAATTTTTATTCTGATCCCATAGCATGATTTTCTTGTTATGACTTAATGATACTTTTCGATGGAGGGCATACTAAACTAACAATGACGTCTCAATCCATTGTGCTTAATGAATCCACCCAAACAATTATCAAGTAATACTAATGATGGAACAGTCAGTCACTGACAAGGAGAGTAGTAATTTTCAACGAAGTGAGCAACGTATAGAAACTTAACAGCAACTTGTAGCAGACATATTGTGTTATTCTTTGGCACTTTGACTATGTAGCAACTGCCAGTATTTTGTTCATTCGTCATTCACGAACTTCTAACATCGTGCTTCGAAGACAGTACCATAGGTCTACCAAACTGAGTGAAGTACAGCGCACCACCTTTACACTCTCTACACTTTAATCTCAGGTAGTAAACAAACTAATTTCCTCTTGGATTTTGCTGATTAACATCCCTGCAAGAAAATTTTACATTTTCACATCATAGAACCTATGAGTATAATCCAAGTAACATTAATATGTACAACCTACAAATTTTATTATTAATAACACTATATCTTTAAGTACCACATTTTGATTATCTAACTGAAGTGCTGTTTCTACAACACTACCTATTATGTTAAAAAATAATGAAATTACGGCAATTTTAGGGTAGTTGATGCAATGGTCAATCCTTACCCTGTAAACATCACACATAACTCGCGTCCAGTAAATGCAAACCTTGGATAGATTTTTTAAATTTTGCGTAGCTTTTCACTGTTCAACTAGACCGCTTGACAAGAAAAAGTGAAGAACCCAGAAGAGTTGATTAGAGGTCAACATATCTTCGTCCACGTACGCACCATCGGTGGGTACGTAAACGATGACAGTAATAATTCTCTCAGACAGATGGAGAGCGCATCAGAATGCATTAATTTGTTCCTCTTTAGTGCTTTATTGGGTGTGGTAGTGGGGACAACACCATTAGATGCTGAGTGTCCTGTGCTAAAGTCACGGAGACGCTGCGAACGTGTGTGAGACAGCGTTATCACCAACTAACAGAGTTTCAAAGGAGCCTGATTGTGGGTCTCCATACAGCCGTCTAGTCCAACAGTGCACAATCCATATTTTTGAGGTATACGGATGAGACAGTGGCCCGATGTTGGACTGCGTCGGAACTTGAGGGCAAGGGTACTGGTTGTGAAGGTTCTGGTGGACCAAGTCTGACAACTACAAGGGACGATGGCCGTCATCTGGCACAGCTTCACATCTGCGCCTGCCATCTGATAGCAAGTGATGGACTGCCTGCAATCTTTTGGGTCATAGTAGGAGATTATGAGCAGGCGGAATAGGGAATTATTGTCCCAAGTGTAGCATGCAGGGGACACTAGAACGCTGCGTTTGGAGTGGTGTCGTGACTAGGAATCGGGAACTGCTCACGAATGGCCTCGCATTGGTTAGGCGATGAATCACGTGCCTCCACATCCCGGATGATCATGGTCAGCGAGTATAGCGGCGACCTGCGGTACAGTTCCCGATCTTTTAGTGTCTTGGAGAGACACCGTGGTGTCACTCCTGTCGTCATGTTGTGGGGAGCAATAGCGTATGACTTCAGGTTACAGATGGCAGTGACTGCGGGAACTCTGACAGCAGAGAGATATATAACGGGCATCCTGCGACCTCATGTGTTATCTGACAAGCGACAGAATCGTGGTGCCATTTTTCTACAAGATGGTACTCCTACAAATGTGGCACGTGTGTCTATATACAGTCTGCTTGACGATGAAGTGTTCCAGTGGCCAGCAAGATCACACGACCTGTCTCCGATCGAACATTTGTGGCACCATTTCAGACGTCAATTCCGTCCCAGAGCCAGCGTCTGCCATATCAACGAACAGTTACTACAGTAAGGACAGGGTACAACAGCTTACAAGATGTGTGAGTGAAGTAACGAGACTGACAACACTGTGAGTGATACGACAACACTGCGCTACTCTTCCTCTGTAGACCAGTATGATCAGCCCTTCCAGATGCTCAGTCCCAGTTTCAGCTCCATACAGGCAACGCGTGATTTTTGAGAGCGCAGTCAGTGAAGCTGTGGTTTTCTCGCGGGATAATAAAATGGAACAGCGGAATTTAGAGTAACGTTATGTCATCAAGGTTTATGTTAATATTGGAGAACTCAAGGGTGTAGCCCTTGACAAATTGAAGCAGACCTACGGGGAACATTGCTTACCAAGTGCATAAGTTTTTCGTTGGCACAAATCATTTTTGGACGGCTGACAACGCGTTCAAAATGAACTTCGCTCAGGGAGACCTTCAGCTTCAAGAGTCGAGGAAACCGTCGAACTCGTGCTCGCTCTTGTGGGTTGGGTTGGGTTGTTTGGGGAAGAAGACCAGACAGCGAGGTCATCGGTGTCATCGGATTAGAGAAGAGCGGGGAAGGAAGTCGGCCCTGCCCTTTCAAAGGGCACTTGCCTAGAGCGATTTAGGGAAATCACGGAAAACCCAAATCAAGATAGTCGGTCGCGGGTCTGAACCGTCGTCCCCCCGGATGCAAGTCCAGTGTCTAATTACTGCGCCACCTCGTTCGGTCTTGCTCTTGTGAGATCAGACTGACGCTTAACAATAAGGATAAACTGTCAACCAAGTGCTTTACAAAAATGTCTTCGGAAGATTCAGGAAAAGGCCAAACCGAGTGACACCGGACACTGTAGACAAGTGGATGCTGCACCATGACAACGCCCCAGGTCACACGGCCACTTTCATCACGGACTTTCTGACCTCAATAGGCTTTCCTGTTGTTCCAAGCCCCCTCCCCCCTTTCCCTATTCACCTGATCTGAGTCCTTTTTGTTCTTTTTTCTTTCCAGAAACTGAAAAATGTTTTAAAAAGGATGTCATTTTGGGACTGAGGAGAACATTCAAAAGAATGTGATCCACTTGTTAAAAGGCCTGTCGACTGAAATCTTTCAGTGCTGCTGCCAAGACTGGGAACGATGACTCAACCGGTGTATAGTTGCCAAAGGGAACTACGTTGTAGGGGAAAATATTGTTGTTCGAAAGAAAAACTGTAGTAGACGAAAAATTAGTCTCATTACTTTTCTCACCCACCTCGTATGTCGCCTTTTAGAATCAATGCTTGGGTTCTGGCTGGGCCGGTGCAACGTCCTAATGATTAGTGGGCTCATACTGCCAAGTTATCAGCCCATGAAGTTTGTTTTTTCTTACCTTTGCCAAATAACGTAATAGTTTAGTACACTAACAGTTTCTAATTTTACGTTAATATATTGCGTGTTACATTATAACTGAATAAATGTAAAATGTTGCAGACAAGCTGAAAGCGGAGATCGCCATCAACGTGCACCTGGACACGCTGAAGCGCGTCGAGATCTTCCAGAACACGGAGGCGGGCTTCCTGTGCGAGCTGGTGCTGCGACTGCGACCCGTGCTCTTCTCGCCCGGCGACTACATCTGCCGCAAAGGTCAGTCCGCACCGCCTCCTGCCTGCACGTCATGGCGACTTAGCGCGTCTTCTAGTTAACTCATCTTCCGGTGGTTTGATCCCGGCCTCCACTTACGTACATCTTATTTACAATCGCTTTCATCTCAGTATTTCTGCCTCATCCAACATCCCCTACACTACGTTTTACATAGTCTCATTTTTATCTATCTCAAGGTCATTATGCTCCTTCCGGTTCCTAGTTATATATTCCTAAATGTCCTGTGACATATTCCGCTAGCATCTCCCTTCGTTGCTAATTTCTGATCAAAGCGTTTTCTATAAGGGGCAGAGAAAAAATTTCAGTTCGAAGGCCATGCAGTTCCGAATCTGTATCCCAATCAGGCGAAATCGCCGTGAGCTTTAAGGCAGTCATCCTGGGAAAACACAGTGTACTGTTTAGGGATGGCGGTTATCGCTGAAGAAATCGGTTTTCGGTTACACCGGTTTTTCCAGCTCCAGTTTAATCTGATTGTTAAAACCGTGCAAAATAACGGGCTTCTGAAATAACCGATTTCCAGTTTTCTTCTTGCTATTACTTCCAGCAATAATGATGGATTTGGAGCCAAATCTGAAAAATTTGAAGATTCCTTCAGACTACTGCATCATACGTTCCACTCAAAAAATCAATTAAAAATTTAGTCCACCCACCGTTCGTTGCTTTTCTCGAAAAGTGGTGATGGGTTGAATACTACAATAAATTCACCTACTGTTTCTAGTTTTTTTTTAATTTCTGCTCAAAAATCATGTTGTAATCAATGACTATACCTGTGTTTTGGCATTACCAATATTCAATGCGTAAGGGTGAAAACTGAGGCTGGGCAGCTCTGTTCCTCATGTTTTGCTTTCCTTTTCCAAGGACTACATGCAGACAGAGATTGGGGTTGAAGCTCTTTTTTCCGTGTTTGCTTTTACAATACATATGTTTTTGTATAGGGTCCGCCTTTAGTAAAATACGAATTTGTTGTGACAGTGACAGTGGCAACTCAATATATAGTAGTTGACAATGATGAAGATGAGGAAAAAGAAAACTTAAGTGGACCATAATGTAAATAGAGACACACACACACGCGCGCGCGCGTGCATAGAATTAACAAATTTCAGGCATAGAAATAACAATTTTCCAATCGTAATTTTCGCTTACATAATTTGTCTACTTTAAGGTGTAAGTGGTTGCGGATGACAAACTGTGAAACAAAACAGTCACTGTAGAAACACAATACATCATAAAAACCACACCATGTGGTAAAAAGATATGAAGTCATAATTTTGTGTGTTTTTTCAAATATGTGTAATTACGATTTAAAAACTAATAGTTACACATATAGAAACAGTAAAAGAACATTCTTTAACAGACATAAAATAAAATCCCATTGAAGATGTTGCAACTGCAGTGAAACATGTTTGGGTTATAAAAACAAAATTGTTTTTTGCTAAAGGCGGACTCTATTCAAAAATATATGTAGAGATGTACACTGTTGACACAGTCAGAAAATCAGCTATTCTGTATTTTTACTGTAAACTATGAATAAATTGTTACGTTTTTAATTTATTACTATTGCCATAACTTTACCTTTTATTGTTTCATAGAAATGATAGCCAAACAATAAGCATCTGCGTAGGTTTTATAGCGATCTTTTCTTTTATTATTTCGAACCCGTTTTTAGTCAAATATACATCGTTACTTTTTAATGGGAATTTGAATACAATTAATTTTTTTCTGACAAAACTAAATATGCTATTTAAAAAAAGAATCAAATGAGAAATTTAGATAGAATGCAAAATATAACATATATCAGGAACAATTATATGACAATAGTAATAATTTCAGTAATGAATTAATCCATTGGTCAATATTTATTGTATGATCTCTTCATAAATACTCGTTCTGTAATGTGTTTATCTGTAAGTTGACTCCTTTCATCAGAATATTATCATTCAAAGACTATACAGTCTTTCAGAAGCCACAGAACTTCCTACCAAACTGGTTTTTCTAAAAAAAAAGTCTTATTTAAAAACCAAAAATTATAGCACTATTACTGTGGTGAATTGATGATTTGGTTTTATACCCAGATACTGGTAAAAAAAAAATACCTGTTCTAACTGAAACCAATCAAATACCGGAACTTAATAACATTATCGGTATTAACTGTGCAGTTTTTTTCCCATCCCTGGTCCTCCTGCGTGAAGTCAGTAGCTGGTGCACATCCTCGTCCGACAAGAACTGTCGACCATTCAGGAGCTTTTTAAGTGACCGACGGCTTGATAATCGCGTGGGAAGAGATAAAGGACCGACGCCCACGGGACGAGTTTCGCCTCGCAGATCGACCGCCGCCTTGTGCCCAACAGCGACCAGTGCTGAACTAGGCGCATCATTCCACAACTGGGGGTTTTCGACAGCCATGCTAATCCATACACCTCTTTATTCTCCTATGGACATCTGCTGATGTTTGTCATTCGGCAACCAAGGTACGAATAAAAACACGTTGGTCTTGTTCGGAGTCATTTGCTAATAAAGTCGCAATAGCTATCATTTCCTCATTTGGTGCACTGACGTCGGAAAACACGAATATCACACCAATACCTTGCCTACATGCCGGTGCTTATACGCCTCCATCGAAGTCGCTCCATGTTGTATACAGGTTGGTCCATTGATCGTGACCGGGCCAAATATCTCACGAAATAAGGCCAAAACGAAAAAACTAGAAAGAACGAAACTTGTCTAGCTTGAAGGGGGAAACCACAGGACGCTGCCATAGGTCAAACGGATATCAACTGCGGTTTTTTTTAAAAATAGGAACCCCCATTTTTAATATATATTCATGTAGTACGTAAAGAAATATGAATGTTTTAGTTGGACCAACCTGATTGTCACCTGCCATACGGCCGACAACTGGGAGTGATGGTCTGGGGTGCCATTTCATTTATCAGCAGGACACCTTTGATTGTCATCCGCGGCCCCTTCACAGAATTGCGGCACTTCTACCCCTCCTTTCGTGTCCTTTCTGGCTAGCCATCCCGGGCTTACATTTCAGCAACATAATGTCCGCCTGCACACGGAGATTGTTTCCACTGCTTGTCTTGGTGCTTTCCAAACCCTACCTTGGTCAGCAAGGTCGCCGGATCTCTCTCCAGCTGAGAACGATTGGAGCATTATGGGTAGGACCTTTCAGCCAGCTCGCGATTTGGACGATCTAACGCACTAGTTGGACGGAATTTGGCACCGTATCCCTCAGGAGGACATCTAACAATCAGTGCCAAACCGAATAAGTGATTGCATGAGGGCCAGAGGGGACCAACGCGTTATTGAGTTGCCTAGTTTGTGAAGCTCTTTCTCTTGATTAAATCATCCAATACTTCTGACATTATAGTCATTCGTTTGTCATAAGACGGCCATCACATCGACCCGTTTCAGTCCCATTCGTCTAATTCCTTCGCGGTGTATCTTTTTTTGTCTTAGGCTGTATTTATCATACATGGAAAATACACCTGAACGAGCTGCGAGGTACGTTTGAGACGTACGATTTCTACTTGTGACGGGCCTGGTACATGGACGTGCTTTGTGCCTTACAGGGGAGGTCGGTAAGGAGATGTACATCGTCAACAGGGGCCGGCTGCAGGTGGTAGCGGACAACGGCAAGACGGTGCTGGCCACGCTCAAGGCGGGATCCTACTTCGGCGAGATCAGCATCCTCAACATGGGCACCGCAGGTACGTCAGCGCCAGCTGCGGCCCGTCTTGGATGCCAGGTTTTTGTTGTCATGCAAAGTGTCCAGTGTTTGAGTGACCCATCCTAAAATAGGATGTAAGCATGTCAAACACTTCATACGACTTTTTTTCCAAGGTGAATTACTAAATTCTTGCAGTGGCATTCGTATCACAGTTTCGTTCACAGCATTATGGTAAGGATAGTCATTCATAAATTATCTGCGTTTCTCTGTGCGGGATTAACTCTAGAACACCAAACAGGGCAAATGTTGTATTGTTACTAAACCATCGTAAATTTTACTATTCCATATTTAATTCATTAGAACAGACATTTGCTGCGACCGGGCACCGGTATAAGTCAATGTGGTAAGTTGAAAATTTGCACAGGCCCGGCATTAAAACTGGGATCTCCTGGGCTGGCCACTGTGACCGAGAGGTTCTAGGCGCTTCAGCCCGGAACCGCGGTGCTGCTACTGTCGCAGGTTCGAATCCTGCCTCGGGCATGGACGTGTGTGTTGTCCTTACGTTACTTAGGTGTAAATAGTTACTAGTCTGGGGGAGCGATGAACTCAGATGTTAAGTCCCATAGTGCTTGGAGCCATTTGAACTATTTTGGGGTCTCCTACTTACAACTCAGATGTTTTGATCACTAAGGCATCTCTGGACACAGACGTCATTCCAACTGCACGGACCGCCTTAGCACGCCCCCCTTCAAATCCAAATTCCCAACTCATCCACGTACTATTAATATAGTGCCCCTTGTCCGTTACCCTTATTACTCGCGACTAGTTTATGCACTCTTTAACTACAGTTATAAGATTATAAGGTCTCATATGGTATTTTACATACAAAATAAGTACAAAATGTCCTGTTGTACTATATACTGACAATACTAGATTGGTAGCAACTGCAATCGCAGTTATTACATTTAGTAATCTACATTTGAAAAAATGTGTGCTAAAGTGATGTATCGTTCAAATGACTCTAAGCACTATGGGACTTAACATCTGAGGCCATCAGTCCCCTAGACTTAGAACTACTTAAACCTAACTAACCTAAGGACATAACATCCAAGCCCGAGGCAGGTTTCGAACCTGCGACAGTAGCAGCCGCGTGGTTCCGGGCTGAAGCGCCTAGGACCGCTCAGCCACAGCGGCCGATTTATTGTCTTATCGACGAGTAAAAATATGAAGCTATAGCCTTAACATATCAGAACAAAATTAATCCTATAATGTCGAAAATTGACGTGGTGACATTGTGGTTGTGCAAAAACGCAGGGAAAGTAGCAAACTGTTAATAATGCCATTTAGTCTAAACAAGCAGTGCCGGTAGTTGTTTTGAAATGAATGAGTTTTCCTGATATGACTGTTCACTTTTGAAATCACATTTAGCATATGCTGCACAACGAAAAACAATCAAAAAAGCTAAATGTAATTGTATTCGGAAAAGCCGTCTGAGGATGAACTTATTGGTTCGAACCAAAAATTGTTTTTAATAGATAGCGTTATTCACAGTGGCTTTTTTGTCAGAATTAAGGTGCAAAAAATTAACAATGCGTAAGTCTCTCCTTTGTTGTGTTACTGTTTCAAAAGCCAGTTTGTTATAATAGCAGAGAAGAAACACCACACAGTTGCATTCTGGTAACACTGCGTAAAAATTGGCCTACCTAGTGCCATCCATAAAGCCTCCTGTCATTGATTTTGGTGGGGTCTCACTCGGAAGCAATAATAATAGTGCCTACTTTATCATCTTGTGCTTTATTTTGTTATCATTCTATTTCGAGGTGCGCAAAGTGCATGTATTTCTCAATAGATGTAGCTCATGTCCTTCATAGTGCGAGACCACGCTGTCAACATCTGTTTCTTTGTTTTAATGTCTACGGTGCAACCACTCTCTTTCTCTGACGGTGAGAGACTAAAAGATGTTCAAACTTAAGCGACAGTCGTTGACTCACTTCTGTAAATAAAGCTTCAGGCACTTCACCCAGAGTTTTAGGGGTAGGAGGCGAATAAATTATGTTCGAGAACCAATCAGTCTATTGCTGTACCTTTTGCAGGGAAAGATGTGATAGGATAACTCAGCGAGTCATATTATTTTTCCTGTAGGGTAATAAAATAGATAGTAGAAGTTACGATAAGTAGTAGGCTATTGTTACGCAGAACAGAACGGCACGTCCTATGAAAGAAACAATGGACCCTAGCGGGAATTGCTCTTGAATGGAACAAGAATCTAGAAGACATAAAGCACAAGGAAAAATGAACAGACCGGCCAGTGAATGGAGTGCACGAGTCTTTATTTAACAAACGCTTTGTCTGTATCACCAGGCTTCGAGGTTAGTTGAATACAGTCACGATTAACCGTTTATCAAATAAAATTAAGTATTGAAGCAGTGTTTGCGTTAACCAGGGTGTCACAATTGGCATACTAACTCCAGACCCCTGACGATATGATGCACTAATTTCACAGGTATGTAATATCCTCCAGGCACTGTTGCTCTACACTGGGCAGCATTTATGTAATGCGAATACATTCTTGAAGGTGACTACAGAGACTGGATTATTGCCACTCGGCTATGTACTTTTAGTGAAAGCTGCACAGGCAAGTTGCTCTGTCGTCACTTACCTAGCTCGACTATTGCGACCGTCAAAAGTTCTACAATTCGTCCCACTTGGTCAACTCTATGCAAGGAAGTACGAGAGCAGTATTAATAAGAAAAGCAGAAGTATTTGCATTATGTTTAAACAACCATTATCTACAAAGTGAAGTGTAGATCAAAAAACAGATTTATTTTACCAAAGAGCTTGTATGGAGACGTCTACACAGATGTAGATATTCTCGGATATTCGCAGTAATACATAACGCCGACGCCCCTTCTAATATCCGCGGGTGTATCTGAGAATGTTATCCTTAATTTTTCGTTGAGTGGTTAAAAATTAAAGGATAGGTGAAGTACGGTATAAAATTAGCAAATCTCTCAAGAATATAAGTACGTATAGCACCGTTCATTAAATCGAAGAGTAAAGCACGTTAATACGATTTAAATAAAAAGGATACATTTGACAAACTAAATATATAAAAATATTTGAGTGGGCAAAATGTGACATCAACGCCTAACTTTCATTTGGTTTACCAATATTTCGGAAATGAACAGAAAAATTAGCAGAATCGGTTTCATTATTTAGGACAGAAAACTGTAACTTACGGAACAAAAAATATTCAAATGTGTGTAAAATCTTATGGGACTTAACTGCTAAGGTCATCAGTCCCTAATCGTACATACTACTTAACCTAAATAACAGCAGCTATCCAAACTGTTACGCCTGATATGCTACAGAGAGTGTGGAACGAGTTGGAGTATCAGGTTGATATTGCTCGAGTGTCTGGAGGGGGCCATATTGAACATCTCTGAACTTGTTTTTGAGTGAAAAAAAACCTTTTTAAATACTCTTTGTAATGATGTATAACAGAAGGTTATATTATGTTTCTTTCATTAAATACACATTTTTAAAGTTGTGGTATTCTTTTTGAATCACCCTGTATACTGTATATACACTATCGTGAAAAAAAAATAGTTCACTCTTTTAGAGGTTTCCATTTCTCTCCAGATTTATTGATGCAACAGTGACTACTGAGTACATGAAATCATTACATTTACACATCAATAACACAGGCGGTTCTGAGGTACCAGGTATCGACCCCCCAAGTGGAAACGTCCATATCAGTACGTGGTATAGTCTCCACAGGCAGCAATTCAGACGCTGACTTTGGCATCCAGTCGATCTCAGAGATGACGAATAATGGCCTGGGATACGTATTCCACGAGTGCCTATTCATGTGGTTCTGTAAGAGTTGTTGCTTGACGCGCCGCACGATTCCTTTCTTGTCCCATCGTCTTCCACACGTGCTCGACTGGAGACAAGTTCGCTGGTCGTGCTGTCCAAAGTAGTAGCTGCACATCCTCCAGAGCACGTTGAGTTTCACGGACACTGTGTGGGCAAGCACGATACCACTGGCGCAATACATCACATTCCCAGACAGTGTGTGGGCGATCCCTTTCCACTGGAGCAATACATCACATTCCCGCTGCAACTATGATTGACTATAACTGCAGTCTTTCTCTCCTAGACCTGTCTTCCCCATCATTCTCATTATTTACGTTCTCCATTTTATTCTCGGCCATCCTCTCTTATCAGTTAACTATCAGTTTAATAAGTCACCGCTGTAAAATACTAACGCGAATTCTTTACAGGCGAATGGAAAAACTGGTAGAGACCGACCTCGGGGAAGATCAGTTTGGATTCCGTAGAAATATTGGAACTTGTGAGGCAATACTGACCTTTAAATTGAGGAAAGGCAAACCTACGTTCCTAGTATTTGTAGACTTAGAGAAAGCGTCTGAAAATGTTGACTGGAACACTCTCTTTCAAATTCTGAAGGTGGCAGGGATAAAATACAGGGATCGAGAGGCTATTTACAATTTGTATAGAAACCAGATGGCAGTTGTAAGGGTCGAGGGACATGGAAGGGAAGCAGTGGTTGTGAAGTGACTGAGACAGGTTTGTAGCCCCTCCCCGATGTTATTTGATTTGTATATTGAGCAACAGTAAAGGAAATAAAAGAAAAATTAGGAGAAGGTATTAAAATCTGTTATAACCAGGAACAACACAATAACCTCTTCAGTCTGGTTTATTAAATCACAAATCACTTTTTAACAATTATGTTAGCCAAGCGTCTACTCAGGCTCACACTCAGAAGTAACGCATAATTAAAGTTAGGTTATACCAAGGTCCAAATGTGCATGGTGGGGTGCACGTCCCGTAATTATTCCCAAGTCCAGTGCAGTTCAGTCTCTCCAAGTGAAGTCGCCAGATCTCCGCCGAGCAGCCACGTAACCTCGAGTGGTGCAGCGAGTCTCCCACAAGCAGCTGGAACACGGCGTGCTGCACTTCCCGTTGAGAACTGTCGTTAGCGTCGGCGGCCGGGTTTATATAAGGCTTGCTAGTTAATGGAGCCGTCGGCTGGGGTCGCTGTTTTCCAGGGAAATCCAATCCCAATGTTTCCTGCCGTAGCCAATTGCTGTGTACTGAGAACGCGCGCGCGCCAAGGCGGCCAGCGTTGGTAGCCGCGAGCCGCCCGGAGAAATGCGGCCAGCGATGTATTTGGCGGCAGCGTACTGGAGCGCGGTGTTCGGTGTTTGTTAGAAGTGGTGTGTACCACAAACTCCATGTAGAAGAAATAAAAACTTTGAGGTTCGCCGATGACATTGTAATTCTGTCAGAGACGGCAAAGGACTTGGAAGAGCAGTTGAACGGAATGGACAATGTCTTGAAAGGAGGATATAAGATGAACATCAACAAAAGCAAAACGAGGGTAATGGAATGTAGTACAGTTAACTCGGCTGGTGCTGAGGGAATTAGATTAGGAAATGAGATACTTAAAAGTAGTAAAGGAGTTTTGTTATTTGGGGAGCAAAATAACTGACGATTGTCAAAGTAGAGAGGATATAAAATTTAGACTGGCAATGGCAAGGAAAGCGTTTCTGCAGAAGAGAAATTTGTTAACATCGAGTATAGTTTTAAGTGTGAGGAAGTCGTTTCTGAAAGTATTTGTATGGAGTGTAGCCATGTATGGAAGTGAAAAGTGGACGGTAAATATTTTGGACAAGAAGAGAATAGAAGCTTTGGAAATGTAATGCTACAGAAGAATGCTGAAGATTAGATCGGTGGATCACATAACTAACGAGGAGGTATTGAATAGAATTGGGGAGAAGAGGAGTTTGTGGCACAACTTGACAAGAAGAAGGGATCGGTTGGTAGGACATGTTCTGAGGCGTCAAGGGATCACCAATTTAGTATTAAAGGTCAGCATGGATGGTATAAATCGTAGAGGGAGACCATGAGATGAATAAACTAAGCAGATTCAGAAGGATGTAGGTTGCAGTAGGTACTGAGAGATGAAGAAGCTTGCACAGGATAGAGTAGCATGGACAGCTGCATCAAACCAGTCTCAGGACTGAAGACCACAGTAACAACAAGCCGCTGCAAAAACTCAGGAAAAAATGGTCTGACAACATTCTATATTTATCGAGCACTGGTTAGCGTCCCCTCTGGAAACACCAAAGGTGAACGAGTGTTTTAATTTGTCGTACCCCGGACCATAGGGCCTGCGGTGCGACCACAGTGTCTCAGACGAATGCACATTATGGGACAGAGCTCAGAAGGTAACAGTAGTACGCGTAAGAGATCATGACTTGCGTGCAGGCAAAATCTGCTTTGGTCGCTGAAGACCACGGCGATACTCTGACGGCACCAGCGCAGCCGTGCTCGTCGATGCTGTGGCGTGAGTGGAAGATGGGCCAGGGGAGTGCATGCCCGTATTCTCGCTGCCAGTAACCGGTTCGTGTTCATACGTCTGAGCTCACAAGCCCTCTTATGTGTACTGTAGTAGCTGTACGATCTGCCACTGCTGCCCTTACCATACGACAATCTTGGCGGGCACCTGTGTTGCGTGGACGCCAATAACATCGTCTACGGATGTGGTAATGTTCAATTGACCACTCTTACCAACATCGTTGTACAACTGACTGCGTACGTCCAACTTGTGTGGCAATTCTCCGAAAGAACCATCCTGCCACACGGAAGGCTACAATCTTATCTCTTTCAAACTCGCTCCGTTGACTGTAAGAAGCACAAATTCCTCTCTGTGGCATGGTTGACTGCTCGCTTCACACGGCTGCACCACACTGAGCCTTCCGGGTTTGAGCATTCCCTATTACAGGGTAGGCACAACTGGTAACTGTGCCACTACGGTATTTGTTGACGTTGAATCCATTTTCTGTATATCTACAATCCTCCAGCTGACATATGCCATCATTGAATCAAAATCGATGTCTTTCCAGTTGCACTTTTTTTCCGGCGGTGTATATTTTTAACAGAGTCGTAGACATACTGCAGCTCGTCCAAGTTCTTTCGATGTTTGGAATGGTTCACTCAACTTTCTCCCTACTTCAACTACTGTGTATGACTGCTGATATAATCTTGGAATCAGGAATATTTGCTGTGCTTCTACACCTATATGCTCCACCGCTTTCCACAGGGCGTTAGTTGGTAGGAATCATAAGCTTTATGTAACTCCACAACTATTAGAGTACTTCCTAACCCTTAGAATATGTCTTCCCCTATATTTGCTTGAGGCTAAAAGCGTGATCAATATAAGAACCTCCAGCCATAAAACCAGCCACGTTCTCTCGCGTTTTTCCCTTAATTTCGTTCTCCAAACTGTTTTTCAGTATACCTCTAAAGAGTCTTCTGTATACTAATTGCCCTATAATTTCTTTCAAATGGCTCTGAGCATTATGGGACTTCACTTCTGAGGTCATCAGTCCCCTAGAACTTAGAACGACTTAAACCTAACTAAACTAAGGACATCATACACACCCATGCCCGAGGCAGGATTCGAACCTGCGACCGCAGCGGTCGCGCGGTTTCAGACTGTAGCGCCTAGAACCGCTAGGCCTATAATTTCTTTGGTGCTTCTTGTTTCTTTCTTTATGGATAGCAGATACACACGACATGCACTCTCTTGGTATTTCCCCAAACCCCCCTCCCCCCCCCCCCCCCAGTCTGATTGAACAATTTAGATATAACTTCTTCATTTGAACGGGTCCATATTACCATAATACTATCACAATTCCTCCCAATCCATTTGCCTCCCACTTCTTGCCTTTTTTAGAATCTCTTTTACTTCTTCCTCCACCAAAGTTTCTGTACCACCTAGTGTACTGCTTTTGTTGAAGACTTCTGCATCTTGTCTCTTCTTTTTTCTATCAAAAGTTCTTCAAAGTGGTTTTTCCATTCTCCAATAGACAATGTGAGTCTGGGATTGCTAATCATTTTCATCTTCCTTACCATCCTCCATGTCTCCACTGATCTGTATTCGAGCGAAAACTCTGTTTCTCCATATGCTCTTTCCCATGCCTCTACTTACACATTCTTGTTGATTTCTTATCCTTCTTTTTTATCTTAATCATGTCTGATAAAGTTGTTGGTATTCCTTGTCCACCACCAACAACTCTGTGGCTACCCATTCTTTCCCCTCCTAAAACCTGTTACGCTGCTCCCGTAACTGACTTTTTCAGGAAACCGTAGAGTTAACTGGTGATCCAGTATTGCTCGAATCTTAAATTAAATCCTTGCTGATATAAACTTACACACTTTCTTCTTGTAGCAGATGTACCCTGTATTATGGATACTCTGTAGTTGTATTTCCAACATCCTCCTCCTCCTTCTGCTGTCTTGGCCTTAATCGGAAAAGAAATTTTTGCAGTAACTGTATAATCTTAGGAGCCACACTCTGCTCCTCCTTTTACTCTTACATCTTGTACCTTAATTACCAGCTGTCTTCGCAGTACTAGTTACTCTATCATTGGTTTAAGGTTTCTTGACGGATTAGCCCAGATGTATTTATGAATTTCTCTGTGCTGTAATTGGCCAGTACGCTTGCGTTAATCAATCTCCTACCGTTACCATTCCCTACATCCTCTCGCCGCAGATCTGCAACGTCATAGTTTCCTCTCTTCCGATTCACCGATTTAAGACCCTCATTATTAACAATTGAAGTCCATCTGGGAATTTGTCAATAATAAAGTGATTTGCAAAATTTTAGTATCCATAGATAAGGACGTGATTAAAAACGTGCAGAGAGGATAAGAAGACTGTAGATACGGTTAGTACTGCTCCCCGCGCAGAGCTTTAGTAATATGGAATCCTTACACCGTTCCATTCCATCTGGCTGCAGAGGGTTTTATACGGAATACAGGGTTCAGGACTGCATTGCTACGCCATAAAATGGAGGTCGGAAACTTCAGTTACATTTCATATGTTTTACACATTCCACTACTGTGTACACATTGTAATGACTGTCTTCCATAAGGAAGCGATAAATTCGAGGTACGACAGTGGGATTAACATAACTTGTCTATTTCCACAGCAGTTCGACTCCAAGGCAAGTGCCGGCCGCGCCTGGAACCGCGCGACAGCTATGGTCGCAGGTTCGAATCCTGCCTCGGGCATGGTTGTGTGTGATGTCCTTAGGTTAGTTAGGTTTAAGTAGTTCTAAGTTCGAGGGGACTGATGACCTCAGCAGTTAAGTCCCATAGTGCTCAGAGCCATTTGAACCAAGGCAAGTCCAGATACTTGCGCATCCCTCATCCAGCACATCTTCCTTTAGTCTGAGTTGGTATCAGGGCACTGGACTCCAAAGGGCGCCTAGAACAGTCTGGTGAACAGTTATAGTCCGGCTTGCTCCTTTACCTTTTCTGCAATATTATGTAGTCTAAGACTGTATCGTATACGATAAAATAGCTGGTGTCAGGGTGTTGCTGGTAATCGCTTGGATTAGGTCTGTAGATGCATACGTGGATTCTTAAAAAGTGTGTAGGCATGATGTTGTCACCCATTAATTGGAAGTACGAATTTAAAACTGGGAATAATAACCACGACCATTGACGAAAAATTTACTGCTTTTTCCCACTAGCATGAAACTGACGTACAAGCTTCTTAGTGGGTGGAGAGGAAGATGGACAGGACAACTCAAAAGGGCTGCATGCCTTTACGCAAGGAGAGACCTTATTTTCACACGTAGTCGCTGGTATACATAGTCTCGAGTCATCAGCATGAACCCTAGACCACTCATCCTTCGTTAAGTGTTCACCATCGGTCATTTGTCACCTGACTTTCTGTCATTATATGTGAAAGACGTACTGAGCAGCTGGAAGCTTGGGTTACTGATGGCGTTACCCGATTACACCGCCGAAAGTGATTTCAAATCTGCTTCACATACACAGCATCGACACACATAAATCAAACAGCTCTTGTTAATGCACCACGCAGTGGGCTTGTTCAGGCCACGCCGAGGCGAGAAGCGACTTTACAGACCATTTCGACCACCATTCTGAGCCACCGCTGACTGAAATTGCGACGGGTCAGGCTCTTATCGCGCAGTTTCCTTTCCCTGAAAGAAAATCCACCTACCTCGTTTCTTAGGTAGTTGCTGCACTCGCCTCTCCTGATAGCAGCTACTGGAAAAATTGCAGAAAAGCAGTGTTGAAGAAACTGCAATTTAATAGCCGCTCACCGGAGGCCGCGATACATGTTTGCTGAAATACAATCTATGAGCAATCTTCCTAAATAAATTGAGTTATTAGAATGGTAGTAAATGTTTACTCAAACGAGAACGCGAAGTTGGTAATTCTATTTAAGCTCTTTATTGTCTTTAAGCCTGATCATCAGCCCGCTAATCTACGTTTGAAGAAAGTTCAGTTCACAATTCTATCCACACTCAAACCCCGCCAGAATTAGCTTTCAAAGTTACGGAATTTACTTAACTGCAACACAGACGATTTTCTAACATACACGTTTGCAGTCGATGTTCAATAATAGTTCGTTTTTTAACGTTAATGCTCGCCATAAGCACTTAGTAAAAGTTTACGAAGTACCGCCACGCTTTTAATTATTAAAGTTACTCGCGTCTTTCGCGGAACGAAAAGTCACAACTCGCTCAAACTCACACTACGCGTTACTGGACTCTTCCAGTCTCAAATCGCACAGTACCGAACCGATGAAGCCGTTTTATGACTTCATTTTACACATTATTCGCGAGGACACATCAAGCATGTCTCTTCTCGATCACAGTTCCTTCGCGACCCGTCATCCACTCGCGACTCACTCTCCTAGTCTGCTAACCGTCCTCGCATCTCATTGGCTCACACATCACACAGCCAATCAGAATTAACTCTTTGGGTGCGCCTCGCGCCAAAATCTAGCACGCACCAGTCATGACTTCTGAATCATTTACGTCATGATTTCTTGTTACACAAAATTTACTGTATAATTTAACAAACCGAAAGGAAAACTAGACTTTACTTTATTTCCAGAAATTATTTAAATACTCGCGAACGTTCTGGCTGCTTGTACAATACCATACACTCTTGGACATCCGACATTCACTAAGATGGGGAACCACTGGCGACTCTGTTCCCACGGTTACATCGTCTGAACACTTGCGAGTTCCAACCTAGATTTTATACACTTGCAAAGAATGGCGAATGTCCCTCTTTCATTCACTCAGGCACACTCATTCACTCTCACCTACTCATATAAAATAACTGTTCACAAAAATTCAAAACATTTATGGTTTTAACAAAGTTATAGGTGAATTTCTAAAAGTAAAATTCTCAAAATAAATACAAAAGCACGGAAGGTGATTTTGTTTCATAGTTGGATGGTCACTGAAGGTGATCTATACATAATGGTATTTATTTAGACTCGAAAATTGTAGAAATTTGCGTTTTCTGTAAGATTTTTCTAATTTCCAAAATATGCAGGTTTCAAAGCTCAAATTTGGATGACTTATTTTTATTCATAACAGAAACTAGTATATTAACTTTTAATTTCCTCAGGTTCCTCAGTTAGAAGTTATTAAAGATGAAAGTTCCACGTTATACACGCGGCTAGTTAGCGCACAGGTCTTACATTCTCACGGTACAGACATGCCATATGGTCGTGACGTCAGACGAACGGACACCGGTAATCTGCCCGCTACAGCACATATGCTAATCTGATGGCTACTTTACAGTCTGTCTACATTTCACAGTAAATATTTGATAGAAAACTGTGCGCTCGCACTAGTTGCGACGCCACACACCTCCTGAGGAAACTAAATTTTTTCATTCATGACAAACTTTTAGTTTTCTAAAAAAATTTCTATTAAAGATTTACTCAAACAGCTATTTAACATTTATAGTTCCTGTACATCAATCATCCACTTATACCTAGGGCTGACGACCTACAAAACATCTTATATCTAAACATGCACTTTTATCATCATTAAAAAAAAAAATTTTTCAGATTACAAAATTCTATTTACAAATTCCTGAAAAAGAAAACAAACCTAAATACTATCTTGATGTACGTCACACGCACACTAACACTACTATCGCTATTGTGAGCGTCACTTTTTTACCACTTACACTTAAGATTTTGATAGCACTCGTAGTTCGACCGGGTCCTGCTTGGGAGGTCCATTTCAAGTCTCGTGCTACCACCTCTGTTTACTTCGGCGCACCTGAAACATCAGCTGGCCTCAGTTCCCTTTCTAACTGCTACGTCTTAACCTACAGCAGCGATAAATGGCGCTATCTGCTTGACTCTAAAGTCTCCTATTTTTGATAAAATTTACTTTACAGTATGTACAATTTTCAATTTTTTTTTTTTTTTTTTTTTTTTTTTTTTTAAGTGAAAAGTGAATTGACTTTCCTAATGCAGTACCGAAGTGGCACATTTACTCTTTAATTACTTCTTCATCTCATAATCAAACAAGTTATGGTTACATAAGAAATACTAAGAAAAACAATTCCTACAAATAGTTCACAAATACATAATAAATCTCCGCCAGCACTGGTGACTCTCCAGTTCCTGTACAATACACAACAATATAAAATATACACAAAATTATCAATATTACAATTCTGTCTCCAGGCAATCTCCTGTAGTCCTGTATCATAAATTAAACACTGAAAAATACATATTTACTTATTCATTTATCAACACTACAATCCTTATACTAATCTCTACGACAAACTTGGGGAGCTTTGTGTGTCTCTGGTCAAAAATGGAATCGATGTCATGGGTACTTTCCTCATCTCACATATCTGGAGTTACTTCAATTTCTTGTCAACATAAGGTTTTCTCTAGTCACATTCGGGTTTAATTTACAACTCTCATACTCATACTTCACACACTCAGGTTAGTATTTGTTAAAGCGTTTCCTACTAATCTGCGAAACCTCGTTACCCATACTTTCTAACATACATCCACCTCCTGAGTTACCAACGTCGCCTCAGCTCTGTTTACATTCGTAGCCTCACTTCCTTTTGTTTACAAACATCTCCTCTGTTTACCAACAAACGCCACCTCTGATTACCAACATTAAGCTTTTTATTTACTCACCTTCGTAGCCTCACTTTTTCCTAATATCGAGCTAGCCAAACACTATGCTCATTCTTTCTCCTTTTCTCACATATTTCTCTTCATTTGACAGTCAGTCCTGCTGCACTGTCCCTTTAACTTAACTTCCTTTACCCCTTTGACAGTCAACCTTGTTGCACTGTACCTTTACTCATTTTACCACTAAATCACCTCCTGAGGCTCTGACTTCATTGAACAGACAGTTTTGCTGTACTGCTCCATTTCCTTTCCTAAACATTAGCTTAATGCTACGTCTTAACATATCGTTCTGTTACTTAACAAACAGCTTCAATGTTCGTCACCATATTTTCTGAGGCTCTTACATTTCTTAGTTATTTTACCTTTCTAAGGGCATTACTCACACCTTAGGCCAAACATTTACTTTACTGAGACTTATTACTTATCTGAGGTATCTTAATCCTTTTTGATTTTCTCTTACACTCATTCCTTACGCTTAACCTATACTGCACTGAGGTTCTTTCCTACTCATTACTTAAACACTTTATCACTTAAAAACTACGATAGAGAAGAAGGAAAGACGATAGAATTTTAGTTCTGAATGAAAGAAGAGGTAGGTTGACAATACGGAAAAGAAAGTGGAAGAAATATTGTCAAACGACTCGAGACCTAGTGCTCGTCACGCACTTAGCTCTGCAAAGAGTGCAAAGCTCTCTGAGGTATGTACTCACTCCTGGCCACGTCTCTCTTTTGAACATATCTTTTCAAATCCACAATGTTCCTAAGCCCTAACACCTTATGTGATTTCACAAACTCCAGTCTATAAGCATTTGGGTGAGGCTTCTCTAAGATTCTAAATGGGCCCACGTACTCATCGGTAAACTTCTTTGTTTCTGACGTAAGTTTCTTAGATCTTTCCCTAGTTTTCACTAGCACTAGATCCCCTACCTGAAAACTAGTGGGATCAGCTCTTGCATCATGCCTTCTCTTTCTTTCCAGGGCCTTCTTTCTTATATTAATACGTGCCAGTCTCTCCTTCTCTTCGATGGCTATGTCTGTGAGATTTGGAAACTCGACCAAGTCGAATAAAATATTATTCGGCCTAATGTCACACATTAGCTCTACTGGTGCATATCCTGTGGCTTCATGCTTCAGATGGTTTATTACTTCTTCGAAGTATTCAATATAATTGGCCCAAGCGGAGTGTTTTTTATGACAATATGTTCTACACAATCTGTTTAACTCCTTCATAATTCGCTCACACATGTTCCCTTGAGGAAAGTACGCGGAGATTTTTATGTGATCGATACCTCTCTGTTGTAAACATTCACTAAATTTCTTAGAGATAAACTGGGGCCCATTGTCTGACAATATTGCCTTTGGCACTCCTATCTTCCCAAAATAGTCCTTCTCCAACTTATTCACTAATACTTTAGAGTTGGCTTTCTTAATTGGGTAAAATTTTACGTACTTAGTAAACCCATCCACCATCACAAACACATATTCACATCCCCCTCTAGACACTGGTAGTGGACCAAATAAATCTACAGCTACTAAATCCAGCCGATTTTGTGGTTCTACTGAATACATCTGTCCTTGGATAGTTCTATTGTTGGCCCTAACTTTCTGGCAACGATCACAGGATTCTAATCGCTGTTGCACCCTTCTCCACATATTATCAAAAATTACCACTTCACTTAACTTAGCTATACATTTACGAGCGCCATAATGCCCATACTTACAATGTACGTAGTCTATAAGTGCATCTACATGTTGCTCCGGAAAACATATTTTCCAATTCTCCTCACTGTCTTTCCTGCGCCTAAATAAGACATCTTTATGCACTTTATAGTAGACCAGTAATTTTGGGTAGTCTGGATGACCTAATCTACTCTTTACTAATTTAATGTTGTCATCCTGGTTCTGTTCCCTCCGTAGGTTCTTACAAATGCGCTTAATTAAGCCATCGTCCTGGAGCTGCATGATGGCCAACATTACTTCATTATTATCGGTATTTCTTAAAGATTTCCCTTCTTGTCCTGTATCTTTCACACTTCTTGATAAGGCGTCCGCCACGATGTTCTCGGAACCCTTAATGTATATCATCTTATAATTAAATTGCTGTAAATACAGGGACCACCTTCTTAATCTAGCATGTTTTAGCTGACATGAGTCTAAATATGTAAGGGCACTATGGTCTGTGTAGATCCAAATTTCATGTCCTAAAAGGTACTTTTCAAATTTTTGCAGGCCGAAAATAACAGCTAATGCTTCAAGTTCAGATATACTATAATTTTTCTCGGATTGTTGCAATGACCTGCTCGCAAAGGCTATGGTCTTGTGGACTTCCTCTTCTCCTTCTTTTTCCAACTGAAATAGTTCAACTCCTAACCCGTAACCACAAGCATCAGATCCCAGACAAAATGGTTTCGAAAAATCGGGATGGTTCAAAATCTTACTATTAATAAGAGCTTCTTTCAATTCTTCAAACGCCTTCTGACACTCAGAAGTCCATTTATAAACTACATTTTTCTTTAAGAGTTCTCGCAGGCACGGTGCATTGAATAATTGTCCAGACACAAATTTTCTATAAAACCCAAACAAACCAAACATCCCCTTTAATGCTTTACGTGTTATAGGTGCAGCATAATCCCTTATTGCTCTAATCTTTTCTGGATCCGGCATGATACCATCGCCACTCACTATGTGCCCCAAGAATTTAATTTCTTTCTTCACAAATTCAGTTTTGTCTAGCTTCAATTTCATACCCCCCAATTTTATGGCCCTCAATACTTCATCCAATAACATACAGTGTTCCTCCCACGTTGGTGTCGATATCAAAACGTCGTCTACATACACTGTAATTCTTCTTAGTAGATGGTCCCCTAATACCTGCAACATAGCTCTTACAAAGGCACATACACTTATATTTAAACCAAACGGCACCACCTTATACTGATAACATCTACCTTCGAATAAGAATGCCGTGTACTTTCTTGATTCCTTTGCTAACGGTAGGTTCCAATATCCACAGGTCACATCCATGGATGTAAAGAACTTAGCACCTTTAAACTTTTGTAGCAGTTCTTCAATATTCTCCGGACGGTCACTCTCAGGTAGTACTATTTTGTTTAATGCTCGAGCATCCAACACTAGTCTAATTGAGCCATCCTTCTTAGGAACTATGACTAGCGGGTTATTGTACACACTAACAGCCCTTTCAATAATTCCCCACTCTAACATATTTTGAATTAAGTCACGTACTGCCTCCTTATGTACTTCTGGGATTGCAAATGGTTTTTTGAAGAAATGAGCGTCTTTCTGCACTGTCAAAAAACACTCATAATCCTTTACTAGCCCTGGTTGATCTGAGAAAACCTCGGCATGTTTGACTAGTATTTGTCTTAAATCGTTTTTCCTTGCTTCATCAATATCAATTAATTCTAGTAATTTCTCCTCGATCCTATTTCTGACACTCACAAGCTCAGACGGATCCTCTACTTTTTTGCCACCGTACTCATTATAGCCCTCCAAGAATTTCTCTGTTTTACAAATACATATAGGAAAATCATTCTGCTCAGGATCCTCACATAGCTGCTTACCGATGAAAGGTATAGTAATTAGTTTACCCTTAATTTTTACCATAACATCATTGGTAGAAAAATTCACCCATCCTTCATATTTATTCAAAAAGTCAGCCCCCACCAATATGTCTACACTCAGTCCATTTATAACTAAGAAGTTCTGTCTTATTTCTACTTCCTTAAATGCTATGGGTAGAAACACTTCCTGTTTTACTGTCTTCTTAGTCTTACCGGTTGCTACTACAATGTTCAAGCCACTTACTGGCATCTTAACAATCTGTTTACTGTTAGGGAGTTCATTTACCAAGTTCTGGGATACTGCACAGACTTCCGATCCAGTATCTATCAAACATTTAACTGGTTCATTTAATACTCTTAGCTCTACTATCGGTTGCCCTAAGTACTCTTTATTTATTTTGGGTTCTGCTTCCTCCAATAAATCTTGCACAATTTCTCTCCTTTCGAAGCCTGTCTTTTGGGTGGCAATCACATTCACACTTACAGGGTTTATTTCATGCTTATTATCACCCTCAATTCTAGTGGCAGCTCCTATTAGCCTATCCACTATTGCTAAGTCAAAACATTTTTCCAATGTTTCCCCCTCTTTCTCATTAACCTCCTTTTCTACGACCCTATCCAAGGCGTCGTCATTAACCTCTACCTCCTCCTCTAATCTATCCTCTTCTTCGTAACTATCTACAACATCAATTATCTTATCAAGCACAGTCACAACCCTGCCATTATTACTGTTCTCACCCCTATCCGACAGCTCTTCATTAGTTTTACTGTGCATAATGTCTTTCTGATTATTACCCTTATAACTAGTACTTAGTTCTTCAATAAGTGGCTTCTTATGATTATTCTTACAGTTAATTGGTTCATTAACCTCCACTTGACTTAAAGCTACTATCTCTGTCTGTTTTACGTTATCCTCCCTAAATTTTGTAGCAACAACATTTATGTTAGGTGGTCGTTCAGGCTGCTTTCTTACGAATGGTTTTGCCAGCGGATTTAACTTTAAACGCTGTTGCCTACGATCGCCAGCACACTCGTAGACAATTAATGGTTTTCCGAGCGCGGTGCGTCATCACTATGCCTCCAGCTGACCGCCTCACCTCCTGACATCTGTCGGCCGCTGTCATACTGCTCGCGTTCATTGAACCTGTTAACATATGTTCTTCCTCTACCACGTGAACTGCCACGGTATCCGCCGCCTCTCTGAACACCCATCCTATTAATGTTTACATCCGCGCGATTGTCATTATGCCTAGCAGGCGGGCGATGCTCCCTCCTCATGTTTTCTTCTTCTTTTTGGACGGATTCAACCCTTTCTAAATACTGTACGAACTTGTCAATGTTATCTCGGGGCGCAGATATGATCTTAGTTTTCCAGTTCCACGGTAGCTTATTTTCTACCCCTAATATGATCTGTTCTGTTTCTAACTTATTACTAAGGTAGGACAGAGTTGTTACCCACCTTTGAACAAATCGTTTGATGCCCTCTCTCTTGGGGTCATACTTCTCTCCCGACCAGAACCGATTAAGAACATCCATCTGCTTTCTCTTTCCCCAGTATTCCTCAAAGAACGCTAATTTAAATTCTGACAATTTCGCGTATTTTTCAGAGGCTAAATTCCCCCATACTCTGGCCTCTCCCATCAAATTTGAAGTGATAAAGCCTATCTTTTGTTTATCGCTCCATACTTTCGGCAAAACGTCTTCAAAATCGTTCCAAAATTCTCTGGGGTGCATGTTCTTACTTGGGTCAAATTTTAAAAACTGTCTGTGGGTAACATACGCAACCTCGGTAGATTCAATTATTCCACTGGAAATTATACTACCACTATGGTTAGAAACACACTGTTCTACTTTGGTTAGTCTGCATTCATGCCCACAAAGTTGCTCATTCACACTTTCACTGAAATGGCTTATGTGAGTCTCTAAATTATTGACCTTATTTACAACTTGCTCTCCAAGTTTCTCACACCGAATTTTGGTATCATTTACTTTACATTCTAAGGCGGCATGATTAATTTCATTGGAATTCTCTACCACTTTTATGTGCTCACATACTTTATCTAATTGTGCATCAACATGGGATTTAAATTGCTGTTGATCCTCAGTAACCTGTTCGATTCGTGTCATCAATTCACTTTGCACTTGAACAATATTTTCTGTACATTCTAGTTTAACCTGCTGTATTTCAACATTTACTTTACTACTGAGCACTGCTAAATCTTGCTTCCAACAGTCTCTGAGATCGGATATTTTGGAATCTAAATCAGCGCCCATTTTAGTCATCTCATTACTTAAATCAGATCCTAATTTAGACATTTTTGAATCCATTTTACTTGACATATTAGTTTCCATTTGTGACATATTAGTTTCCAATTTTGATATACTGGAATCCATCTTACTTGACATATTGGAATCCAACACGTTCATCTTAGTTAATAGATTCATCAGCATACTGGCGACATTATCCTTCGCCCCCTCATTTGCTGATACAATGTCCCTATTAACATTAACTACCGGCATGGGTAACTGTAACTCACTGGGCACTGACATATTTGGATCTGACTCCAAACTATAATTAACATAGGATGAATCAGTCAAACTACTACTGAAATTGGGTTGAGACACGTCTAAACTAAAATTCATGGGGTCATTTTCCCCTGTCTCCATCCCACTATCACAACTTAGTTCCGCCTTTTTGTCACTTGGTTGAAACTCAGCCATTTTTCTCAGTTTGACTCCACAAACACACAAAGTTTTCAAAAGCACTGTACTTAACTTTGTGCTTCGGCGTGCTGCGTTGCTGCTAGATGAAACTGCGGGTCCGTTCACCATACACTGCAATGCTGTACCAGTTTCCGGGCCCCCGCTCGAATCAGCGCTGCCAACTGCCACTGCTGTCGTCGCCTCTGCGTAGTCTCCGTAGCTCGTCGTCTGCCAGACGCCGTCGTAGACTGCTATTCCAATCGGCGCGTAGTCACCGAAAAATTCTTCCGTTCCGTACAACACATTACAGTTCACGGACACTTTCACTGTCCTTCCTATTCACGTGGCGATATCAATTTGTACGCTACACAGTTCCTACACATAGCGAGCACTTCTGTATTGTCCGGTAATTGTCACTACTGCTTTTTTTGAAATTCACTGGAATTTACTATTTTTATTCCCGGCCGATGCACCACTTGCGACGGGTCAGGCTCTTATCGCGCAGTTTCCTTTCCCTGAAAGAAAATCCACCTACCTCGTTTCTTAGGTAGTTGCTGCACTCGCCTCTCCTGATAGCAGCTGCTGGAAAAATTGCAGAAAAGCAGTGTTGAAGAAACTGCAATTTAATAGCCGCTCACCGGAGGCCGCGATACATGTTTGCTGAAATACAATCTATGAGCAATCTTCCTAAATAAATTGAGTTATTAGAATGGTAGTAATTGTTTACTCAAACGAGAACGCGAAGTTGGTAATTCTATTTAAGCTCTTTATTGTCTTTAAGCCTGATCATCAGCCCGCTAATCTACGTTTGAAGAAAGTTCAGTTCACAATTCTATCCACACTCAAACCCCGCCAGAATTAGCTTTCAAAGTTACGGAATTTACTTAACTGCAACACAGACGATTTTCTAACATACACGTTTGCAGTCGATGTTCAATAATAGTTCGTTTTTTAACGTTAATGCTCGCCATAAGCACTTAGTAAAAGTTTACGAAGTACCGCCACGCTTTTAATTATTAAAGTTACTCGCGTCTTTCGCGGAACGAAAAGTCACAACTCGCTCAAACTCACACTACGCGTTACTGGACTCTTCCAGTCTCAAATCGCACAGTACCGAACCGATGAAGCCGTTTTATGACTTCATTTTACACATTATTCGCGAGGACACATCAAGCATGTCTCTTCTCGATCACAGTTCCTTCGCGACCCGTCATCCACTCGCGACTCACTCTCCTAGTCTGCTAACCGTCCTCGCATCTCATTGGCTCACACATCACACAGCCAATCAGAATTAACTCTTTGGGTGCGCCTCGCGCCAAAATCTAGCACGCACCAGTCATGACTTCTGAATCATTTACGTCATGATTTCTTGTTACACAAAATTTACTGTATAATTTAACAAACCGAAAGGAAAACTAGACTTTACTTTATTTCCAGAAATTATTTAAATACTCGCGAACGTTCTGGCTGCTTGTACAATACCATACACTCTTGGACATCCGACATTCACTAAGATGGGGAACCACTGGCGACTCTGTTCCCACGGTTACATCGTCTGAACACTTGCGAGTTCCAACCTAGATTTTATACACTTGCAAAGAATGGCGAATGTCCCTCTTTCATTCACTCAGGCACACTCATTCACTCTCACCTACTCATATAAAATAACTGTTCACAAAAATTCAAAACATTTATGGTTTTAACAAAGTTATAGGTGAATTTCTAAAAGTAAAATTCTCAAAATAAATACAAAAGCACGGAAGGTGATTTTGTTTCATAGTTGGATGGTCACTGAAGGTGATCTATACATAATGGTATTTATTTAGACTCGAAAATTGTAGAAATTTGCGTTTTCTGTAAGATTTTTCTAATTTCCAAAATATGCAGGTTTCAAAGCTCAAATTTGGATGACTTATTTTTATTCATAACAGAAACTAGTATATTAACTTTTAATTTCCTCAGGTTCCTCAGTTAGAAGTTATTAAAGATGAAAGTTCCACGTTATACACGCGGCTAGTTAGCGCACAGGTCTTACATTCTCACGGTACAGACATGCCATATGGTCGTGACGTCAGACGAACGGACACCGGTAATCTGCCCGCTACAGCACATATGCTAATCTGATGGCTACTTTACAGTCTGTCTACATTTCACAGTAAATATTTGATAGAAAACTGTGCGCTCGCACTAGTTGCGACGCCATAAATCAAACAGCTCTTGTTAATGCACCACGCAGTGGGCTTGTTCAGGCCACGCCGAGGCGAGAAGCGACTTTACAGACCATTTCGACCACCATTCTGAGCCACCGCTGACTGAAATCTAGCTGCCCAGCTTCCCACACCATTATCGATCGCTCTCCTTTTCCACCGGCCACAGACGAGCAGCACCACAAACTGCATCCCACGGCACACACACAGCACTTAAAGGCCAGTTAATGTTCCGCCAAGGTCAAACATTCTGAAATGATATATTTTATGCAATAATCCACATATTTGATTTAACCTGAATATTGAGAGTGTTTCATTTAATGTACGAGGTTTGGAACTTAAATAGTGGCAACTATTCATTCACAACCGATACAAAAGAGTTACATATTTGCACCTGTTACTGTCCTTCAAAGAAGCCACCAGCGTTGTGTAGAACCAGTTGCCAGCGATGTGGAAGGCGTAGTATACCGTTAGCAGAGCCTGTTCTGTTGATGGTGCGATTGGAGCGGTCTAAAGTGATTCTCGTGTACGATTGTGATGGTGTTATCCTAAAGCATTGCCTTCCTCTACGGCAGACCGTCAATGCACAGTATTACTGTTTGTTTTTGGAGCATCACCTGTGGCCAGCTTTGCTAAAGAAGCGGCGACACTTTCTGCGCAACCCACCCATCATTTTGCACGACAATGCTCATTCAGCGCAAGCTGTGGCAGCTCTGTTCGGTAGATGGGACTGGGAGGTACTGTACCATCCACCATACTCCCCGTACTTAAGTCCATGTGACTTTGATTCCTTTCAGAACCGTTCCAGAGATTCGACAGGCAGTAGACCACTCCATTCGCACCATCTACAGAACAGGCACTGCTAACGGTATATATACACCTTCCACATCGCTAGCAACGGGTTCGACATAGTGCTGGTGACTACTTTGAAGGAAAGTACCACGTGCAACCATGCAACTCTTTTGTATCGGCTTTGAATAAATAGGTTTGGAACTATTTGTATCGGCTGTGAATAAATAGTTACCACTACTTATGTTCCAATCGTCATATATGTCAGATTTTCCTTTATGTACGCTCTTTCTAATTTTATAACTTTGATTGTAGATGATCTGCCTTCAGTAGGCGGGCACCGAATCATTAACAAGGTTGATGGGAAAGCAGACCTAGTACGATAGTTGCAGTATGAGATGACTTCAAAAGAAGTTAGAAAAATATGTTGGAAGAGTTATAAGGAACATTACATTTATAACCAAATATAAGAGGGCCTCATATTTAAAAACAAATTAGTCTTTGGACTACTAGTGAAATGGATATTGTAAAAGAAAATACATTGGGTAAATATATACATAGGGTAAATATATACATAGGGTAAAGATATACAGCCACTAAAATTAAGCAAAGAATCTGGAAAAAGTGTTACACGTCACAGATGGCAATCCAGTTTCGGCAGTAAATCAAACGAGTGTAACAAAACCATCGAATGCAGTATACAGTATTTACAAAACTATTGAAAGGAAATGTCGTACAGGAAAATGGAGGTAGTGAATAGTGAAGACTTGGAAAATGGATTTTGTTACATTGAGAAAGAAGTCATCGAAGATCGAGATTGATAATGGACTGACTGTTGATTTGTTGTTGTGGTCTTCAGTCCTGAGACTGGTTTGATACAGCACTCCATGCTACGCTGTCCTGTGCAAGCTTCTTCATTTCCCAGTACCTACTGCAACCTACATCCTTCTGAATGTGCTTATTATATTCATCTCTTGGTCTCCCTTTACGATTTTTACCCTTCACGCTGCCCTCCAATGCTACATTTGGGATCCCTTGGTGCCTCAGAACATGTCCTACCAACCAGTCCCTTCTTTTTGTCAAGTTGTGACACAAACTCCTCTTCTTCCAAATTCTATTCAATACTTAATCATTAGTTATGTGATCTACCCATCTAATCTTCAGCATTCTACTGTAGCACCACATTTCGAAAACTTCTATTCTCTCCGAGTCCAAAGTATTTATCGTCCATGATTCACATCCATACGTGGCTACACTACATACAAATACTTTCAGAAACGACTTCCTGACACTTAAATCTATGCTCGATGTTAACAAATTCGTCTTCTTCAGAAACGCTTTCCTTGCCACTGCCAGTCTACATTTTATATCCTCTCTCTTTCGACCATCATCAATTATTTTGCCCCCCAAATAGCAAAACTCCTTTGCTACTTTATGTGTCTCATTTCCTAATCTAATTCCCTCAGCATCGCTCGACTTAATTCGACTACATTTTATTATCCTCGTTTTCCTTTTGTTGATGTTCATTTTATATCCTCCTTTCAAGACATTGTCCATTCCGTTCAACTGCTCTTCCAGGTCCTTTGCCGTCTCCAACAGAATTACAATGTCATCGGCGTACTTCAAAGTTTTATTTCTTCTCCATGGATTTTAATACCTACACCTAATTTCTCTTTTGTTTCCTTTACTGCTTGCTCAATATACAGAATGAATTACATCTGGGAGAGGCTACAACCTTGCTTCACTTCCTTCCTAACCACTGCTTCCCTTTCATGCCCCTCGACTCTTATAACTGTCATCTGGTTTCTATACAAATTGTAAATTTCCTTTCGCTCCCTGTATTTTACCTTTGCCACCCTCAGAGTTTGAAAGAGAGTGTTCCAGTCAACACTGTCAAAAGCTCTCTCTAAGTCTACAAATGCTAGGAACGTAGGTTTGCCTTTCCTTAATCTTTCTTCTAAGATAAGTCTTAAGGTCACTATTGCCTCACGTGTTCCAATATTTCTACAGAATCCAAACTGATGTTCCCCGAGGTCGGATTCTTCCTGTTTTTCCATTCGTCTGTAAAGAATTCGTGTTAGTATTTTCCATCTGTGACTTATTAAACTGATAGTTCGGTAATTTTCACATCTGTCAACACCTGTTCTCTTTGGGATTGGAATTATTATATTCTTCCTGAAGTCTGAGGGTATTTCGCCTTTCTCATACATCTTTCTCACCAGATAGTAGAGTTTTGTCAGGATTGGCTCTCCCAAGGCCGTCAGTAGTTCTAATGTAATATTTTCTACTCCCGGAGCCTTGTTTCGACTCAGGTCTTTCAGTGCTCTGTCAAACTCTTCACGTAATATCGTATCTCCCATTTCATCTTCATCTACATCCTCTTCCATTTCCATAATATTATCCTCAAGCACATCGCACTTGTATATACCCTCTATATACTCCTTCCACCTTTCTGCTTTCCCTTCTTTGCTTAGAACTGGGTTTCCATCTGAGCGTTTGATACTCATGCAAGTGGTTCTCTTTTCTCCAAAGGTTGCTTTAATTTTCCTGTAGGCAGTATCTAAATTACCCCTAATGAGATAAGCCTCTACATCCTTACATTTGTCTTCTAGCCATCCCTGCTTAGTCATTTTGCACCTGCTGTCGATCTCATTTTTGTGACGTTTGTATTCCTTTTTGCCTGCTTCATTTACTGCATTTTTATATTTTCTCCTTTCATCAATTAAATTGAATATTTCTACTGTTACCCAAGGATTTCTACTAGCCCTCGTCTTTTTACCTACTTGATCCTCTGCTGCCTTTACTACGTCATCCCTCAGAGCTACCCATTCTTCTTCTACTGTATTTCTCCCCCCCCCCCCCCCCCATTCCTGTCAATTGTTCCCTTATGCTGTCCCTGAAACTCTGTACAACCTCTTTTTTAGTCAGTTTATCCAGGTCCCGTCTCCTTAAATTCCCACCTTTGTGCAATTTCTTCAGTTTTAATCTGTAGTTCATAACAAATAGATTGTGGTCAGAGACCACATCTGCCCCTGGAAATGTACTACAATTTAAAACCTGGTTCCTAAATCTCTGTCTTACCTTTATATAATCTATCTGATACCTTTTAGTATCTCCAGGATTTTTCCATGTTTACAACCTTCTTTTATGATTCTTGAACCAAGTGTTAGCTATGATTAAGTTATGCTCTGTGCAAAAGTCTGCAGGGCGGCTTCCTCTTTCATTTCTTAGCCCCAATCTATATTCACCTACTATGTTTCCTGCTCTTCCTTTTCCTACTCTCGAATTCCAGCCACCCATGACTATTAAATATTCGTCTCCCTTCACTACCTGAATAATTTCTTTTCATCTTCAGAGCTAGTTGGCATATAAACTTGTACTACTGTGGTAGGGGTGGGCTTCATGTCAATCTTGGCCACAATAATGCGTTCACTATGCTGTTTGAAGTAGCTTACCCCCACTCCTATTTTCTTATTCATTATTAAACCGACTCCTGCATTACCCCTGTCTGATTTTGTATTTATAACCCTGTATTCACCTCGCCAAAAGTCTTGTTCCTCCTGCCACCGAACTTCACTAATTCCCACTATATCTAACTTTAACCTATCCATTCCCCTTTTTAAATTTTCTAACCTACCTGCCCGATTAAGGGATCTGACATTCCACGCTCCGATCCATAGAACGCCAGTTTTCTTTTACCTGATAATGACGTCCCCCTGAGTAGTCCCCGCCCGGAGATTCGAATGGGGGACTATTTTACCTCCGGAATAATTTACCCAAGAGGACGACATCATCATTTAACCATACAGTGAAGCTGCATGCTCTCGGGACGGCCTACACACATACATTTGATTAACATTAAGCTCAAGTAGGGTAGACATAAAAATACCTAGCCGGTACAAAGTAGCGACGAGGAAACACGCTTTACTATTCAGTTATCCTGCAGAAAGTGCTAGTATCATCTGAATGAAAAAGAATTCAAATCGTTAATAATAAATATTGTTTCTTATCAGCTCCGTTATTTATTCTGACATTCAGTTCATGCTGCGATCGATTTCAGAATCTTAAGATCCCATCTTCAGGCACCTATAAAAAACGCCCTGAGTAACTGTAATTCATAAGTTCCAGCTATCTCAAGAAACGATAAAAGAAGGGGACTTCCGCCGCTAGGGGATTAGCCGAGCGGTCTCAGGCGCTGCAGTAATGGACTGTGCCGCTGGTCCCGACGGAGGTTGAGTCCTCCCTGGGGCATGGGTGTGTGTGTTTGTCCTTAGGATAATTTAGGTTAAGTAGTGTGTAAGCTTAGGGACTGATGACCTTAGCAGTTAAGTCCCATAAGATTTCACGCACATTTGAACATTTGAAGGGTACTTCCGCAGATTTGGTGTGTACCAGGATCGGCACCAAGTTTCATAGTAATTAGTAAATACCTCGATCCCACTTCGACCATAAATACTACCTGTCTACATGAGCACAACCAAAATAGTGCAGACAGGTTTAAACTTCCATGTTTTTCTAAATCGCTACTTCATATAACGGGATGGTTCCTATGAGAAGGACGTTTCCAACTTACTTCTCTATCTTGCCCTCAATCGGTTGTGTTGACTTCAGCCGTCAGACTAAGCAAACACAATGCACCTTTATCTAAAAAACTATATGAATCCCTCTGCGTGCGCTACTGCAAAAATCACAGTCATAAGCAAATAAAAAAATTTTAACACTGATAACAAAAACTATGATAGCATGCTTCTCAATTTTCCATTCCGATATATCTTAAAATTGCCGAAGCAATTACTCTCGAAGTTCCCCTGTACGAGGACTTATAGCTGGCCGTGCTTTTAATGGGTTCTACAAGGAGGCCTAGCACCTAATATAAATGCAAATTTCAGTAAAAGAGAAAGAGGTAAATTTCATCAGTCGTTATTAGCATTCTATTATTGTCGACAGCGTCCATTCCGAGTTCGATTCTTGCTGCCTCGCTAACAGCTGCCGACATGAGATTCAGAATGCCGCTACGGCTGCAAACTGCTCTACGTCTTTAAGCCTCTCAAAACTCCACTCTCTCGGCCGTAAGGATCGTTATGTGTCTGGCTAACGTTACTGACAACAGGCCGTACATTATACTCTAAAATATAAAGCAATCTCATATTGACTGATGTGAAGCAAACAGTTCATAACTCGTCCCGTGAACCACGGTATAGGTTTGCTTTTTACCAATAGCTATCGACACATATAAAGAAAAATATGAAGTGGACCCCACAGGCAGTGACTTTTTCGCATCTCTTTGAATCATTTATCGATTGTAAAATACATTTTGTTTTACTTTTCCTGGGATCTTTATTTCATCTACTAATGCTAGGTGTTTAAGATCATGACTAGTCGCACTCATGAAGCAGTCGAACTAGGACTTTGTATATTCTAAGAAATAAAAATACATTTACAGGTATTCTCTGAATACCACATTAGGGTGCGTGGTGAAGGATGCTTCGTCTATCACAATTCACCCCCACTCCCTCAAAAACAGCCTATTCCATTCGCGAAAGCTGTGGACCTCCACATGAGGTCCGATTTATCTGATTTTATTGTCAAAATCATTATAAAGTCTAAATAGGGAAAGTAACAATATGAGGTATGACTCTTCTTGGAACAAGAGTCTCAGTATTGTAACTGTAGAACTCTCATACCGCCTATCTGACAGCGTCTGGGACTAAAGTTGAGAATCATCTTACAGACATAATCGCAATTACTAAACGATCCAAGGACTGTGTTATGTTTCTTTGGATCTTCTTTAGTTCGTCTGTTAATGCTAGGAGTTGAGGGCCCCTACTAGCAGAAGTTGTGTTGCATTTATTAGGACATTTTTATTTCGCGTATTAATGATAGACATTAAGAAGCAGTCGAACTAGAATTTTGTAGGCTATGACCTCCGTCGGTGCTTTACATTTCCTTAGGCTTCTTATAATGAATATCATTGTGGAATCTACATATCTCTAACTAATTTCAAATTAGTCGTACTACTTTTCGTGTTGACGATCCCAAACCGTTGAGTACCACTTCCAAATAGGTCTAACTAGGGTTTAGCATGGTATAGCCTCCGTTGGTGCTTTACATTTCCGTACGATTCTTCTACTGAATATTAATTTGGCATTTGCCTTTCCTGTCACTGGAAAAGAGCCACAAGCCACTCGTATAGTTTAAGGCGCAACCTGCTAGCGTACGACAGACGGATGTGAGCCAGACCCACAGACACACTTTACATGCCGAGCTGATGATCAATGGTTTGGAAAACTAGTCAACCAGGGCGTTATTTTTAGGAAGTTTTCCCAGTTTCCTACCTTGTTTACGCAAGTGATGTGCCGACCTACCCACCCAAAACGAAAAAGAAAGAGAGAGAGGAAGAGAGAGAGAGAGAGAGAGTACGCAAAGAACAGAGGTTACACGACTACCAGCTAACCAACTCAGAGAAATAGTTGAGTGGTCAGACTATTTTGATACTTGTCCACCTGCACATTGCAACTCCTCGCCCAGCGTCACTCACCGAACTATACCGCCTAGCTTCGCCGGCTTCCCTGGCCCAGGAGAAAGCTAAAAAATAACGAAACACTTTTCACGCTACCACCACCATATCCCTCCACCAATGCTTGGGAAACATCCTGCACAGTACTAATTGGTGTTACCGATGTGCACTGTAAGGCCAAGGTGACACCACCAGTAATGTACAGATGGTGGAAAGTCTCTTTCCAATGGATAAATACACAGGGAGTTTCAGTATTCCTCTTACAGGCTTTTAAGGGTTTTAGAGGGAACTTAGGGATACGGTTTTCATCAGGACCCCATGTCTTTGACAAAGCCGTCTGGACGTAAAATAGATCTGGAGATAGGATCACTATCGAATCTTGGTACGCTTCATGGTACGAGCATAGCTGAGATAATGGGTTTTTACCATCGTGCTCTACAGGAGGCCATAATGTGGGCAATTTTTAGTGAACTTGTCGTCGGGTTCTCTTCTGCGTGACGAACGACGACCTCTTCATAGTCGAGAGTGCGATTAGTTAGTTAGTTATTTAGTTACACGTTTCGTAGATCAACTGAAGCATTTTTTTTATCAAAATGACGAGGAATAAGTCAGTTTACAGCATATATATATATATATATATATATATATATATATATATATATATATATATATATATATATTAATAATCACATTCATGTTTGGACTTACCCATGCAGCTGCAGTTAAAAACAAGTTTTTAAGTAGAAATTAGTCCATGTAATAGAGGTAATTCTCCAGGATAAATCATTTTATGTTATATTTGAAACCTGCTTTGCTACCTGTCAGACATTTTATGCTATTAGGCAAATAATCAAAAATCTTTTGTTGCTGCATATTGAATGCCTTTCTCAGCCTTTAGCTGCTTTAGTCAAAGGTAACACAGATATATTTTTCCTTTAGTGCTTTAGGAATAGATATCACTGTTATTCTTAAATTGTGACAGATTATTTACGATGAACTTCATTAGTGATTGTATGTACTGTGACGGTGCAGTTTAAATGTACTTAAAGGTCGGTTGTGGTTCAGCATCAAATACTAATCTCGCTAGTCACTTTTGCGCACTCAGTACTTTCTTTCTAAGTGTTAAGTTACCCCAGAAAATTCTTCCGTAAGCCATTAATGAGTATAAACATGTAAAATATGTCACAAGGTTGATCCGTCTGCTACCATGATTATCAGTTATATGCAGAGCAAAAGTGGTTGAACTTAATATTGTTTGAGGAGCTCAGTATGTGCCTTTTCCAGTTCAAGTCTTCATCAATATGTAGACCCAAAAATATGGAGCGTTATATCCTATTTACTAACTCCGGAGCACGTGCTACATCAGATGTTGGTATGATTCTTGGAGATTCCATTTTCATGGAAACTAAAATTTTTGAAAAAATTTAATTCATTATCAATCTCTTCTGTGGTCTTCTCTCTAAAAATGCTTCAAATGACTCTGAGCACTATGGAACTTAACTTCTGAGCTCATCAGTCCCCTAGATCTTAGAACAACTTAAACCTAACTAACCTAAGGACATCACACACATCCATGCCCGAGGCAGGATTCGAACCTGTGACTGTAGCGGTCCAGACTGTAGCGCCTAGAACCTCTCGGACACCACGGCTGGCGCTTCTCGCTAACGAGATTTGTTGTAACTCTAGTACTGTCTGCATAAAGTATCAATTTTCTTCGTTGAATGTGCAGTGAATAGTCATTAACATGTACTGTATAAGGAATAGGAATAGATACAGAATTGAACCATGTGGGACACCGTTTGAGATTTCGCCGTCCTCATCAAAATTTTCTGTCCTCCCAACATTTTTTCAATTATTTATCACAATGTTTTGCATTCTGTTTGTTAAGTATGATTCAAGTCAGTTGCTCAAATGCCATCATTTCCGTAAAACATGAGTTTCTCTGTGTGTATAATATTAACTATACAATCAAATACTTGGAAAGAAAACAAAACATCCAACTCCGATACTGTGAGCGAATAAAAGATAGCATTTTCAGTCGAGCAAACCATCTGGAATCTAAACTGAGATATGCTAAACATATTGTTTCTCCTTACATGTGAGATTATTCTTATGCACTTTTTTTAATATTTTGGAAAAAGATGTCACTAAGGAGATTGGATGATAATTATTTAAGTTTTCTTGACACCTTTCTTATGAGGGTGTTCCACAATTTGTGAAACCATTCCCTTTCACATTGCTACATTGTATATCACTAGGGACATAACTTATTATATTAGAAAAACGTTTCAGTATTCTGTTTAGAATTCCATCTACACCATATGAGTTTTTGTTTTTCTGTGTTTTTCTAAATTCATTCATTTCAGTTAAGGATGTTGGTGCTACTTCTGTTTGCTTACAGTTTTGTGGAATGCCACTTTTAATATATTCTCTTGCTTCTTGAAGCGAATTTTTGCTGTCACATTTAGAAAGACAGTGTTCAAACTACTGGCAGCTTGTAAATTATTATTCGGAACATTGCTATTTAGTTTCGTTTTATAGTGTCTTATACACTGACTGGCCATCTTGTCTCCCATTTGACAATAGTTTTACTCTTATTATCAGCATTATGTATTTCTTTTAGGATACACACACTTTTTGATATTTTCATGGTTTTCCAAAATATATTACAGTATCTTGTGTATTGTGCAAGTAATATCAAATCATGACTTGCTCTGGCCTTTATATAAATTTCCCTCTTCCTCTTACATAAAAGTTCAGGTCCCTTGGTTATACATGGCATACATTTTTTTAATGGCTATTCTGGATAACGTTTTACGGAAACAACTTTCAAATATTGACACAAATTGACTACAAAATAAATTGAATTAGACATCAGCATCTCTTTCTGTATGTACCTCATCCCATACACTTCTTTTAATTTACTCATATAATGTGGTATCTTGCTCTCATTAATAACCCTCACTGATCCGTATGAGCCCCCCCTAATGGTAGTAACATGAAATACTGTTTATTTCCATTAATTTTGCATCATGATCAGATAATCAGATAACAATTGGTTACAATTTCAGCTTGAGCATTGTCCAAAACAGTTTTACAAAACAGTGTCCCATTACCTTGCTCCACAGAAATTGGAAAACTGACAACTGAAATTAGTGTAAAAAGTCCAAATAATTATTCCATTTCATTTTCCCTGTCTATAGCTTCTCAGAAATCTACATAGAAATCTCCAGATAATAATAACTGTTGCATCTTGTTTGACAGGTAGCTCAATAATGTACCTAGATTTCTGATAAATAGCTGAAAGGTTCCTAGAAGAGCATGTACGCTGTAACAATTACCAGAGTCGTATTCTGCGGTATCAACTCAGAAGCAAGTATTACGTGGTTTAGATATAGATAAAACTATTTTTCCAATATTTTTGACTTATTGTCCCGTTTTTTCACATGTTGCAACTCCTTCTTTCATGTTGACTCTGCACGAAAATTATGCTGCTGATATTTAACTCCTCCATTCCAATGGTCACATGGTGTTCAGAGAGGCACAAAACATCTGTCAGTTCACAATATTCCATATTTTCTAGGCAAACAAGAAACTCATCAACCTTGCTCTTCAGACCATAACGTTCTGATGGAACAATTTAATTTTTTCTGGTAAATATTACGTGTATTCTGGCCTTGTTCTGCTCTTCCTTTCATTACTGCCGGACTGCATACTGACTTTATGTAAACGAAAAATGTGCCCCTCCGGCTCCAGTAACGAAAGGGATTTTGTATTGTGTGGATCACCATGGTCAATCTTCCGAGTTGCGAATGAAGTATTTTCTGGCAGGCGTTGCTGAACTCGGAAAAAACGGTATGTGATTCCGCAATACAACAGGGATTGACGAGGGTGCCCTTTTCTCAGTTTGTGTGCGTGGCATGGAGCGGGAGATTTGATAGTGATCTGGTATTCAAACTTATTTTACGTCCCAACGGTACATTTACAGGCGTGGCTTCCCAGTCAAAACTTTATTTGCTAACCACTCTTTACAACTCCTAGAACTTTGTAGAACATCGTAGGCAACACCTCGGGCCGCATATTCACCAGTTTTATTATTAGCGAGTAACTTACAAAAATCATTATGTTATGAGCACCCATAAGACTGACTATATAGTAAGTCACCTGTCTTTTCCAGATAGAGAACCTACTGGAAGTGGTGACCCAATTCTGCGATCGACAATCACTCATATCATGACACATTTACAGATTTCATATTCATCTTTCTATTCTGTGTCATGTACGTAATACGTTGTAAACATAATTTTCTTATGTTTTTGTCAGACATGCTTCCCAATAGTTCATTCGAAACAACGTCCTTTAAGCGTAATACACCGAAAGTGTAGCGCCGGTGAGAGATAAACAGATGGGAGGGATCGTTTGGCTGTAGAAAGCGGAAGATACTTTTCATAATTTTGTCTTTTCTCCCTGCCCCCTCATCGAAAAACAGAATTTAACAGACGTCTCTTGCAGGTAATTTAATGAACTTTCACTTGGTGTCGGGGGTCTGGCTGATAACATGTATATTTTCCAAGTTGTAGGAGGTGCGAATATGCATTTTTGGCGTTTTAGCAGAAGGGCAAAAAGGTCGTTGATTTTAGCGCACTCTAGTGCCGATAGTGCACGTAATAAATTCAAACCTGATTAGTGAATTTTATAGTAAATTCTATCTACTTTAATTATGTACATCGTGGTCACGTTCTAAGAATGCATAGTTTTCGAGGTACAGTATAAACAAAATACTGAAAATAGTGCTGAAATTTTGAGGGTTTTTGCTAAAAGCGAGCAAACATGAAATTCGCATGCATCCCAAATAACGTATGGTATCCGCTGAGAAAAAAAAACGAATGTAATTTTGTCCCGGGAATATTACCACTTTAATGGACTGGTAGTATTACTATAAATTAGAGCAGAGGAACAACGGCAGACCGCACGTATAAACATACTGACATACAATAGAAAAGCTGGTAACTACTTTTGGTTGTTCGCAAATCATCCTCAGAAGTTTTATATTTTCTAATACGTTAAACAGACTTGTTTTTCGATGGTGTTATGTTTCGTATTTGCATGTAAGCACTATTTTTGAAGCTAGTGGTTCACATCATAAGGCATCAAACATGTATAAAAAAAATACCTATTTAAGCAAATACTTTATCCATTTGAACGAACTTACTGGTCTCGATCTACAATTTTTACCATACGCATTTCACTCTAACACTAAATTAATTATTCTTTGTAAGTTTGTAGCGCTCCGTGGCCATAATAAGTTAACACAGCAGTATGCTGGATGCAGAAACGTGCCACGCCGTAAAACAGCTGGTGCTGCATGTATGCAGGTATAATACCAGCGTTTGGGCCACAGTCGGAATGTGCTTCCTCTGGCTCTACTAACGGAGAAACTGGTTATTTTACGTTCCGCAGCTAAAATCTTTTGTTACACCGGAAGTTGAAATTGACCGCAGAACGAACATGTCGCATAAAGACCATGAAGAAAATATAAGATAAATTAGTGTTCTTATTGAGTCATGTAGGCAGTAGTTTTTCACTCGCTCTGTTTGTGAGTGGAAGAGGAAACGAAATGACTAATAATGGTACAAGGCACCCTCTACCAGGCACCGTATGGTGGCTTGGAAGTGTGTATACATATGTAGAAGTAGACAAAGTTAATAAAGCCCTTTATTTCCCATTCAGATTCAATAATTCGACATCATTTACTGTCTCTATCGATCCAACCTTCAGTGTATTTTAGTAGCGACATATTCAAAAAGCTTCTATTTTCTCCGTGTCTACAGAGTTTATTCCGACTTTTCACTTACACGTAATCACTTATATGCAAGAATTTGCAATCCTTAATTTTGTAGCACGCTTTCCGAATCTAGGTAAACGGGCTGCTGTGATGGCCCATTTTTCCACTCATCATTTCGTTTCACGCAACGTTTTACATTTTTGGAATTTTTGTCCTCTGCCACCACATCCTCTCAGAGATGCAGTTCATTCGGATAAAGAGATCGATAATTACACCGTTTGGTGCTAAAGTGCATGACCAACTCCAACTGTAGAATACGGTGGGTTCAAACTACTCTTACTGAAGCTGGCTAAATATGTGAAAGCCTGAGGCAGGGTCATTCATACATGTGTGGGCTTTTAATGACAACAGGACATATTGTTTTATGATTAAGCTACAGGAGGTGTTGTGGGATTAGGTTTTTTTTTTGTCATCAGTCTACTGACTGGTTTGATGCGGCCCGTCACGAATTCCTTTCCTGTGCTAACCTCTTCATCTCAGAGTAGCACTTGCAACCTACGTCCTCAATTATTTGCTTGACGTATTCCAACCTCTGTTTCATCTACAGTTTTTGCCCTCTACAGCTCCCTCTAGTACCATGGAAGTCATTCCCTCGTGTCTTAGCAGATGTCCTATCATCCTGTCCCTTCTCCTTATCAGTGTTTTCCACATATTCCTTTCCTCTCCGATTCTGCGTAGAACCTCCTCATTCCTTACCTTATCAGTCCACCTAATTTTCAACATTCGTCTATAGCACCACATCTCAAATGCTTCGACTCTCTTCTCTTCCGGTTTTCCCACAGTCCATGTTTCACTACCATACAATGCTGTACTCCAGACGTACATCATCAGAAATTTCTTCCTCAAATTAAGACCGGTATTTGATATTAGTAGACTTCTCTTGGCCAAAAATGCCTTTTTTGCCATAGCGAGTCTTCTTTTGATGTCCTCCTTGCTCCGTCCGTCATTGGTTATTTTACTGCCTAGGTAGCATCCAGAATTCCTTAACTTCATCGACTTCGTGACCATCAATCATGATGTTAAGTTTCTCACTGTTCTCATTTCTACTACTCCTCATTACCTTCGTCTTTCTCCGATTTACTCTCAAACCACACTGTGTACTCATTAGACTGTTCATTCCGTTCAGCAGATCATTTAATTCTTCTTCACTTTCACTCAGGATAGCAATGTCATCAGCGAATCGTATCATTGATATCCTTTCACCTTGTATTTTAATTCCACTCCTGAATCTTTCTTTTATTTCCATCATTGCTTCCTCGATGTACAGATTGAAGAGTACGGGCGAAAGGCTACAGCCTTGTCTTACTCCCTTCTTAATACGAGCACTTCGTTCTTGATCGTCCACACTTATTATTCCCTCTTGGTTTTTGTACATATTGTATATGACCCGTCTCTCCCTATAGCTTACCCCTACTTTTTTCAGAATCTTGAACAGCTTGCACTATTTTATATTGTCGAACGCTTTTTCCAGGTCGACAAATCCTATGAACGTGTCTTGATTTTTCTTTAGCCTTGCTTCCATTATTAGCCGTAACGTCAGAATTGCCTCTCTCGTGCCTTTACTTTTCCTAAACCCAAACTGATCGCCACCTAGCGCATTTTCAATTTTCTTTTCCATTCTTCTGTATATTATTCTTGTAAGCAGCTTCGATGCATGAGCTGTTAAGCTGATTGTGCGATAATTTTCGCACTTGTCAGCTCTTGCCGTCTTCGGATTTGTGTGGATGATGCTTTTCCGAAAGTCAGGTGCTATGTCGCCAGACTCATATATTCTACACACCAACGTGAATAGTTGTTTTGTTGACATTTCCCCTAATGATTTTAGAAATTCTGATGGAATGTTATCTATCCCTTCCGCCTTATTTGACCGTAAGTCCTCCAAAGCTCTTTTAAATTCCGATTCTAATACTGGATCCCCTATCTCTTCTAAATCGACTCCTGTTTCTTCTTCTATCACATCAGACAAATCTTCCCCCTCATAGAGGCTTTCAATGTATTCTTTCCACCTATCTGCTCTCTCCTCTGCATTTAACAGTGGATTTGCCGTTGCACTCTTAATGTTACCTCCGTTGCTTTTTTCAGTTCTGAGCACAGGGTGAGCACATAAATATGGCTACAAAATGGTGTTTTCCACCAGGTATGTGTGCCCAAGTTGTAGGGCAAAGCAGACGCCAGTACATTTTGTTAGCATGGGTTGCCTTCATGACGGGCAGGTATGCACTAAGGGCAAGCCTACTGTTCTACTTTGATTGACAGCAGTTAATCGATTGTTCTGTTAAGTAGTTTTCCATGTCACCCCATTGACTTCTGATAGACGGGCACTTATCCTATTGTCCCCCCTGCCCCTCCCCCAACCCCCCTCCCCCCTCGCTGCTACAGGTACGCTTTCAGGTCTGAGTTACTGGAATAGGCCCCATCTCACTCTTATCAATTTGATTGACTACTTAGCTAAATTGATCAATTAACTAACCTCTCACACACTGGTAAACACCCACCTCTCCCCCCCCTCCCCCCACAGCTACCTCTACTAACCTAAGAAATGTCAGGAAAGAGAATTTTTGATCACACACCATATAGCCCAGACTTGTCTTCCTCTGACGTTCATCTCTGCTCAGATGAACCGCTGCCTACGAAGACAACGTTCTGGCACAGACAGCAAACTGTAGACCGGCATAGAGAAGTAGTAGAAAGCACAGACAGCTGCCTTCTATGATGAGAATATGGAAAATTTGGTACAACGTTACTTTAAATGTCTAAGTTGGAGAGGAGATTATCTAGAGAAGTAGCTCGAAGATGAAGCCAACTGTTTCAAATAAAACATTTTTGAAATTGATTGTGGTTTCCATTTCGCGAGCGATCGGACCTTACTTTCCGAATAGCTCTCGTACATAGAGAGATGCTAATGTGAAATTTAATTTGTTCCATAGTAAATTTGTATCAATATTTGAAAGTTGCTATCGTAAAAAGTTAACCAGAAAGTCTATTTAAAAAAAGGAAGCCATGGATGACTAAGGTAATTAAACTCGCATGCTTATTGGTAGTTGGGAGCTCCAATGTTAGGAGCGTAATGGGATATGGCGGCTAAGGAGGGGAAGAAATCCATTATGCACTCCGTGTGCATTCCGGGTGGAGTCATTCCTGATGTGGAAAGGGTCCTTCCGGATGCCATGAAGAGCGCAGGGTACTGCCAGCTGCAGGTGGTGGCACATGTCGGCACTAATGACGTGTGTCGCTGTGGATCTAAGGAAATTCCAGGTGCTATCTGACTTGGTGAAGGCTGCCGGTCTTGCTTACGAGATGAAGGCAGAGCTCACCATCTTCAGCATCGTTGACAGAACCGACTGCGGACCTTTGGTGCAGAGCGGGGTGTTGGGTCTGAATGAGAGGCTCAGATGGTTTTGCGACCGTATTGGCTGCAGATTCCTTGACTTGCGCCATAGGGTGGTGGGGTTTCGGGTTCCGCTGAATAGGTCAGGAGTTCACTACACTCAGCTGGCGGCTACACAGTTAGCGGAGGCTGTGTGGGGTGGACTGGGCGGTTTTTTAGGTTAGAAGGCATTGGGAAAGTACGGGGTGGGCTGCAACCTCAAAGGGTGCATGGCAAATACAGGACGTGCTTGGATCATGGAATAGTCGGAATTGTAGTTGTAAATTGTTGTAGTTGTGCTGGGAAAATCCCTGAGCTTCCATCGCTAATAGAAAGCACAGAAGCTGAAATCATTATGGGTACAGAAAGCTGGCTAAAGCCTGAAATAAGTTCAGCAGAAATTTTTACGAAGTCCCGGACGGCGTTCAGGAAAGATAGATTAGGCAGAATTGGTGGTGGAGTGTTTGTGTCTATCAGTAGTGGTTTATGTTGTAGTGAAGTCGAAGTAGATACTCCGTGCGAATTGGTATGGGTGGAGGTTATACTTAACAGCTGAACTAAGTTAATAATTGGCTCCTTCTAGCGACCCCCAGACTCCGATGATATAGTTGCTGAACAGTTCAGAGAAAATTTGAGTCTCGTAACAAATAAATACCCCACTCATACGGTTATAGTCGGTGGGGACTTCAACCTTCCATCGATATGTTGGCAAAAATACTAGTTCAGAACCGGTGGTAGGCAGAAAACATCTTCCGAGATTGTCCTAAATGCTTTCCACGAACTCACGCCAATTGTAAATGGTTGCGAAAACACACTTGACCTCTTAGCCACAAACAATCCAGACCTAATAGAGACTGATACAGAGATTAGTGATCACAAGGTCGTTGTAGCTAGGCTCAATACCGTTTCTTCCAAATCCACCAGAAACAAACGCAAAATAATTTTATTTAAAAAAGCGGATAAAGTGTCACTAGAAGCCATCCTAAGAGACAATCTCCATTCCTTCCGAACTGACTATGTAAATGTAGACGAGATGTGGCTCAAATTCAAAGATATAGTAGCAACAGTAATTGCGAGATTCATATCTCATAAACTGGTAGGAGATGGAACTGATCCCCCATGGTACACAAAACAGATCCGAACGCTGTTGCACAGGCAACGGAAAAAGCATGCGAAGTTCGGAAGAACGCGAAATCCCAAAGATTGGCTAAAATTTACAGACGCGCGAAATTTGGCACGGACTTCAATGCGAGATGCCTTTAATAGGTTCCACAACGAAACATTGTCTCGAAATATGGTAGAAAATGCGAAGAAATTCTGGTCGTATGTAAAGTACACAAGCGGCAAGACGCAGTCAATACCTTCGCTGCACGGTGCCGATGGTACTGTTACCGACGACTGTGCCGCTAAAGCGAAGTTATTGAACGCTGTTTTCCGAAATTCCTTCACCATGGAAGACAAATGGAATATTCCAGAATTTGAAACACGAACAGCTGCTAGCATGAGTTTCTTAGAAGTAGATACCTTAGGGGTTTGCGAAGCAACTCAGATCGCTTGAAACGGGCAAGTCTTCAGGTCCAGATTGTATACCGATTAGGTTCCTTTCAGATTACGCTGATACAATAGCTTCCTACTTAGAAATCATATACAACCGCTCGCTCACCGATAGATCTGTACCTACAGATAGGAAAATTGCGAATGTGGCATCAGTGTTTAAGAAGGATAGTAGGAGTAATCCATCGAACTACAGACCTATATCATTGACGTCGGTTTGCGGTAGGGTTTTCGGAGCATATACTGTATTCAAACATTATGAATCACCTCGAAGGGAACGATCTATTGATACGTAATCAGCATGGTTTCAGAAAACATCGTTCTTGTGCAACGCAGCTAGCTCTTTATTCGCTCGAAGTAATGGCCGCTATCAACAGGGGATCTCAAGTTGATTCCGTATTTCTAGATTTCCGGAAAGCTTTTGAGACCGTTCCTCACAAGCGACTTCTAATCAAGCTGCGGGCCTACGGGGTATCGTCTCAGTTGTGCGACTGGATTCGTGATTTCCTGTCAGGAAGGTCGCAGTTCGTAGTAATAGACGGCAAATCATCGAGTAAAACTGAAGTGATATCAGGTGTTCCCCAGGGAGTCGTCCTGGGACCTCTGCTGTTCCTGATCTATATAAATGACCTGGGTGACAATCTGAGCAGTTCTCTTAGTTTGTTCGCAGATTATGGTGTAATTTACCGTCTAGTAAGGTCATCCGAAAACCAGTATCAGTTGCAAAGCGATTTAGAAAATATTGCTGTATGGTGTGGCAGGTGGCACTTGACAATAAATAAAGAAAAGTGTGATGTGATCCACACGAGTTCCAAAAGAGATCCGTTGGAATGCGATTACTCGATAAATAGTACAATTCTCAAGGCTGTCAATTCAACTAAGTACCTGAGTGTTAAAATTACGAAGAACTTCAGTTGGAAGGACCACATAGATAATATTGTCGGGAAGGCGAGCCAAAGGTTGCGTTTCATTGGCAGGACACTTAGAAGATGCAACAATTCCACTAAAGAGACAGCTTACACTACACTCGTTCGTTCTCTGTTAGAATACTGCTGCGCGGTGTGGGATCCTTACCAGGTGGGACTGACGGAGGACATCGAAAGGGTGCAAAAAAAGGGCAGCTCGTTTTGTATTATGACGTAATAGGGGAGAGAGTGTGGCAGATATGATACGCGAGTTGGGATCGAAGTCATTAAAGCAAAGACGTTTTTCGTCGCGGCGAGATCTTTTTACGAATTTCAGTCACCAACTTTCTCTTCCGAATGCGAAGATATTTTGTTGAGTACAACCTACATAGGTAGGAATGATCATCAAAATAAAATAAGAAAATAAGAGCTCGAACAGAAAGGTTTAGGTGTTCGTTTTTCCCGCGTGCTGTTCGGGAGTGGAATGGCAGAGAGATAGTATGATTGTGGTTGGATGAACTCTCTGCCAAGCACTTAAATATGAATTGCAGAGAAGTCATGTAGGTGTAGATGTAAGAGGAAGAAGGAAATTTATATAAAAGCCAGAATAAGCCATTTTAAAGAAAGGCGACAGATTTTACGAGCAGTAGTTATAAAGTTGTAATCTTGAGCCCATTGATAATGTGGGGATCGGTTACGCCATTATGTTTTCGTTCGTCTAGCGGCGTGTCGTACGCTAATGTGACGGCACGGATTTCAATGTGTACCAAAATTGCAGATATATATATGTGTGCGAAGAAACAAAAAACAATTAGTACAACTAAAAACCGGTCCAGAGCTGCAAATTTCACTTTTCTTTGTCTGTGTGCACTTTATCTGTTCGTTTGCACATTTTGACATGTTTTTTGCATTTTCAAAAATATCATTTTTGACTATGTTACGATGATTTGAGAATGACTTCCGGCCCGAAACGAATCATCGAGTGAATAAAGAAAAGCGAAATTTGCAACTTTGGACTGGTTTTTGGTCATACTGGTTAACAGAAGTAGCTGACGCGCAGGAATTCCAGCATGCTGGAAGTTCGTAAAAAATAAATACGTATACTCATTATGTCGGAGTTATAATTAAAACTTTATGGCTATTGTCGTGTTGTGGCAAAGTTGTACAGTGTCGCTTCAGAGACAGAATACACCGGGTCACATTTGCAAACGTTGCGGCGTCTGCGAACCGCTGTCACTGTCTTGTTTCTGTGCGGCAGGCAACCGGCGGACGGCGTCGGTCCGGTCGGTGGGCTACAGCGACCTGTTCGTGCTGAGCAAGAAGGACATGTGGGACGTGCTGAAGGAGTACCCAGCGGCCAGGGTGCGCCTCGAGGCCATCGCGGTGAAGCGGCTGGAGAAGTACAAGCGCGCGCCCCTCGAGAAGGGTGAGTGCCGCCTCAGCCGCCCCCACAGCTGTCGCTGCGTCTGCCACCGCCGCAGCGTCTGCGCCGCCCCCGCAGCCGCCGCCGCCGCCGCCGCCGCCGCCCCCGCGTCGGCGCCCTGCCCCGTGCACGGCGCCGCAAGCCGCCACAGTGAGAACCGGCCAGGCCGCCCCTCCCGTAACCGCTAGCCGAGGTCCTAACTGCCGCCCGCACAGTAACCAGGTCGCCGGCCCAAAAGCACAATTCGTGCTTCTTCACGCTTCACTCCCTAGCGTCGCAGCCATATTTCGTTCTTTATGGCTATCGTTCTCAGTGATTTGGAATGAGCCGTCACGATTTCATCTCTTATTAATCTCTTCATCTCAGAGTAGCACGTACACCGCAATGATTTACTAGATACAAGCACAATGGACTAAGAATTAGTCACTCCTGGAGGACAAGGCGCTAGTACTGTATGACACCACCTCTAGCCATTTCGACGATAAGTAGAGTCTAAAAATTTCTTCAATATGCCAGTGCTGATCAGATACCATACTGTGGGAATGCTGAATTCAAAGTTACATCCTATATTCCGAATACCCCTACAGTCTAAGTATTCTAAGAAGATTTCTGACAGGTCGCAATACAGTTGCCAGCTTTCAACAACGAAGCGTTAACGGCTGCGGGACGAAACAGTAGCCGTCTACAGAGCATTGAAAACAGTGAGACGTTGTCATAGAAACGTTTACATAATTGCTATATGTTATTGGTTGAGGTAGTCCCGCGTACCTGCTGTAACCAGGCCACAGCAACTATTAGAGAAGAAGTTACGCTCATCTCTAGACATATTCTGCGAAATCGGATGGTTTAGCAAGTCAGTTGAGGGCAATAGAGGTCCTGAGCGTTCATCAAACTAGCAGTGTATGTGTGTAGCCCTGTCATCATGGTTAGTCTTCTATTGGTAGACACGAATTTCCACAGTACACTCATCATGAATCAGTTTAATAAGCCATAGCTGCAAAATACTAACACGAATTCTTTACAGACGAATGGAAAAACTAGTAGACGCCGACCTCGGGGAATATCAGTTTGGATTCCGTAGAAATACTGGAACACGTGAGGCAATACCTACCTTACGACTTGTCTTAGAAGAAAGATTAAGGAAAGCCAAACCTACGTTTCTAGCATTTGTAGACTTAGAGAACGCTTTTGACAATGTTGACTGGAATATTCTCTTTCAAATTCTAAAGGTGGCAGGAGTTAAATACAGGGAGCGAAAGGCTATTTACAATTTGTACAGAAACCAGATGGCAGTCATAAGAGTCGAGGGACATGAAAGGGAAGCAGTGGTTGGGAAGGGAGTAAGACAGGGTTGTAGCCTCTCCCCGATGTTATTCAATCTGTATATTGAGCAAGCAGTAAAGGAAACCAAAGAAAAATTCGGAGTAGGTATTAAAATCCATGGAGAAGAAATAAAAACTTTGAGGTTCGCCGATGACATTGTAATTCTGTCAGAGAAAGCAAAGGACTTGGAAGAGCAGTTGAATGGAATGGACAGTGTCTTAAGAGGAGTATATAAGATGAACATCAACAAAAGCAAAACGGGGATAATGGAATGCAGTCGAATTAAGTTGGGTGATGCTGAGGGAATTAGATTAGGAAATGAGACACTTAAAGTAGTAAAGGAGTTTTGCTATTTGGGGAGCAAAATAACTGATGATGGTCGAAGTAGAGAGGGTATAAAATGTAGACCGGCAACGGCAAGGAAAGCGTTTCTGAAGAAGAGAAATTTGTTAACATTGAGTACAGATTTGTCACGAGGTCTTTTCTGAAAGTATTTGTATGGAGTGTAGCAATGTATGGAAGTGAAACATGGACGATAAATTGTTTGGACAAGAAGAGAATAGAAGCTTTCGAAATGTGGTGCTACAGAAGAATGCTGAAGGTTAGATGGGTAGATCACATAACTAATGAGGAAGTATTGAATAGGATTGGGGAGAAGAGAAGTTTGTGGCACAACTTGACCAGAAGAAGGGATCGGTTGGTAGGACATGTTCTGAGGCACCAAGGGATCACCAATTTAGTATTGGAGGGCAGCGTGGAGAGTAAAAATCGTAGAGGGAGACTAAGAGATGGATACACCAAGCAAATTCAAAAGGATGTGGGTTGCAGTAGGTACTGGGAGATGAAGATGCTTGCACAGGATAGAGTAGCATGGAGAGCTGCATCAAACCAGTCTCAGGACTGAAGACAACAACAACAACAACAACAACAACTCATCATGAAGATGTAGAAGAAAGTGCAACATTTGCTCATCGAGAATGTTAAAGTAAGCATCCTGCTCCATTTCACGGTGACCTTAAGCACTTCATTGGGCTCGTTGGACTCGTAGCCTTTCATCGCTTGACAAGAGGCATAATAGCAACTCGGCAAGCCACACTCTATGGCTTCAGTCAATTAATGTCCAATATCTGTTTGTTTGGAAGATGGACAGCCTAACATGGCGTTGTGACCTGTGGCATTTTGCGAGTGTCCCGTCTCCAAATGTCCTTTACACACTGAGGTGACAAAAGTCATGGGATGCCTTCTAATATCGTGTCGGACATCCTTTTTCCCGGCGCAGTGCAGCAACTCGAAGTGGCATGGACTCAACAAGTTGTTGCAAGTCCCCTGCTGCAATACTGAGTCATACTGTCTCTAAAGCCGTCCATAATTGTGGAAGAGTTGCCGGTGCAAGATTTTGTGCACGAACTAACCTCTCGATTATGTCCCATAAATTTTCTATGTGATTTATGTCTGGCGATTATGGTGAGCAAATTATCCGCTCAGATGTTCCAGAATGCTCTTCAAGCCAATCGCGAGCAATTATGACCTCATGACATGGAGCACTGTCATCCATAAAAGATACATTTTTATTTGGGAACATAAAGTCTATTAATGGCTGCATATTGTCTCCAAGTAGCCGAACAAAACCATTTATAGTCAATGATCGGTTCAGCTGAACCAGAGGACACAGTCCATTTCACGTAAAGACACCCCACACCTTTATGGAGCCACCACTAGCTTGCACAGTCTCTTGTTGACTATTTGGATCCATGGCTTCGTGGAGTCTGCGCCACATTCGAGTTCTAACGTCACCTCTTACAAACTGACCAAGCCACTCTTTTCCTGTCGGCAGGAGTCTAATCGATATGGTCACGAGCCCAGGAGAGGCTCTGCAGGCGATGTCGTACTGTTGGCAAAGGCTCCCGCAGTTGTCGTCTGCTGCCATAGCCCGTTAACACCAAATTCGCCGCATTGTGCTACCGGATACGTTCGTCGTCCGTCCTACAATGATTTCTGTGGTTCTTTCACGCACTGTTGCTTCGTTAGCACTGACAACTCTGGGCAGACGCCACTGCTCTCGGTCGTTGAAAAAGTACGTTGGTGACTGCGATGTCCGTGGTGAGAGGTAACGCCTGAAATCTGGTATTCTCGGCACACTCTTGGCACTGAAAATCTTAGAATATTGAATTTCCTAACGATTTCCGAAATGGAATGTCCCATGGGTCTAGCTACCACTATCATTCCGCATTTAAAGTGTGTTAACTCCAGTCGTATAGCCATGATCACGTTGGAAACCTTTCCACATGAATTAACTGAGTAAATGCGACAGGGGCACCACCACACTGCCCTTTTGTACCTTGTGTACGCGACACTAACGTCATCTGTATCTATGCATATCGATATCCCATTACTCCTGTCACCTCGGTGTGTATTCTGTGGTAAATACGGTGTTTTGAGAGAGATGCGTCTCCAATTGTTCATTACAATTATGTTCCCTCGGAAACTGTTTTCTATTAATGTGCATTCGTTGATAGCTGCATTTACTGTCTGGATGAAGCCGACTGTCAAGACATGTCACTCCTTCCTGTTCTCTGTCAGTTAGCATCTTCTTTACGGTCACTGTTCTTTCGCTGTCTTACAAAGCTGCGAGCGCTACACCTTTGTAGACACGCTCCCTGATGATACATCCACAAACTGGGTAACTTGAAGCACGGAGTTATCATGGATAGCTGCCTCCCGCCATTTTGTGACAAGTCCACTTGGACCCACTGTACTGCGCTGGTTCCGTGCCAGCCACTTCACTGTCATGACTTACATCAGCTGTGGAGTCTCACATGGTCGCCTTCTACCACTTCCACACCATCCACAGCAGTGTGATTTTGCTCTTTTAAGGCGGTGCCTAACATTGCATCCGGTGGGCGTATTCCAACCTCTTATTCCCCTATAATTTTGGCCTTTGTAGCTCTAGTATCGTGAAGGTTATTTTCTCATGTCTTAACGCAAGTCCTACCATCCTATCCCTTCTTCTAGTAATTTTTCTATTACTTGCTTTAAACGCCGATTATGGGGGGAAACTCCTCATTTCTTATCAGTTCGCTATGTTTTCAACTTGCTTCTGTAAATCGTACCTCAAGCGTTTCGATTATTGGGGACATTCTAGGGACCGCCCGAAGTCTGCTACATTTACAGAACTCGTGTGTATACTGGGAAAGTCGAATCACCCACCTATGCTTTCACGCTTAAGCATCTTTGCTTTTGACACAATAAATAAATCCTAAGGTTTTTCATAAAATTATTACATTTAAACATTCATTTGTTGCCAAAGTAGTGCATGTACGCCATAGTATCGTTGTACTCATTTTATTCCTCATATAGAAAGGTTTAGTTCGTCATATGTGCTCACTTTTTCTGATGTTGAGTTAAACACACAGAAATGTAGTTTGAGAATGTGACAATACAATGCATTAAATTTCTTGTTGTCTGGTCATGATCGTCGTAACACTTTATTTCGATTCTAATATTTTACTCATTTTTATGAAAAACTTTCCTTGGTTGTGAAAATGACACTCATTATTTATTTCATCACTACACAGTAGTTCACTTCCATGCTACATGTACTGGCTACATTGAAATTATAGGTAATATGAGTTGCTTTCAATAAGTAATGCAACACGTTTTTTATGAAAGCAGGTTGGTTTTATTCAGGATTTGAATACACCACATATCATTCCCCACTCTTTTGGTTACAAAAACAAATTTTTCTACATAGTCTCCGTTCAGTGCCATCGCCTCGTCCCCATCTTCCACATACTGCTTCTCGCAATGTGCTTTCGTCAATAACGCAAACAAATGGAAGTCGTCAGGTGTGAGATCAGGGCTGTAAGGTGGATCAGGAAGAACAGTTCAGTGAAGTTTTGTGAGCTCCTCTCGGGAGGAGAGACTTGTGTGAGGCCTTGCGTTGTCATGGAGAAGGTGAACTTCGTTTGCATTTCTGTGTGGACGAACACGCTGAAGTAGTTTGAAGTTACCACAATACTCTTCAGAGTTGATTGTTGCACTGTGAGGGAGAAGATCAAACAGAATAACCCCTTTAGAGTTCCAGAAGATCGTCGTCATGGCTGGGGGCATGGCTTTAAACTTTGTTGTCGGAGGAGAGGTGGTGTGGCGTCACTTCATGGATCGGAGTTTTGTTTTCGGTTCGAGGTGATGAACCCACATTTCATGGCCTGTGACGATGTTCGGCGAAAAATTGTGAGGGTTAGCCTCAATACGCGCAAGCAATTCCTCTCAATGCGATTTCAGTATCTGCGATGCTCTATTTCTCCGACATAAGAAGCTCAAGACAGCTCTCTCCTTGGAACACAGCTCCGTTATAGACTGCATTTTTAACGCCATGTATAGCGCCGGCCACCTGCCGGAACTTCATGACCTGAAGCGGGAATATTCCACGATGCCCCACAACAAATTCCGCATTTTATTTTCGACCGAAACTATGTTGCATTATTTATTGAATGCTCATCGTAAATCTTCAGATGTACTCAGAAGTACGTATATGCACGAATATATAGGCTATCAAAAGAAAGTAACACACAGTTGTAACCTCCTAAAACTGACAGTTAACTGAATGAACAACAGCATTCTACTCAATTTATCTTGAACTCCAAGACAAAATAGGAACTGGAACAGGAAGAAGAAGAGCGTACATCACTAACATGGTTTGAAATAAACACGGACGACAGCTTGGTAGAAACGTAAACCTCAATACTGACACAGGGACAATAAATTTTCAGCATGATTGTGATGATGAATTATTTTAGAATTGCAGAATATTTGTTGAATTTGTAAGACGAATGGAGGCTATGTGTATGTCAAAGAGGACAAAAACGGAAAGAAGGCAGAAAGTGCGGATACTATACAAAGACCCACCGCAAAGCAGATCTTGTTACTGTGCGTGCAGGAAAAGCCCCTTAGTCGTTGCTTTGTGACATCATCGAGTGGTGGTCCTTGTGGTAGTTAAGCATAGCAGCTGCTCAGTTTTCTAACTACTATACAGACTGTAGTAATATCGTAATATTCTAGTTCAAAGTGAAAACTGTATCAGCTGGTTGGTTGTCAGTCTTTTAAGTGCGTATGTTGAAAAATACTGCTAATTAATGTCGCTAAACAACTTTTCTATCGACTACTTACATTTGGATTTAATTCAGTGTTATTTCCCTGTAAGTAATAGCATTTAGTCTCACTCGTAGTGTAAATATTATCCACCCAATGCTCGCAAATAATTTTAGGTACAAACATTGGAGTCTGTATTGCTAAGAACTAGATTTATGAAATCAAAATGCACTAACTTGTCGTTATTCACACATGTAATGTTTGGTCTTTGGAAAGTTTTTACATATTCATATTTGATATCTCTCGCTATTACGTATCATAGCTGAGATAAAAATAATTTTTAGTCGTCTATTGCAGGAAGATGAGGTCTTCTTCAAATCTAGTGTTTGCTTTAGAGCCTGTGGCGAGTATCTTCTTAATCCCATAGAAAAAAGGAATTTAAAAGCATTGATGTTTTTAATCTTAATCCCTTAGCCATTTCACCGGTAATATTTTTCATAGTGTCTTACGTATAGATTCAGTCTATGTTGCATCTTCCCGTATGGTACATGGGAAGGACGACTGTCAACAAACCACCGTATGAGCTCTAATTTCTTGGATTTTCTTGTCACGATTATTTCGCGTGACGGCCGGCCGGAGTGGCCGTCCGGTTCTAGCCGTTACAGTCTGGAACCGAGCCACCGCTGCGGTCGCCGCTTGGAATCCTGCCTCGGGTATGGATGTGTATGATGTCCTTAGGTTAGTTAGGTTTAATTAGTTCTAAGTTCTAGGCGACTGATGACCTCAGAAGTTAAGTCGCATAGTGCTCAGAGCCATTTGAATCATTTTTTTCGCGAGACGTGTGAGGAAGCAAATAAAATTTTACCGACACTCTTGGAACATGCACTCATCATCGGAAAACCTCTCCGCGAGGTATAACGCCTCACTTGTTGAGTCTGTGAGTGGAGTTCTCTGTAACGCTGTCACAGCGAGCACGTAAAAGATTCCGCGATGAAACGTGCCTGTCTTCGACGGATATTTTCTGTCTCCTCTACTAACCCTACTGGGTGAGGGCCCCAGCGTTTCGCAAGACATTTATTTGTTGAAAAAATTACATTGTCTTAAGATTGTAATAACGAATATCACTCCGAAATCTGTTTTCCTTACTACGTGTTTTATGTCGTCATCCCACTTTCTGTCCTACCGGATCGCTACTTCAAGGTATTTTACGGTAATTAACTATGTACACAGATAGGTTGCCAATAGTATCATGTAACAGAACTGACTCTCTTCATCTACGTATGCACAACACGTTAAATTTCCTTTTTTTTTTATGTCCTGTACCTGGACCTACTGTCAGTCCTCAGCAAGTCTCCCTGCGTTTCGCTACAATCTCGTGGTGTACTAGGCTTCCTATACATCACTGCTTCTTCATCGACTACTCTTATGGAACCTCCAGTAATATCCACTACGCCACTAACGCAAATTTTAAACAGTTACAGTCCTATAATACTCACTTGCGGTACCCCGAGGATTCACTTACATCTGTAGATTTTGTTCTGTTAAGAAGAACGGAGTGTTACACTCTATCTGCAAGGGGGTCCTGAATTCGGTCACACATGTGACCAGATACTCCGTAAGCTCGTAATTTGTTCACGAAACGGCGCTGCAGGACAGTACCGAATGCCTCCCGGCAGCCAAGGAACACGGCGTCAAATTTGGCGGCTTAATGCTCGCCATGCAATGCTGTACGTGTTTGCGTGATTTCCCTGAGACTTTTCATGCGAATATGGCGAGAATTCCTTCAATAAGGTCATATCTAATTCCTTTATCTGTCAATGAGGTAGTCTGAATTTTCTTTCTATCTATTTCCCGGAATTGCCTCTACCTGCCCCAACCCTCTACATTTCACTTTTAGGAAACCTTGGTACATCCGGAGCTGTACCTAAAAGCCTCAGATCTCGTACCAAAAACAGCTGTTGCAATTATTTATTTATTTTGGCTTTGAGCCAGTCCGTCTGTAGGCAAGTGTGGGGGTAACTACCATCAATTTAACACCCAGCCCCGGGAAATGGCCGGAGTGTTCACCCTGTTAAGAGTTCGATTTGAGGCCTACGTTGAGCCATTGGACAGCAGTAATTAAATCGCCGAGCAGTGTCTACGGGGTAATCACAGCGCGCAGCGTGAATCAAGGAGCCACTTTAACTACAGGGCCACTGCTCATCTCAGATTACGCCGATTTTCACGTGATTTTCGTGGTTCCAGTTGTACACTTAATGCAACACCCGTGTTGGAGAGCTTTCTTTCATCGCCTTTGAAACATCATAGCAGAACACACTTAAAGCCGATTTATAATACACGTTACGAAACGGAACGAAAGGCGACGTCGCCGCCAAATCGTAGTGTGTTCACGCTGGACGGAGCGTTAGCACGTTGTTGCTTTTCGTAGCACAGTATCAATAAAGACGTTATGGAATACCATCAGTGATGCAAAAAGTCTGGATAGACTTTCACATTTAACTAGCAACGAAGAAGCTTAATACTGGCCAGAGTAGTATTCCTAACAGAGGGCACCCCCAGAAATTTATTAAAAACGGGCCAATATTCTAATACTGCCTTTTTTTACGAGTAATACGGATTCGGAGTAGCAGATAGAAACCACACAGCAGTTATTTGACAAGTATTCGCTCATTATTTCTCATGTAGATTAGTTTGATATATAACTGGTATGCATATTTCATTAGTAAATGCAAAGTACTTCATTTTATGTTGTTAATACCAATGTGAATGACATATTTTTGACTTAACGATCTGGGGTTACTTGCTTCTTATGTTAAAATTTAGGGTCTTCTACGAGTTCTTTAGAAAAGTGTTTTATTAATATAACAATAGCCTTAGATTGATGCTGAAATATAAAAAAAATTATCTACGAAAGGAAATTGAAATGACTGGGAAAATTATGTCACAAGTAATTCACATAAAAATACCGGTTAATGCTTACCGAAGTGGACTTCAAGGCAGATTCAACCCGCCGCCTGCATTTTACTCTGACAGAGTGAGAACCAAACATACCTAAGTTACATGGTGATTGATAAAGCTACAGCATTTCCCAAAGCTTACTGCAATGCTAAATGTGTGATTTACTGCCATCGCAGACGATCACTGTTACAAATGCGCTAGAGGCTTGTAATGACTAAAGAGTTGATACCCCAAATTTCAGGATGGGGAAAATGCCCCCTCTTGCTCTGTCCCCAATCCACTAAGCCCCCCCACCCCCCACCCTTTCGGATGCCCATGTCTATGTTCGCAACAGATTTTCTTAGCAAAGTGTGAATGGTAAACTGCTGAGAAGTGAAAAAAATACGAAAACCTGTCACATTTCGACAATTAGTTGCCAGAGAAAATATATACAGAGATACACATCAAACTAAAAACAGAAGGCATTTCACACAGTCTTTTTATCATATTCACTGTGTCCTTTTTTCGTTCTAAGTACCAAATATCGTCAAAAAACTTACCTTTTCTTTTTCTAAAGAGCTTTGCTTGCTGTTAATTATTATGTCTAGAAAACTGTGTAATGAATTAACGTTTTTATTTACACACAGTGTAGGCTTTTTCGTTGTCTATGCATCGTAAAACCTAAATCTTTTTCCCTCTCAGATTTCTCACATTTTTTGTGAAAGGACATTCAAACGAGAAAATATCAGTCTCACTAGAAAGTATACAATGTGGAACGAAGACAATGCAGGCAATAAAACAAAGACTAAGGAAACACGAAACTGCAAAATCCAGTTCTGTAACATGAGTGAGCGTGGCTTCTCGAGAAAGAATGGCATTGATGTTCCGTTCCGCCCCGTTACATTGAACGTTACCATCTGAACTGCATTGTGTAATGTTTTCATACTCAGTTACGTCAATCGGAAAGCGATCTTCGCATTCGGGAGGACGACGGTTCAATCCCGTCTCCGGCCATCCTGATTTAGGTTTTCCGTGATTTCCCTAAATCGCTTCAGGCAAATGCCGGGATGGTTCCTTCCAAAGGGCACGGCCGATTTCCTTCCCAATCCTTCCATTGCCCGAGCTTGCGCTCCGTCTCTAATGACCTCGTTGTCGACGGGACGTTAAACACTAACCACCACCACCACATCGGAAAGCGAACTACATGAGGACGAAATGAAACATGAACGTCAAGGATTCTCTCGTAGATAATTTTGATGTTGACGTTGGTGGGGGAACAGTGACGTCGTCTTCTTGTATTGGAAGTTAACCTGTTCTCGCCACGATATTTCTGCATCTACATCTACGTCTACGTCTGTACACAGCAAGCGAAAGGTACTTTGTGGACCATTGTCAGTCTCCCCTTTTCCTCTTCCAGTCGCGTATGATTCGCAGCAAGAACGATTCCTGGTAAGCCTGTAGGTGGACTCGAATCTCCCTAATTATTTCACGGTCTCTTCGCGAGATATACGTAGAAGTAAGTAATATATTGGTTGACTCTTCTAGAAACGCACGCTCTCGGAGTTTTAACACTAGACCACTCCGTGACACCCAATGCGTCTCTTGCAGCGTCTGCCACTAAAGCTGACTTACCATCTCCTTGAAGCTTTCACCCTCACTAAATGAAGCTGAAACAAAATGTGCTGTTCTTCTTTGGATCTTCTCTATTTCCTCTATCCATCCTATCTGACATGGATCCCAGACTGTCGAGAAATATTCAGGTATTGGTCGAGAGAGAGTTTCTAAGCTGCTTCTCATGTTGATGGACTTCGTTTCCTGAGGTTTCGCTCGATGAATATCTGCCTTACCCGCGATAAATTTTAGGTGGTTGTTCCACATCAGATCACTCCGTACACATACTCATAGATATTTTATGGAAGTAGCTGCTCCAGTGATAGCTCTGCAACCGTGTAATCATACAGTAGAGGACCTATATATTGGCAACATGTTATGCTTGTTCAACTTGAAGGTCAACTGCCACTCCCTGCACCTAGGCTCGATCCTCTGCATTTTGCTACAATTTTCTAGTGTTGTGACTTTTTTGTGTACAACAGCATCATCTGCGAAAAGTCTCATGAAAGGTCTGAAGTAATCTACTACGTCATTTATACATATTGTAAAAAATAATGGTCTTATGACACTGCCTTGGGGCACGCCAGACGTTACTTCTACCTCTGAAGACTTCTCTCCATATAGAATGACCTGCCATGTTCTGTTGGCTAAAAATACTACAGCGCAGTCACATAATTGGTCTCGTCTGCACTGCGCTCGTTTCTTGTTCATTAGTTAGCAGTGCTGTACTGTATTTAACGCCTTCTTCAAGTCAAGAAACACGGCATCTACCTAGGGTCCTGTATCTCCCATTTCTGGATCTAGTAGAGGAACAGAGGGAGCTGGATTTCGGAACCATGTTGATTCCTACAGAAGAGATTCTGGTCGCCAGAAATGGTATAATATGCAAGTGTGGAACATGCTCCAACATCCTCATTTCACAGTACTAGATTTGTTACCTTGTGTCTTCTTATCTTTATTTTATTTTGAGGCACATGTTAAATACAGCCTCTGCTGAAACCAAGAAATGTTGTTATTTCACTACCGTTTACGTTCACTGAACACCCTTGTGGGATTCCTTAGTACACATGAAAATAGTTTCAGTAGTATGTTGTTATGCGGTATTAACAGCATCACGGAATAAGCATAGATTTTATTATTTGTTCTGTTTTTATGATTCCGCGAGGATTTGAATTATTTCACACAAAAATGACCACATACCTGAAAAGGAAAGATTATTTACCTTTTAATATACCTTGTCAAAGAAAAAGCTACATCGTGAATAAATAAGAGGAACATAAGTAAATGAAACAACTTTCTTTAAATAATAAACTTTTTAACAGTGAAACAGTCAGCTCTCTTGAAGGAGAAAAATACAGCTATCTATCTTCTCGATTACATATATGTTTAATGTTTTGTAATATTTGGGCTACACTTACCCTATTCTCTCACTTCTCTGCAGAGTGAAAAAGTAAGCATACAGCCTTCTTCGAGAAAATCGGTTACGAATTTTTCTTTGCCAATTATTAAATTCTGATATCGTTTCTAGTTCCTTTAGTAATGTCTGATATTATTCATTCACCACACCACCTCTGAAGTTCAGTATTCTGCGGCTTTTTGCCAGGGAAAGGTATCTCAAACCTCACTTTCACCATTTGTGCTGGGTTAAGCCACCCTGTGATGTTATATTGACGTACCAGTCAGCCTGAACACACCGCACTTTGAGTGTGACGTTCCCTTCAGTTCAGTAATGTTCCCTTGACTAGCAGCGAGAATCAATCTTTATCAATCACGTGTAATGTACATCATCTCTTCTAACGCAGCACGTTCATCATGCTGACACATGTGTTGGGCAATGAACATATAACATTAGCCATATGGTCTGCACACTGTTACGTCATATCATGGAAGACTCCGTGATACCAGCGAATCCCGCAATGCGGGTAAACAAAAACCAAGTGACAGTCCGACATTAACAGTATCGGCGAAGACGACCGCAACGACTACTACAGAATTCGTGGTGTTCCTCTAATGTGGTGGGCTCTTCACAGCCAATTATACTGATCACCAGCGTCTACTCTGGCAATTAATTTCTCTTCAGTAGAATCGTCTATCTCAAACGTGTACAGATAAAGTAGTTCATGCTGCTTTTTGCTATAGGAGGCACACAGAAAAAGGGAAAAATAGGAGAATGTGTGACTAAGAAATGATTGAGAGTTTGGTAACGTACCGGGGACTATACGTTTATGACGTCCGGAGTGGCCGTGAGGCTCTAGGCGCTAAAGTCTGGAACTGGGCAACCGCTACAGTCGCAGGTTCGAATCCTGCCTCGGGAATGGATGTGTGTGATGTCCTTAGGTTAGTTAGGTTTAATTAGTTCTAAGTTGTAGGCGACTGATGACTTCAGAAGTTAAGTCGCATAGTGCTCAGAGCCATTTGAACCATTTTGAAATATACGTTTGGTTAACTGGTAACTGAGGTGCATGGACAAGAATCTAGCAGCCACCATCGTACTAATATACGAGGTGCGACAATAAAGTAATGAAACAGATTTTTTTTTGCAATATGTGGCAACCCTGCAGGTTTGCGTAGACACCTTGGTCTATAAGCTGCTTCTTGTCCAAGCGGCACATCGATGCAACTTCTCAGTCGTGAGTTGTGCTGTAATAAGTTAGCACGTGTTTGTGTCTTTCGTCGCGGAAATGTAACCGCATAATATTGCGCAAATATGCCATTTCTTTTTGCGTTAAATTGGGAGAAAACGCGACGTCAACTTTCGGTAAGCTTCAGAAGGCTTTTGGAGAGGAGGTTATGTCAAGAGTTCAAGTTTTTCGATTTCATAAAATGTTTGTTGAAGGCAGAACGAATGTTGAAGATGAAGACAGCAGAGGACGACCATCAACATTCTTGATTCCAAGGGAATTGTTCGTAAAGAGTGGCTGCCCCCTGGACAAGCAGTTAACCAATATTACTACGGCAAAATTTCAGAAAGACTTCGTAAAAGAGTTCTTTGTGTCTGTGTCAATATTGCTAATAATTGGATTCTGCATCCCATACTGCTCTGTCAGTACAGCAATTTTTAACCTCGAAACAAATTTCAGTATAACCACATCCACCTTATTCACCAGATATCGTTCTGTGCGACTTTTTTCTATTTCCAAGAATCAAAACAGCGGTCAAGCAACGCAATTTTCAAACAACACAAGAGGTCCAAAAAGCCGTTACGGAGGTCTCAGAGGATATTACAGAAGATGACTTCCAGAAATGTTACTATCAGTGGCAGAAGCGCTGGAAAAAGTGTGTGAAATCAGAAGCTAACTAATTTGAAGAAGACATCACTAAACTTGACTAAAACGGCAAGCAACACTTTTTTCTTTACCTCAGTCTCATTACTTTACTGTCGCACCCCGTATACCGATGAGCCCAAACATTTTGACCACCTGTTTCATTGGGTGTTGTTCTATTTTTCAAACACAGTACAACATAGACTCTGTTTGGCACGGATTCTACAAATACGTGATAGGATTTCAGAAGTATCTGGCACCTGGTGTCTATGCCCAGATCATGAACATCCCGAAAATTACCAGATGGTGGTATACAGGCATGTAGCTGGTGCCCAGTATGTTTTCCAATGGGCGAAGATCGGGCACATTTTTTGTCCAAGACATTTTTGTGAGTTCCCTATAATTTCCCTCAAACCACTGCAGCACGACTGTGACCTTGAAACATGGACAATTATCCTGCTGGAAGATGTTATCGCCAAAGGGGGAGACTTCAAGCATGAAGCGATGCAGGTGGTCCGCCGTCACGATGCCTTCGATTACAACCACAGATCCCACGGAAGCCCAACCCAGTGCACCCCAAAGCATAATTCTGCCCTCACCGACTTGCATCTGTGACGCAGTGTATGTTCCGTGCAGCCATTCACCTGGATGACAACGTCCTAGTAACTAACCATCGACCTGGTGTAACAATAATTGCGATTCATTCGATAGGTGACACGTTTTTATAGATCCACGATGAAAACTCAGTGATGCTGTGTCCACGACATCGTGGGTCAACACAGGAACACATAGGGGTAGTGTGATATGGAGCTACATCTTCAACAATGGCCTTTGAACGCTATACTCCGAAACACTTGTGTCTTCACCAGCGTCATACTCCGTCATCAGATCTACCACAGACCGCTGCTTTTCCTGGATTACACAGTGGTGGATCCTTCGACCTCTACCTTTCGCGATGAGACGTGGTCGAAGAACACCATATGGCCCACTCGTTACTTCACCATCCTTCAATCATTTTCCATATGTGATCACGACAGCAGTACGCCTACAGGCGACCAGCTTCGCCGTTCCAGAGCTTGCCGTTTCCAACCGCGGCGCCTCAGCAATGTACCCCTTGTCAAAACCACTCACTCGTATATCTGTGGATTTTCGCGTTTGCGGCGGCCCGTATCTTTACTGTAATGACTGCCCATTCGTCTCTCTTCCGCTTACATTCTTTGATTACGTGCCTCCAACACCATTAGGAGGAATTCCGCCTCGCGGTGGGTAATAGTCATAACGTTTTGGCTCATAAGTATACGTCGCGTAACGACCATGAGATTAAGATAAGAGAAATTTGAGTCCATACTGAAACATATCCCCCGCTTCTCAGAGAATGGAATACAAAATGGTTCAAATGGCTCTGAGCACTATGCAACTTAACTGCTGAGGTCATCAGTCGCCTAGAACTTAGAACTACTTAAACCTAACTAACCTAAGGACATCACATACATCCATGCCCGAGTCAGCGACCGTAGCGATCGCTCGATTGCAGACTGTAGCGCCCAGAACAGATGTGCTACAGACGCGAAATTTAACCGACAGGTAGAAGATACTGTGATATGCAAATGATTAGCTTTTCAGAGTATTCACATAAGGTTGACGCCGGTGGCCACACCTACCACATGCTGACATCAGGAAAGTTTCCAACCTATAAAAACAGCAGTTGACCGGCGTTGCCTGGTGAAACGTTGTTGTGATACCTCGTATAAGGAGGAGAAATGCATACCATCACGTTTACGACTTTGATAAAGGTCGGATTGTAGCCTATCGCGAATGCGGTTTTTCGTATCGCGAGATTACTTCGCGCGTTCGTCGAGATCCTATGACTGTTAGCAGAATATGGAATCGTGCTGGATCCCAATGGCCTCGTATCACTAGCAGTCGAGATGACAGGCATCTTATCCGCATGGCTGGAACGGATCGTGCAGCCACGTCTCGATCCCTGAGTCAGTAGATGGGGACGTTTGCAAAACAACAGCCATCTGCACGAACAGTTCGACGACGTTTGCAGCAGCGTGGACTATCAGCTCGGAGACCATGGCTGCGGTTACCCTTGATGCTGCATCACAGACAGGAGCGCCTGCGATGGTGTACTCAACGGCGAACCTGGGTGCACGAATGGCAAAACTTCACTTATTCGGATGAGTCCAGGTCCTGTTTACAGCATCATTATGGTCATACCCATGTTTGGCTACATCGCGGTGAACGAACATTGAAAGCGTGTATTCGTCATCGCCATACTGGCCTATCACCCGGAGTGATGGTATGGGGTGCCATTGGTTACACGTCTTGGTCACCTCTTGTTCGCATTGACGGCGCTTTGAACAGTGGACGTCACATTTCAGATGTGTTACGACCCGTGGCCTTACGCTTCATTCGATCCCTGCGAAACAATACATTTCAGCAGGATAATGCACGACCGCATGTTGCAGGTCCTATACAGGCCTTTCTGGATACAGAAAATGTTCGACTGCTGCCCTGGCCAGCACATTCTTCAGATCTCTCACCAATTGAAAACGTCTGGTCAATGGTACCTGTACACGCCATACAAGCTCTGTTTGACTCAATGCCCAGGTGTTAAAAAAAATGGCTCTGAGCACTATGGGACTCAACATCTGAGGTCATCAGTCCCCTAGATCTTAGAACTACTTAAACCTAATTAACCTAAGAACATTACACACATCCATGTCCGACGCAGGACCGAACCTGCGACTATAGCGGTCACGCGGTTCCAAACTGAAGCGCCTAGAACCGCACGCCACACCGGCCTATGTCCAGGTGTATCAAGACCGTTATTACGGCCAGAGGTGGTTGTTCTGGGTACTGATTTCTCCGGATCCATGCACACATATTGCGTGAAAATGTTATCATATGTCAGTTCTAATATATTTGTCAAATTAATACCCGTTAATCATCTACATTTCTTCTTGGTGTAGCAGTTTTAATGGCCAGTAGTGTCTTTGGCACAAAGCAGTCTCCGTCATAGACTGCACAACGAACTCTGGAATATACCGGCTGTCCTTCCCTGGGAATTGACAGGTGCATTATCTCTGGCGGTTCGGCAGATATTTACAGTTTCGTTTTTGCTGTTTGTAGATGGAGTCGGCCAAAAGAAGTACTGCTCCCTTCTTTCATACGACGTCTACTGTCGATAGAACTGCTGTATGTTTCTCTTTTGAAATGACCCCTAACAGAAGAATCCATACGATTGAGATCAGCGATCTTGAATGCCAGGATACAGGTGCTGCACGATCTATCCATTTTAGACCATATTGGTGCATTAGATGTCACTTTTTGCCAATCACGCATCAACCCCATTCCCCAACCACGTTCCACGGGTGAAATTAGAGGCCAATTAGCATTCCAAATATGTTTTTAGTACCTTTGGCAAAATCTTGTGCTGAAAGTGGAAGTTCAAAACCACACCCATGTTTAATGGAACGATTTGCTTCTATTACCATAGACCTACACCTATGTCGCTTTTCGCGATTATTGTACATCCCACGTACGTATTGACGAATACGTAAACCTTTCTCCAGCACATACTACCATCCCTAGAGACGGTCCACAGTTATAAGGGAAATCGCGAAGAAAGCAGAGGATGCATTTCGAGCGTTTCTGCCGTGTAATAAGTATCGGCTGGTTACTTTCTGCTGGCCGACGATAGCAGCTGTTTGACTGTCACTGCTGGAGCCTCAAGAGTGATTCCAGGATTCTGGGATAATAGATCGCCCCGAACGCATTACGGCGGCTGTCACACCGATCGTTAGGGCGGGTGATGGATGAACGTTGCGGCGTGCGCGCGTTTCCGACAACACAGTAACTGCCGGGGAGCGCGGAGGGACCTGCGCGAAACATCGGGTGCTGTAGGGGGGGGGGGGGGGGGGCAGGAGCAGGTGGCGCAGCGGCCGCAGACTGCGCGTGCGCAGTGAACTGCCGCGCAAGCCTCGGGCGTCTTCCGTGTTGTGCCAGCGTATTGGCTCCGGGAAATCTTACAAGTCTTCAGCTCTGGGGTACGATACGTGTCATAGCCGTGATGAATCGAGCGGCCTTCCTTGCCGATGATTGAGCGGGTCGAAGGAGGGGAGGGGTTTCGTAGTGAGCCGGTTCGGAGCCTCGTCGTAGGAAATATTACATGTTGACGCAAAATATACGGTACAATTTCATTGTGTGTACGATCTCATTTCTTATTCGGCTTCCGTAAGTTATGAGGAGGTTTGATGACACGCTTAACTACAGTGTTAGCTAGATTTCTCACCGTCGTCCTTCCATACTGTGACTTGAGTCCTTCCTGGCGAAGGTTTCAGACCGCTTAGTCCGTGTATCGCTCGCTGGTCCCTACGGGGCACATGTTACTACGTGCGAGGCACTACAGTGAACTGGCACTACAGTGAAGTATGCTCTCACGAAAATTCAGTGAAATAGCTCACAGCCTATACTGTATTGTCAGTTGACACAACAGCTAAGTGGATATTGGACAAATAAAGAGATTTACTATAGTACAATCGGATACTTCAACTGCCGAGACTGCCGTTTGGAAACATAAGTAGATTCCCCTTACTTCTAAATGGTCAACAGTATTCGTCTACGAAAGATATATTGTATCAATTAGTTAACAGCTGCGCAGGCTTATATCGATGTAGCTTCACAGCAACAAAGATTTAGCAGCACGTAAGTCAATGACATAAAAGTTGAAGTGCAAGTGGTACATTTACACACTCATTCGTATCAATATGCTTATTTCACTTAGGAGGACAAGTACGTTCCACTAATAATTTTACTGTGGGATTAATACAAACAACAAATTCAACAAATACTAGTTAAGTGGCTGCTGCTGTTAATTGTGGATGTATACACCCGAAGTAAATTACACTAAAAGCTGCAATCAGGAATATTACTTAAATACGTTTTCTACTGAATATCCGGATGCAGTTATTGACTAACATTGCAGTACGTATAGCCATTATTGGAATCAGTTATTGATATACTGATCCAGCAACTGAAGAAACACAACCATCAATAGATATAATAAAATCCTTCACACGCACAAGTAAAATTTATTTGAGACTATTCTGATCATTAAATATGACTCTCCGTTAGTACTTCATACATGTGCAATTGTAATCCACACTGTATCAGCGGTGACAGTACAGCAACCTCACCTTAGCAGTAGCTGGCACCTGTCGTCAGTGTAAAAACAATTCCAGATTATTTACTGTATCTGATGAAGGCACAACCCATATGGTCACTTCAGTATCTGCAGATCAGGGAGTCCAATCGCTACACATATCACAATACCTTTTTTCCATGCCACTTGTTGAGACATTCCTTTCATTGACTTGGCCATGTATGGCTGACGATTATATGCGAAATATGATTAACAATATTTTACAGACAGTTTAGTGGCTGCTAAGACAAATGTCATCACCTTCTAGGCCTATTAGAATCCGAAACACATATAGTACCAAACTAGTACATGACATTTATAAATATGACATACACGATGCTTGATAGTTGGCAAAAGACAAATGAGATACATTGGTGAAGTAATTTCACCTTTTGTAACACTCTGTTGATTTATTAGTCCTTCATCCATCGATGCTGCAGCGGCATGTTATCTTCGGTTGGTTTGTGTTTTATATATTAGTCTTACGCAAAAATTGCTGAAGTCTAGGATGCCAGTGTCATAGGACGTACACTTCTACAGACCTGTCGCGTTTTTTGGTGTTTACAGTTTGCCTGTGTACGTAATTCCTGTATCTTTAAACTTATTTAGCTTTCTATTGTAATTCCCTTTTTTGGAGTACACACAAATTCCAATTCTGCTTGATCAAAAGTTTCGGCAGTTCTGAACTCAGCTGTCAAACCCAGAATGTTCCTAGTTTCGTATAACAGAGACAAATGAATGTGTTACGCTGCTAAAGATGCCACGTAATATGCTAGAACATGCATGGATAAAAAAATAAACAACAGCGTCTTTCAGTGAATGATTTTCCCATTTTAGTTTCCCTTATCTCCAAGCGCGGAAATCAAGATGATTTAAGTACGACATTCAGAATCGTACGTTTTCCGTATCGATCTCCAAACAGGAACTGGTGTTGCTGTAGCAGAAAGTACAAAAATTTAACGTTTCATGTTCATATTAATCGGCAGTACTGACATATGTGCTCCTTATGAAAAATAAGTCTCTTTTTTCGTTCATATAGTTTACTAGAGAATGACATTAAGAGCTCTATAATCAATGGTTTGTCCAGTTTTCATGGTAATGTTTTGGTAGACAGTGTTTCTAGACGCGTATTAAGCTCATCGGCCCTCTTCCGGTCTTTCTACTTCGACCAGTATCTTTAATTCTGTTCGTTTGCAGTGTTTGATGGACAGAATTTTTCCACGAACTGTGTGTGTCATCACGACAGTAGAAATAGTACCATAGCTCTAGGTATCGCAAGTAGATTATTGACTCTGCCATCGATGATTTGCAGTCATTAGAACTATTTACGGTTGATAGGCCAACGCAGTCTGAGAATGACGCCAAATAGACTGAAACTTCAGAACACTCCCAAACGTTTTGTAACGCAATAGGAAACGAAAGATAGCGTAATTGTGTTGCTGATGTCAGACGAGATTCTCTGGAAATAAGATGTTCACATAACTTCGTCTGACGTCATTAGATTTAAGGATAGTGATGAGGTACTTATATTTTTAACAGTGGTCTGCATTAGTACGAATGGGATAGGCTGCCAGCGAGTAAACTGCCGCTCGTCAGCCAACTGTTTACATGAATTTTAATCTCAATATAGAATAAATCAAGAGTTTTAAATAGGTGATGATGTATATGACAAAATGATATTGACGTCTTGTACATTGTTTTCATTACAATGATGACGTGATGGAAGTTTCTGGGAATTGTGGAAAGGGATTATGGTGTGGGAAGTAATGTAGAGAAGGTTATATGGAAATGTGGGGTGTCAGTGGGATAAGGCGCTGTTAGATGGGATGTAGATGTTAGATGAGTAAAATGTTGTTGTTGTTGTGGTCATGAGCCCTGAGACTGGTTTGATGCAGCTCTCCATGCTATTATATCCTGTGCAAGCTGCTTCATCTCCCTGTACGTACTTCAGCCTACATCCTTCTGAATTTGCTTAGTGTATTCATCTCTTGGTCTCCCTCTACGATTTTTACCCTCCACGCTGCCCTCCAATACTAAATTGGTGGTCCCTTGATGCCTCAGAACATGTCCTACCAACCGATTCCTTCTTCTAGTCAAGTTGTGCCACAAACTCCTCTTCTCCCCAATTCTATTCTATACCACCTCATTAGTTATGTGATCTACCCGTCTAATCTTCAGCATCCTTCTGTAGCACCACATTTCGAAAGCTTCTATTCTCTTCTTGTCCACACCATTTATCGTCCATGTTTCACTTCCATACAAGGCTACACTACATACAAATACTTTCAGAAAAGACTTCCTGGCAGTTAAATCTATACTCGATGTTAACAAATTCCTCTTCTTCAGAAACGCGTTCCTTGCCATTGCCAGTCTACATTTTATATCCTCTCTACTTCGACCATCATCAATTATTTTGCTCCCCAAATAGCAAAACTCCTTTACTACTTTAAGTGTCTCATTTCCTAATCTAATTCCCTCAGCATTACCCCAGTTAACTCGACTACATTCCATTATCCTCGTTTTGCTTTTGTTAATGTTCATCTTATATCCTCCTGAGTAAATTACTGGCTAGAAAAGGAAAAGCTGGGTTGAAATGTTCTTTTTGGATGGAACGTGTAAAACAGGTTAAAGTTGGAAAGAAGTGTAGATTTTAGGGATGAGTTCATGATCTGACAGGGTAAGGTAGCTGTAATTAGTCTGGAAATGAAGATGGAGAGTTTGGAGATGGAGGCAAGGTATGATGTGGTGATACAGGTGCAACAGCTGGACAAAATTCTCAAGAATTGGGAAGACAATAAGGTGTCTGGACTCAACTACAAGAAATGTGTAATAAATGTGAATATGTCCAAGAGTTTCAGGTGGTGTGGGGACTTTATGATGTGGTGCTGGACACTGTTGGAAGAAGATAGTCAGAAAGGGAATGCAAGGTAAAGTGCATGTCGTTCAACGATTTGTAGGGAGTGATAAAATTTGGGAGGAGCAAAAGTCTGTACTACATTGACGTACGTAGCGATGGGATGGATGAAGGTTTGATGTGTGTGGATTATGATCGTGGGATTTAATTCCCGTTTTCGGTCTGTTAGTTGTTCTACTAGTTGTAGTCTATTGTGGAGATAATCTTGGGTAATTAGCAACTGATAGCTGCACATTCATTTTTGATCGAGTGTTATAGTTCAATTCTTTTATCTTGGCAGTTCGAACATGCCCGCCAATACGCAGGAGATTGCTGCGTTGCCAGTTGTACGCGCCAGGAGAAGCAGTGCCATAATATAGTTCGAAAACTTACGTTTAGGGCGGAGCGCGCCGTTTATGAAGTAAAGCCACCACGACTGCATTAACCCTTTCGCTGCTGCAGAGACGTGCTCCCAGCATTCCATGCTGTGCGCGATTTTGTCATCGCTGCACTGCTCGTCTGTCCACGCACATGGTGTTTCGACTGCTTTGACACAGTTTACCATTCGATTTCACAAAAACTATTTGGCCCAAAAATTTGATTTTTTCACATCTTCTTGACTGATACCTTCTCCCCATAAATGACAATTTTGTTTCGATTTTCAACGCAATTATTGTGCAGCACTAGATGTAGTAAATTTTGAAGGGTTTGCAGAGGTAAAAGTCCACAGCGTATACTTTCCGTATGATCGATTTTAGTTGCCAATAGATATTTCAATCAATTACAACCAAACGAATAAAATTCATGAAACAAGACACTTCGATATTGTTTTTAAATAAAAATGAGCACCGAACAAGGTTTGATCTTAGGACCTTTTGCTTAGCTGCCATACACTTTAACCTTTACACTAACGCAACTCATCATTCAATAGACTTCCCGTCGGAGGACTTTAAAATATCACGCAAAATACTGTTGATATGACTATGAATTACTCACGTTTCGTCAAAGTAGAATAGGTAATAAACAATTACCGCTGTTCTTTATTGCGAAAAAGCGGTTAGTGAGAATGATACAAACATGTTTCCTTGCTATCGCCTGAATTAGGAGTCTTATTGCTTGTTTGGTTTAATTAATCAATAGAATATGAAGCGATTGGTATAAAGAATGCTTTTTACAAACCTTCTATAAAAGAAAGTCTGCTATCAAGACATTGCTTTCGTTCAGTTACTTTATTTATGACCGAACGTTTCTAAAACTGAAGACACTCGTCCGTGCTCTGCACTGCAGTCGAGCTCTGGCAACGTCGCTCTCTGTTCATTGGCTGACTGTGTTTTGTGACGTCAGATGCGCAGAACGAACCTAAACTCGGCCGCCGTCGTAAATGACGCGCACTTTAGTCGAAGATATCCTAGTTATTTAGTTGGGCGAACGAGACAACAGTAGAGCTAGAGATGCTTCTAGTGCTGCAGTAAATGAAATCCGCGCGTTCGCTCTGAGTACCTAGATGCCGTACGCCTCCAGGTCGCCTGTTGTTGTGTGTAACTTGTTTAGCACTGTGACCGTCACTGGCCGGCAGGCGGCAGTCTCAGCGTGGCGTTGTCGGTTTTGCAGCGGCGATGGGGCGCAGCCAGTCGACGCCGGGCCTGGTGGAGTCTCGCGGCCGCATCCCGCTGGAGGACATGTGGGTGTCGCCGCTGGAGCCGCTGCTCACTGGAGGCTCGTCCTCGGGGCCGCCGCCCTACTCCGCCAACTCGCTCTTCAGCCCCGCGCTCAGCCCCACCTCCCGGTAAGCGCCACTCCACCCGCACTCATACTGATGTCCCTTTCTCCTACCGGCTACGACCTACAGTGATATTCATTACTGTCGAGACATTTACCTGTCTGGGAAATATGTAATGTCACTCCTCTGCTAAGATCTCTCCACAAGTGAAAATAGGTGTCAGATACACAAGGCTCAAGTACTGGGATATGACAAAAACTTCAGCATCAAGAACCATGGATTGCAGTAGAAACGTGTTACTCTTCTTTGTGCTAGAGTATGGCACATATTTCAAAACTGCCGAACGACATTTTCAGATTCTTTGGTTAAGGAGCATATCAACATCTTCTGTACTTCTCATAGTTATTGCCATGTGCTCATGTTTCTGTTAACTTGAGGCTCTGTAGGTAGAATGGAACTCCGCAACACATTCTTGAAGATTGTAACATAAACATCAAAATATTTTCCTTACACACCCTTGATCACTGTCGTGATTAATGGTTGCGGGTTCTCCGAAAGAGGGCGAGCAGGGGTGGAAGCAAGTCTTGACAACACTGGACTCATGTACGGCCTTTGGTATACAAACAGCTCATTCGAGCCAACCGAGTGTGGAGGGGGAAGCCGGGAGCAACTGAAGCAGTAGTTGCCAAGCCGAGAAGACGATAGGGTGCGTGCACGCGAGCTGCAAAACCACGACAAGAAACTGGTAGCTCCCGATATGGCGCGATAGTTATCGGTAGTAATTTGCGACGCTATGGTGAAAGTAACAACCGACGATGGCCTCACCAGCAGCACCGATCGATTTGTTTGGAGGTTTCCCTAGGTCGTTCGGCGAAGGCCGCATCTGCCCCCTTTAATCCCCTCCAAGTAAATTCCTAATTAGAACATATAGAATGAAGCTCCCTCCATTTTACCACAACAAATTACATTAGTACGGCGCAATAATACCAAAATATGAAATTTTTTATGTAAACAGTCCCAAATTATATAAAGTAGCTAATACCTTAGGCCCTACGGGGAAGACCTCTCAGTGGCTCGCCAACCAGTAACTGTTTCTTTATCCTTTGTCCGAGGTTTCTGAGTGTGCTACAGAGAATTTTGAGGCAACAAGTACAAAAAAAAGCAATAATGAATTAGGGAATACCCATGCTATCTGAACCTGTCAATTTAAGTAAGTCTGAAGAAAAATTATAACTCAAGACTCTACTAAAAGTCGTCAATTTAATATAAATTTCACTTAGAATTGTCACAAGTATGAATCCTTGTGTGGTTGTGAGTTGGAAAACGCGTTATTGTGTTTTCATTGTTTATTGTTTGGAGAACTGCCCTGGGCTAAACGTGGAGTGTGGCTTCTTCACCTCCATGACAAAATTAGGAAACACGAACTTTTTTTTTAATCTGGCCAGTCTAGATAATGTAAAGACAGCTTCCCAATTAGACTGTGCATACAGATGGTCCATGGCATTAGACAGCCAAATAATAGGTCCATACTAAATCTGATTACTAATTGTGTTCGTTTCTGTGGTGCGTTGAAACTACCCCTCAGATGACACGATGAGACTCAGTCATCTTACAACTAACATATTTCGCGTGTTTTTTAAACGAAACGACTTTAAGAATCATCAGATTCAGCTGGTGCGCATAACAATCAATGTAGGCTTGTGAAGCACTGTGAAGCTTTTTCTTCACAAGAGCCTGCACCCGGCATCACGAATCACTCGTGATATCTGCATCATCATACGTTTATGCTATTAATTTGTACGAACAATTCTCCGAAAGGTGATTTACCTGCTCTATGATGGCCTATACTATCCCATGAAAACCTAGTTAGAAAGTTTCTAGAATCAGGTAAAAGTGATGACACAACGAATATTTGTAGCCCCATACGTATTACTCCCATGGGGTTGGCGAAGACAATATTAGGCTAATTACAGCAGGTATAGGTGCATATAAACAACTACTCTTCCCGCACTGCATACGTGACCGAAACGGGAGAAAGCCCTAACAACTGGTACAATGGAACTAGACCTGCCAGGTCTCCGGGCTTTCCAGGATTTTTCCTAGTTTTGAGAGCGTTCGGGGCCGTCCAGATAATTTTACACAACTGAAAGTGGTAAACCCGCATTTTTTCGTGTCTGGAAATATTCTATTGATAGGAAATAAAGAGATTTTTAAAATCAAAGTTCAAATTCTATATGATAATAGGCTCGTAGGTGGTTTAATTCGTTTTATATCAGAAAACCAGCGGCAAGCATTGTGAGACGCCATAGTTTGAGTACAATGAGAAGCCGCCAACAGTCGATAATTTCATGCACCGCGCCTTCCCGCGACGAAAACGGTCAACTTATCATCGACAGAATGTATATGTGTTCTGAAAAATGATACGGTTTGACCCAAATGTCTGAGGTTTTCGAAGTCCATATATGCGTTGGGCAATTTAAATGGTGACTGCCTTAAATGAGACGTACTCTCTCCTACGCACTAGATATGGTTACAGTAATTCGTTGCTCGTCATTTGGATTCCAACGAAAGCTTCGTGCCGTCAGAGCGATTGTTTCATGGCGCCGTTAAAGAATAAAAGAAGCAACAGAAATACTAAACCAACAGACAGGCCATAAAAGCTTTAAGCAAAGAGATTACAGTTATATAACATTAACAGACTTTTATCTATGAGCAGACAGAGAGCATGAAATGTTTCCCGACTTGACTGAAGCAAACTAAGTGCCAGATCCAATGCTTTACCAGGGCTAAAAGCTCAGTCCCTGTTGACTAAATTGTCCGCAACTATAATTTCTATTACGTTCTTTGATATACTGATCTCGAAAATTGTCGCCTGCAAGGCACTGTTCGGCGACAGTTGGGTGCTACAGTTGGGTGTGGACACCAACAATATGGTGCAAATGACGAATTTTTGGATCAGGAGGTAATCGAAATTAAGAGCCGCAGACAGTTCAATCAGTGGCATGCAGATGGGTGTGGATAGAGATACCTCCGATTAACTAAAAAGTCAACTATGTTCTGTAAAAGATAATCTAGGGCTAATCGGGTATACCGAATACCCTGGCAGGTCGTATGCTGGAGAAGGCAAAGAACTGTTGAATAAAAATATAAACAAGACAGCGTTACACCCGGAAAGCAGCCAACACATCACGCGTCATCTATAAGCATGAAATTAAGTACGAAGAGGCCACCAATATGGTGCAGGGGTCTTACTACTTGCTCATTATACACAACTGACCATTAAATTTGCTACACCAAGAAGAAATGCAGATGATAAATGGATATTCATTGGACAAATATATTATACTAAAACTGACATGTGATTACACTTTCACCCAGTTTGGGTGCATAGATCCTGAGAAATCAGTACCCAGAACAACCACCTCTGGCCGTAATAACTGCCTTGATACTCCAGGGCATTGAGTCAAACAGAGCTTGGATGGGGTGTATAGGTACAGCTGCCCATGCAGCTTCAACACGATACCACAGTTCATCAAGAGTAGTGACTGGCGTATTGTGACGAGCCAGTTGCTCGACCACCATGGACCAGACGTTTTCAATAGGTGAGAGATCTGTTGAATGTGCTGGCCAGGGCAGCAGTCGAACATTTTCTGTATCCAGAAAGGCTGATAGTCCATGCTGCTGCAAACTGTTCGGACAGATGGTTGTTGTCTTGCAAACCTCCCCATCTGTTGACTCAGGAATCGAGAGGTGGCTGCACGATCCGTTACAGCCATGAGGATAAGATGCCTGTCATCTCGACTGCTAGTGATACGAGGCCGTTGGGATCCAGTACGGCGTTCCGTATTACCCTCCTGAACCCACCGATTCCATATTCTGCTAACAGTCATTGGATCTCGCCCAACGTAAGCAACAATGTCGCGATACGATAAACCGCAATCGTGATAGGCTACAATTCGACTTATATTAAAGTCAGAAACGTGATGGTACACATTTCTCCTCCTTACACGAGGCATCACAACAACGTTTCACCAGGCAACGCCGGTCAACTGCTATTTGTGTATGAGAAATCAGTTAGAAACTTTCCTCATGTCAGCACGCTGTAGGTGTCGCCATTGGCGCCAACGTTGTGTGAATGCTCTGAAAAGCTAGTCATTTGCATATCAAAGCACCTTCTTCCTGTCGGTTAAATTTCGAAACTGTAGCACGTCATCTTCGTGGTGTAGCAATTTTAATGGCCAGTATTAAAGACGTAACAGAAACGAAGAGACGCTGACAATTAAATCTACAGGTACAGAGGATCTAGCCAAATAAACCTGGGATCTGTCATTTAGTCAACTTGAGTCATGTCAAAAAATATCTTAAAGCTTGTCTTTTTCTCTCTGTTGATAGATAATTGCCTATGAGTACTTTTTTTGGTAGCGGATACATTACAGCATTCTATTTATAACTGTTTTTGCGTTTTACCACAGTCCTGTTACGTTTGCATTTCCGTTTAGTGATTTATTGTTTAACGGCGCTAGAAAACAATGCTAGGGCTGCACGCAGTGAGTACCAATAGGAGTCCAAACAGCGAGAAACAAAGTCTGCTGTCGACACCTGACACAGACAACGAGGGGAATTGTTAAAAAAAATAAAGCGTTAAGTGAAAACGACAACCGGTCTTCAAACGCAGCAACTTGTAAACAAGCAGGATTTTATTTCTGGAGGTTGTGTAGTGGCAGCCAAGCTTGGCAGGCCGTCGCTCCGTGAGGCCCCCGTAACGAGTAGCAACGTTGGAGCCTTCTGGCTGTCCAACACACTTAGAATTACTGAGAATACAGACTGGCGCTAACTTAACTGATTATCGTTCGGAGAATTACTTCCCGGTATCAAATTCTCTCTCTTTCCCTCTCTTTCGTTCTCTCTCTCTCTCTCTCTCTCTCTCTCTCTCTCTCTCTCTCTCAATCTCTCTATCTCTCTCACACCCACCCACCCACACACATACACACATACACACACACGCACACACGCGTACGGCAGTGTGCCAGTCCGTGACTTTTTAATGACCCACGAATGATGAAAGGTTTAAGTCATAGAATGAGTAAAACGTGCTCTGATTTAATTCACCCGTCTCGTAACACTTTCTTAATGCAGCCACGCAAAGTAAATATTCTGCCAGTTTCAGGTCACTACCCTATCCGTCACTTTTTTTTTTCTTTCACGCTGACTCGTGGCTTGTGTATACAGCTAAAACACACTGAAACAGCTTCAGAGGGAGGGGGTGGGGAGGTTAAATTGAATTTTAATGAAAATGAGCGAAAGCGCGAGGCAATTTAGCGTGAACATTTCAGCTTTCACCATGAGCACGCCAGTGAGGGATCCTCTCTTCTCCAAATAACGTTCTCTCAACTTACACCCTGTGCTGTTTTAAATTATCATAATAAGTTAAACAATGGCAAATGTTTCTCTTGCATGCTGGTTTTAAAAACCGTAGGAAATTTAAAACCTTTCGTTTCCAGTGAGCGATGAAATCAGCTAAACTCATAGTCAGAAACATCGTAACTCCTAATACAATTCTCAACCATAACTTCAAAAGCTGCATTGTATTATAATAGAATGAGTTCCTCCACAAACGCTGGCTGACTTTGGTATTTTACGTTCGTTATATATCGTCTTTGTGTATCTACTTTGTCACTGTTAGGTCTTAAGATCACTGACGCAGTTACTCACGAAAGGAACCATCGTACTGTCATTGAAGAGATCATCCAGAATTTTCAGCAAAAGTGTGGAGCACTAAGTGTAATCTTCGCTATTCCAATCAGGATTCTGTATCGTGTCTTCCAAAAATGGAAGTGAATATTGAACACCATAATGCAACATACGTTTATCACGAACTCCGTCGACAAAATTTCGGAAGTTGTTCTAAGATTTTTCTGAGAATTTTGTTATAAAGGACCGGTAGTGTTCAGTCCCCCCTTGCAGAGCAATAAAGTAAACATGAGTTCAAATGGTTCAAATGGCTCTGAGCACTATGGGACTTGACTTCTAAGGTCATCAGTCCCCTAGAACGTATAACTACTTCAACCTAACTAACCTAAGGACATCACACACATCCATGCCCGAGGCAGGATTCGAACCTGCGACCGTAATGGTCGCGCGGTTCCAGGCTGTAGCAACTAGAACCGTCGGCAAACATGAGTTATTCGCCCTTTCACCCAACTTTGTTTATTTTGAATCTATCTGCACAACAATATAAACGACTGTAATACGCGATCAACAAGACGTACAGTACAAAACAGACGATTCCGAAAGAACCCTCGCATGCATGCGAAAGTACGGTGATATGTTTACCGTCGCTGTGGGAACTGATTTGTCATGTTGGTCTTCCGTTGCATTCAGTGAACCCACGCATGAGACGCATTTTGTATTCACCAACTCTTTATCAAAAACCTATCCATACTGAACTGCATTCTACTGTAATGCACGTACACTAATTCTTAACTCACGAGGTGTCTTTTCTGTAACATACACATGGGAGCCGTCGTATAGAAAATATTAAGGGTGTAAGGGGTTTGCCACAGGAAGTTTTTTTTTTTAAATTTTAGATGAAAAATAGTGACTTTTAAAGTTTTTAAAGCATTTTAGAGTCATGTGATCAACATTAGAACCCCGATAACGGGACTCTCGATATCTCGACACTCCGGGAAACTCGACAAGCCTGACACATTTTTTGGCTTTGAAAAAAGGAACAAAACATAAACAAGCGCGGTACTTTCGTAAAAAGCTAATTTAATTTACCGTAATAATCATGCTTATAGACTATTAAGAGCAGTGAATATATAGCTCTGAAAATACTGGAATTATATTTAAATTAATCCTAAACTATCATTAAAAGAATAAACCATAAAATAATGCTGACGCACAGCAATATCACTTTGATAAGTGAAATAGCTAATTTAAGCTTACTCTGAATAAATAAAAACGATATCACAAAGTTAACGGTTTAATGCAGTTAATAAAGTTAATACAGTATGCCTAATACCTTCAATCAAAAAGTATGTAAATAGCGGGTTTTAATTGGGTCTTACATCCTAAAAATATTTAAGTACTTGAATATAACTAATACAGTACTATAGTAATATAGTAATAGAGTACTAAACTAGTAGTAATATTTCGAAACTGAAAATTTAACTTCATGTATGTATTTAATTCAATATTTTTAAGATTTTAAAATATTATTCTAAATGCCATTATTAGGGCTAGAGTGTCTTTAGAAAGGTGCAAATGTCGACCGTCTGACTGGACTACTGAAATGAAGTCGTTGATGACTGGTCGGATATTCAATTCATCCAAAACATATCGTTGGGCATGAAGAACAGCCAGTCGCTCTTCTATCCCATTGTTGATCGGAGATATGACTTCAGGCGTCTAAGGGCGCTAAATGACCGTTCTGATGTTGCTGTCGTGATTGGAACTACTTGGAGAAGCTTAATGCACTTCGCCACTTCACATAACATTTCTCGAACTGCAGGCTCTTGTGTAATGTACTTTCTTACATGACGCATGTTTTTTAAGTCAAGTTGTTTTTTATTGGCTGACATATTCACGTGAAAGCGCAGTCTCTCAATGTCTAGGTCATTTTTGAAAAACTCAGTTTATTTTTCCAATTTTGTTTCACCTCTTTTTACAAAAAACAAGCTCTTTTGTTCAACTGCAATGACCTGTGAGAGTCCAGTTAAGCAAACCGCTCAATAATGCAAGATTGCACCTTTTCACAAACTTCAATGTAAATCGCTTTGTCGTATTCCTTTGAGGTTTCGAAAGTGTGCGGTGAGCTGGCTTTGTTGTTATCAAACTTCTTTGGTATACTTCGATTCGAGGAAGCAAAGGAACATCAACTGGTGAAGGTTTTTCTTTTAAACACAATTCCCAAAAATATTCAGCCGAACATTGAACAGAACGTTTTAATCTTTCAGCAATTGTAACGTCACTTCTTTTAGACGTAAAGATGAAAATATAAAAATATATCCAAAACCCAATACAGCCTCCAAACCCATGATCCAAATTTCATAAAAAAAGAAAACAAAGTCCCACTGTGATACCTTCAATTGAATAGTAGCGAGTATACTGAAGACAAACAATGTAAAAAAGAAGTCGAAAAGAAATCCAGTCTAAAGTAACTTAGTATTTTTGCAAAAGAAAGTGAAATAGAATCCCTTTTGTATCAAATTAAAGTAAAAGTAGATCGCAAAGTAGTGTACTTAGAGATCACGAAGCAGAACAAGTGATCTCAAAGAATACTCCTTGTGAATATTCTTTGAAGACACCGCGGAACACAGAAGATAAAGTTATACACTGTCAATGTCCTTCTAGCGCTTGCTTGATCGTGTCGTAGCTTAACGTGTGCTCTTGTGCGTAGGCGATTTTTACATTTTGGTGGCTCAAATGGCTCTGAGCACTATGGGACTTAACTGCTGTGGTAATCACTCCCCTAGAACTTAGAACTACTTAAACCTAACTAATCTAGGAACATCACACACAATCTTGCCCGAGGTAGGATTGGAACCTACGACTGTAGCGGGCGCGCGGTTCCAGACTGTAGCGCCTAGAACCGCTCGGTCACTCCAACCGGCTTACATTTTGGGGATTTGCGATCTGCTAGAAATCATTAAGCTTGAAATAGATAGATCAGCAACTTTGAGCATATCATTATGTAAAGCCAAGGTAGGAAAAGAACCGAAATTTGCCTTAAATTGATTATTATCAATGGAAGACTGAACTTTGTCCGAAAGTGAGAGACTGTTCGTAATACAACGAGAAAGAAAGTGAATATTCGTATCGAATTGTGAGAAAATACTTAGATTTCATTAAAGCAACTGGTGAAATCTGTATCTTATTGCAAACTCTTTGACTGAAATTTACGTAATTAATTCCACCCAGCTTAGGGAAAGGTTACTTCTTTAATACAATGATAGGATGTGCTTAGACAATAATAAACCAGCATAACGTGTATTTACCGTGTTTGACATTTATTTCAATCCAAATAAAATTAATTAAGTGCTTACGAAACATTTTAATCAGTGCAACGATACAGATCAATAACATATACACTCCTGGAAATTGAAATAAGAACACCGTGAATTCATTGTCCCAGGAAGGGGAAACTTTATTGACACATTCCTGGGGTCAGATACATCACATGATCACACTGACAGAACCAGAGGCACATAGACACAGGCAACAGAGCATGCACAATGTCGGCACTAGTACAGTGTATATCCACCTTTCGCAGCAATGCAGGCTGCTATTCTCCCATGGAGACGATCGTAGAAATGCTGGATGAGGTCCTGTGGAACGGCTTGCCATTCCATTTCCACCTGGCGCCTCCGTTGGACCAGCGTTCGTGCTGGACATGCAGACCGCATGAGACGACGCTTCATCCAGTCCCAAACATGCTCAATGGGGGACAGATCCGGAGATCTTGCTGGCCAGGTAGTTCACTTACACCTTCTAGAGCACTTTGGGTTGCACGGGATACATGCGGACGTGCATTGTCCTGTTGGAACAGCAAGTTCCCTGGCCGGTCAAGGAATGGTAGAACGATGGGTTCGATGACGGTTTGGATGTACCGTGCACTATTCAATGTCCCCTCGACGATCACCAGAGGTGTACGGCCAGTGTAGGAGATCGCTCCCCACACCATGATGCCGGGTGTTGGCCCTGTGTGCCTCGGTCGTATGCAGTCCTGATTGTGGCGCTCACCTCCACGGCGCTAAACACGCATACGACCATCATAGGGACCAAGGCAGAAGCGACTCTCATCGCTGAAGACGACACGTCTCCATTCGTCCCTCCATTCACGCCTGTCGCGACACCACTGGAGGCGGGCTGCACGATGTTGGGGCGTGAGCGGAAGACGGCCTAACGTTGTGCAGGACCGTAGCCCAGCTTCATGGAGACGATTGCGAATGGTCCTCGCCAATACTCCAGGAGCAACAGTGTCCCTAATTTGCTGGGAAGTGGCGGTGCGGTCCCCTACGGCACTGCGTAGGATCCTACGGTCTTGGCGTGCATCCGTGCGTCGCTGCGGTCCGGTCCCAGGTCGACGGGTACGTGCACCCTCCGCCGACCACTGGCGACAACATCGATGTACTGTGGAGACCTCACGTCCCACGTGTTGAGCAATTCGGCGGTACGTCCACCCGGCCTCCCGCATGAACACTATACGCCCTCGCTCAAAGTCCGTCAACTGCACATACGGTTCACGTCCACGCTGTCGCGGCATGCTACCAGTGTTAAAGACTGCGATGGAGCTCCGTATGCCACGGCAAACTGGCTGACACTGACGGCGGCGGTGCACAAATGCTGCGCAGCTAGCGCCATTCGACGGCCAACACCGCGGTTCCTCGTGTGTCCACTGTGCCGTGCGTGTGATCATTGCTTGTACAGCCCTCTCGCAGTGTCCGGAGCAAGTATGGTGGGTCTGACACACCGGTGTCAACGTGTTCTTTTTTCCATTTCCAGGAGTGTATATTGTTTGCCGCTCAAAAGTAGTTATCGTACTAATTCAGTCTATTTAGCTTACGTAAACTGAAAACTTTAGTGGAAAAACTATTGCTGGATATAGACTGTAACCATGATTAGTGCAATAATAGTAGTTTGTATGCATGTGCGTATAGCTGTGCTCGTACACGTATGGGAGCATGTGATTATTTGCGCTGTCCGGTACAATCAATAGGCACTCGGCGTGAAAATAGTGCAGCAGGACACACTTCTTTTGTAACGTTTCTCATCAGACATTATACGGACATTCTACCGCTGGCTGGTCGGAGCACGAACTTCTTCAACGAACATTTTCACAATGTAGAAAACGACCACCGCTGTGAAGTACACTGCTGCCATTAAAACTTAATCAGCATAAAAGTAGCTTGCAACAAACGTTGCCGCGCGGGATTAGCCGTGTGGTCTGGGGCGCTGCAGTCACGGACTGTGCGGCTGGTCCCGGCGGAGGTTCTAGTCCTACCTCGGACATGGGTGTGTGTGTGTGTTTATCCTTAGGATAATTTAGGTTAAGTAGTGTGTAAGCTTAGGGGCAGATGACCTTAGCAGTTAAGTCCCATAAGATTTCACACACATTTGAATTTGAACAAACGTCAAATTGGCATGAAGTGAAATACACATTGAATATGCAAATCATTAACGTTTCCATGCAAGCGCACAACTTGGGTAATAGTAATGTCATCTGCGTTCTGTATATACAGAACAACTATGGAGTGGATTTCCCTTGCACATATCTCTTTTGTATGTTGCTTATTTGTGAGATCATAGTACTATGGCCAGAGAAAGAAGGACAAAGTCTGCCACCACATACTGGAACTCGTCACTTGCAGGATCATGACATATGGGAGCATAAAGAAATACGAGATACTGCTGCTCACATTGGTTGGGATCCCACGTCTGTCACGCTAATATAGGATCAATGAGTTCACGAGGACCCCACTGATCATCACGTAAAATCTCAGTCCACGACTAATGCCTGAAAGGACGGACACACTGTTCGCCCAGCATCTTACATCCAAACCATGTGACACGCCCTTAGGTAGGGAGTGGACTTACTTTTAACCAGATGCTTTTAGCCATAGTGCAACGTCTACAGCACGGAACTGTCAGAACGCAAACCATAATTACCGTTAAACTTCCTGGCAGATTAAAACTATGGGCCGAGAGTTTCACATCAGTGCACACTCCGCTGCAGAGTGAGAATCTCATTCTGGAAACATCCCCCAGGCTGTGGCTAAGCCATGTCTCCGCAATATCCTTTCTTCCAGGAGTGCTAGTCCTGCAAGGTTCGCAGGAGAGCTTCTGTAAAGTTTGGAAGGTAGGAGACGAGGTACTGGCGGAATTAAAGCTGTGAGGAGGGGGCGTGAGTGTTGCTTGGGTAACTCAGTTGGTAGAGCGCTTGCCCGCGAAAGGCAAAGGTACCCAAGTTCGAGTCTCGGTCTGACCCACAGTTTTAATCTGCCAGGAAGTGTCACATCAGCGCTCACTCCGCTGCAGAGTGAAAATCTCATTCTGCATAATCACCGTTGCTCAAGGTATGGTAGTGGAGAGGGGCACATCAATAGTAATGAGCGCAGTTACAACACTTGTTCCAAGAGTGACACAATGTCGACTTTTCAGAAGAATTCCTGTTTGTGTACAGCACCATGATGTGGAGGTTCTGAGGAGAATGAGGTTTCTGCTGTAAGGATAGAGCGCACTATTAGGTACACAACACGATAACGTGTGGAATTTATAGCAGATAAGACACGATCCTTTACATTTCAGAATTGTTAACATCGGTGGCTGCACATTATCATCGAGAACTAGATGACATCTTTCAGCCAAATAACGCAAGACGGCATGTTACCTGTGCCGTTCTGACCAACTTCGACATAGAGGATGTTCGAGTGTCTCTCTGGCCAGCACGTTTTCCAGATGTTTGACCCACTGAAAACATGTGGTCATGTGCTGCCTAGAGGCTGGAACACTACCACTCGGCAGCAACTAAATCTTATGAATTCTGACATTATACTGCAGCAACATGGAATGACATATGCATGGGGGCTTAATTAAAAAGAAAAGACTAATATTAATGAATAAATGCAATAATTTTACTAGCTCTGTGACCAGTTATGAAGTCTCGTAACCAATTGGCCCTGACTATTATTAGCACGCAATCTGACTGCATAAAATAAAAATAAAGAATGACAAGGAATTTGCATTAACACAATTGATTAATTAAGTCCCCTGCAACTGTAAAAGCTACGAAACAACAAAGCACAAGTGTAACTGTTCTGTGTGTGGTAGTGTGACTCAACGTACATGTTTCTGGTTCGATTCTTTCTCAATACGGCAAAATATTTTAAACACCATTTACAATGAACTAATTGAAAAACCAGAAATACTGTAACTGCACATAGAAACCAAAATTACAAGTCTAATAAATGAGCACGAGCCAGATGCTTTATTGACTGTACCTCTGAGCAAGAGGCATTGTTATTAAACAAAACTGTAATAGCTTTTTAACTGATTATATATTTACGAAAATATTCCATGACACCGCCATCATAAATCCAAAGCCCATCTCCTTTCTCAAATACATTCTGACAGTTGCATTTTCTTCCACCTATACATTACGCCAGGGGTCTCCAAACTACGGCCCGCGGTCCGAAACCGGCCCGCAAGGGCCGGCAAACCGGCCCGCGTTACCTGGTCAGACATCCCCGGTATCCGGACCGCCAAATATTTGAGGTGGTACCTACACTGCCAACAATTGAGTTTCGAGGCGTAACGCGACCAATACACCGCGACATTGGCTCTGCTACTCGCTACAAGACTACATAACTAAACTTATTGTTGTGTCGCTTGAAATAACAATGCGTTGACATTCTCTACCTCTGTTACCTCTTGCAGTAATAGTGTTGCTAACAATAATTTTGAGATTTCGTTAACTTTGCAGCAAGCATTCGAGAAGAATGTGCAGTGACATACCTTTTTGTCGGTGAAATTCGTCAGAATAAAATACGCCAGAATTTCGGTCAGGTACGTCCACCAATCAAAATTATGTAACTAAATAAAAATCGTAATTCGTTTCAGTGCTAGCTATTCCCACAACCTTAGATGTTTGTGATTTCATCTTTCCTTTAGCCTTACATTACGGTGATCATGGAGTGCTAGGGTGCTTTAATCCCTCTAGGTAGATCTTGGCCCTAATGACTTCGTGGAGGAGTCAGTGTAGCCCGCGGACTAAAAAGATTGGAGACCCCTGCATTACACCAGTCGAACAGTATAACGTTTCAGTCAACACTCAGATCGTCTACTCTCTCGCCCGACAGAACAAAGACTGCTCTCGACATCCTCTGAACTACCACTTCGCCAGTGGAGGCGGCGGAATAATAATCTTTGGCGCAATCTCTGGCGATGTGAGTCAGCGTAGCCACCTTTTACATTGTCATCCTTGTGATTCGACTTGATGCTCAGCTGGATTATCACCATTGTTGCTGCCAGAGGTGGCATCTATGTGTACTTTATTTCACACCCCACACCCCAACATTACCTACAAACTTAATCATCCACTCTTCCTATTATCCTGTTGTACTGTGTACTCAAAATAACTAAAATTTCGTTATTACATGTTCTTCATGGTGCTGCTAATTTGATTGTCAGCGGTGTAGATTAATGATACGCTCCGAGTGTTTTGAAGGAAAGTCTAAATCCTCTGTAATGCCATGTCCGCTGCGCCTGCGTGCTCGCCCTTACCGACGCCTGTGTGGCGCGGGCGCTGAGCAGCCTCCCTTGCGGCAGGTCGCTGGCGCCGCCCCTGCGGCCGGAAGAGTCTCCGCTGTCGGCCACGTCCAGCCTCCACTCCTCCGACGACGAGCGCCGCGCGCCGGGGGCGGCTTGTCCCGGCGCCACGGCCGTCCCCGCCTCCAGAACAGGTCAGCGCTGCCACTGCCTCCCAATGCCTACACATTTCTCTGCTCAAAAAATTAATTAATGTCAAGTAACTAAATTTCTGCAGAAATGTTGGAACACGTGAGGCAATACTGACCCTACGATATATCTTAGAAGCTACATTAAGGAAAGGCAAACCTACATTTCTGGCAGTTGTAGACTTAGAGAAAGCTTTTGACAATGTTGAATGGGATACTCTCTTTCAAATTCTGAAGGTGGGAGGGGTAAAATACAGGGAGCGAAAAGCTATTTACAGTTTGTACAGAAGCCAGATGGCAGTTATAAGAGTCGAGAGGCATGAGAGGGAAGCAGCGGTTGGGAAGGGAGTGAGACAGGGTTGTAGGCTATCCCCGATGTTATTCAATCTGTATATTGAGCAAGCAGTGAAGGAAACAAAAGAAAAATTCGGAGTAGGTATTAAAATTCATGGAGAAGAAATAAAAACTTTGAGGTTCGCCGATGACATTGTAATTCTGTCAGATACAGCAAAGGACTTGGAAGAGCAGTTGAACGTAATGGACAGTGTCTTGAAAGGAGGATATAAGATGAACATCAAAGAAACCAAAACGGGGATAATGGAATGTAGTCGAATTAAGTCGGGTGATGCTGAGGGAATTAGATTAGGAAATGAGACACTTAAAGTAATAAAGGAGTTTTGCCTTTTGAGCAGCAAAATAACTGATGATGGTCGAAGTAGAGAGGATATAAAATGTAGACTGGTAATGACAAGGAAAGCGTTTCTGAAGAAGAGAAATTTGTTAACATCGGGTATAGATTTAAGTGTCAGGAAATCGTTTCTGAAAGTATTTGTATGGAGTGTAGCCATGTATGGAAGAGAAACATGGACGATAAATAGTTTGGACAAGAAGAGAATAGAAGCTTTGGAAATGAGGTGACACAGAAGAATGCTGAAAATTAGATGGTTACATCACATAACTAATGAGGAGGTATTGAATACAATTGGGGAGAAGAGAAGTTTGTTGCACAACTTGACCAGAAGAAGGGACCGGTTCGTAGGACATGTTCTGAGGCATCAAGGGATCACCAATTTAGTATTGGAGGGCAGCGTGCAGGGTAAAAATCGTAGAGGGAGACCAAGCGATGAGTACACTAAACAGATTCAGAAGGATGTATGTTGCAGTAAGTACTGGGAGATGAAGAAGCATGGAGAGCTGCATCAAACCAGTCTCAGGACTGAAGACAACAACAAACAATTAAATTTCGGAAACATATTTGTCTAGATAACATATTACAGCGGTTTGCATTGCAAGATCACACGTTAACGTAAGCGCGAGATAAACTATTGGACCCGTCAAATGCTGGTACAATAATAACGGGTGGAGGCACCAGAATGTTGAATGGAATCATGGAAACGTTTCACATCTACATCAACATGGATACTTTGCAAATTACATTCAAATGTCTGGCAGAGGGTTCCTCGAACCACCTTCACAATTATCTATTATTCCAATCTCGTATAGCGCATGGAAAGAATTAACACCTATATCTTTCTGTACGAGCTCTGATTTCCCTTATTTTATCGTGGTGATCGTTCCTCCCTATGTAGGTCGGTGTCAAAAAAATATTTTCGCATTCGGAGGAGAAGGATGGTGATTGGAATTTCGTGAGAAGATTCCGTCGCAACGAAAAACGTCTTTCTTTTAATGATTTCCAGCCCCAATCCTGTATCATTTCTGTGACACTTTCTCCCATATTTCGCGGTAATACAAAACGTGATCCCTTTCTCTGAACTTTTTCGATGTACTCCGTGAGTTCTGTCTGGTAAGTGTACTCCGTCAATTCTATCTGGTAAGGATCCCACACCGCGCAGCAGTATTCTAAAAGAGGACCTACAAGCGTAGTGTAGGCAGTCTCCTTAGTAGGTCTGTTACACTTTCTAAGTGTCCTGTCAGTCTTTGGTTAGCCTTCCCCACAACATTTTCTATGTGTTCCTTCCAATTTAAGTTATTCGTAATTGCAATACCTAGGTATTTAGTTGAATTTATAGCTTCTTGATCAAACTGATTTATCGTGTAAGCGAAGTTTAACGAATTCCTTTTAGCACCGAGGTGGATGACCTCACACATTTCGTTATTTAGGGTCAACTGTCAATTTTTGCACCACCCCCTCAGACATTTTTTCTAAATCGTTTTGCAGTTTGGTTTGATCTTCTGACTATTTTCCTAGTCGATAAACGGCAGCGGCTCTCCAAAATCGTTAATATAGATAAGGAACAGCAAAGGGTCTATAACACTAACTTGGGGAACTCCAGGAATCACTTCTATTTTACTCGATGACTTTCCGTCAATTACTACGAACTGTGACCTCTCTGACAGCAAAACGCAAATCCAGTCGTCACTTAACTGAGACGATATTCCATAATCACGCTACGAGCCGCTTGTGTGGTACAGTGTCAAAAGCCTTCTGGAACACCAGAAATACGGAATCAATCTGAAATCCCTTGTCAATAGCACTCAGCACTTCATGTGTTGTGTTTCACAGGAACGATGATTTCCAAATCCATGTTGACTGTGTGTCAACAGACCGTTTCCTTCGAGGTAATTCATAATGCTCGAACACAATATATGTTCTAAAATCCTGCTGCATATCGACGTTAACGATATGGGCCTGTAATTTACTGGATTACTCCTAATACCTTTCTTGAATATTGGTGTGACCTGTGCAACTTTCCAGTCTTAAGGTACGGATCTTTTGGTGAGCGAACGGTTGCATATGATTGTCAAGTATGGGGCAACTGCATCAGCATACTCTGAAAGGAACCTAATTGGTACACAGTCTGGACCAGAAGACTTGCTTTTATTAAGTGATTTAAGTTGCTTCACTATTCCGAGGATATTTACTTCTACGTTACTCATGTTGGCAGTTGTTCTCGATTAGAGTTCTGGAATGTTTACTTAATCTTCTTTTCTGAAGGCATTTCGGAAGGTTGTCTTTAGTGACTCTGTTTTGGCAGCATTGTCTTCGATAGTATCTCCATTGCTATCGCGGAGGTTTCTTGCCGCTAATATACAGATACAACCAGAATCTCTTTGGATTTTCTGCCCGGTTTCGAGGCAAAATTGCGTTGTGGAAACTGTTTTAGGTATCTCGCATTGAAGTCCGTGCTGTATTTCGAGCTAGTGTAAAAGATCGTCAATCTTCGGGATTTTGCGTCTGTTTAAATTTGGCGTGTTTGTTTCGTTGTGTGGAGAAACTTCGGGATAAGGAAATCAGTCACAAGTACATAACAGCGATCTCAGAAAGGTACCAGTTAGTCAATTATAGTCATTGGAAAAGGAATGGACAAGGTACAGGGACACAGTACTAGAAGTGGCTAAAGAATGTCTTGGAACAGTAGCGTGTAAAAGTAGGATGAAGCCAACAGCTTGGTGGAATGACACAGTCAAGACAGCCTGTAAAAGGAAAAAGAAGGCCTATCAAACATGGCTACATACTAGAACTCAGATAGACAGAGAAAGTTATGTTGAAGAAAGAAACAAAGCCAAACAGATAATTGCAGCATCCAAGAAGAAATCGTGGAAAGACTTTGGAAACAGGTTGGAGACTATGGGTCAAGCTGCTGGAAAACCATTCTCGAGTGTAATTAGCAGTCTTCGAAAGGGAGGTAAGAAGCAAAAGACAAATATTTTGGACAGGTCAGAAAAACTGCTGGTGAATCCTGTGGATGCCTTGGGCAGATGGAGGGAATATTTTGAAGAGTTGCTCAATGTAGGTGAAAATACGATCAGTAATGTTTCAGATTTCTAGGTACAATGGGATAGGAATGAGGATGGAAATAGGATCACATTTGAGGAAGTGGAGAAAATGGTCAATAGATTGCAGTTCAATAAAGCAGCTGGGGTGGATGAAATTAAGTCGGAACTCATCAAATACAGTGGAATATCAGGTCTTAAATGGCTACACAGGATAATTGAAATGGCCTGGGAGTCGGGACAGGTTCCACCAGACTGGACAAAAACAATAATCACACCAATCTTTAGACATGGAAACAGAAAAGATTGTAACAACTGCAGATATATCTCTTTAATCAGCGTTGTGGGTAAAATCTTCTCAGGTATTGTTGAAAGTAAAGTGCGAGTATTAGTTGAGGACCAATAGGATGAAAATCAGTGTGGGTTTAGGCCTCTTAGAGGTTGTCAGGACCAGATCTTTAGCTTAGGGCAATTAATGGAGAAGTGTTATGAGTGGAACGGGTAATTGAATATATGCTTTACAGATCTAGAAAAGGCATATGAGCGGTTTCCTAGGAGGAAGTTATTGTCTGTTCTACGAGATTATGGAATAGGAGACAAACTTTTGCAAGCAATTAAAGGTCTTTAAATGTACAGTCAGGCAGCAGTTAGAGTTGACGGTAAATTTTCATGGTTCAGAGTAGTTTCAGGGGTAAGACAAGGCTGCAACCTGTCTCCACTGTTGTTCATATTATTTATGGATCATATGTTGAAAGCAATAGACTGGCTGAGTGAAATTAAGATATGTGAACACAAAATAAGCAGTCTTGAATATGCGGATGACTTAGTTGTGATGGCAGATTCGATTGAAAGTTTGCAAAGTAATATTTCAGAGCTATATAAGAAATGTAAGGACTATACTATGAAGATTAGCATCTCCAAAACGAAAGTAATGTCAGTAGGAAAGAAATATAAACCGATTGATTGCCAAATAGGAGGAACAAAGTTAGAACAGGTGGACGGTTTCAAGTACTTAGGATACATATTCTCACAGGATGGCAACATAGTGAAAGAACTGGAAGCGGGGTGTAGCAAAGCTATTGCTGTGAGCGCTCAGCTACGATCTACTCTCTTCTGCAAGAAGGAAGTCAGTACCAAGACTAAGTTATCTGCGCACCGTTCAATCTTTCGACCAACTTTGTTGTATGGGAGCGAAAGCTGGGTGTATTCAGGTTACCTTATCAACAAGGTTGAGGTTACGGATATGAAAGTAGCTAAGATGATTGCAGGTACTAGTAGATGTGAACAATGGCAGGAGGGTGTCCACAATGAGGAAATCAAAGAAAAACTGGGAATGAACTCTTTAGATGTAGCAGTCTGGGCGAACAGGCTTAGATGGTGGGGTCATGTTACACGCGTGGGAGAAGCAAGGTTACCTTGAGACTCATGGGTTCAGCAGTAGAGAGTAGGAGGAGTAGGCGAAGACCAAGGAGAAGGTACCTGGATTCGGTTAAGAATGATTTTGAAGTAATAGGTTTATCATCAGAAGAGGCACCGATGTTAGCACTGAATAGGAGATCATGGAGGAATTTTATAAGGGTGCTATGCTCCAGACTGAACGCTGAAAGGCATAAACAGTCTTAAATGACGACGACGATGATGATGATGATGCTCTACACTTATATTATTAATTTGAAATGGGTGGTGATTGTCTCTTAGGAAGGCTTCAAGTGAATTTTTATCTGCTGTTTTTATGTGATATTTTTCTATCATTTGGGGATTGCAGTGTTCAATCTCGCTGCAACCACTCTGTGTTCACTAATCCCTGAATCGGTTTTGATGTTCGTTATTAACTCAGGATTGTTTGTTGCTAAGAGGTCAAGTGTATTTTCACAACCGGTTAATATTCGCGTGGGCTCATGAACTAACTGCTCGAAATAATTTTCAGAGAATGCCTTTAGTACAATTTCGGATGATATTTTATGCGTACCTCCAGAATTAAACATGTATTTTCTCCAACATATTGAGGGTAAATTAATGTCACCACCAACAATTATCGTATGAGTCGGGTGCGTGTTTGAAATAAAACTCAAGTTTTTTTTGAACCTTTCAGCAACTGTATCATCTGAATTGGGAGGTCGGTAAAAGGATCCAATTATTATTTTATTCCGGTTGCCAACAATGACCTCTGCCCATACTAACTCACAGGAAGTTTCTACTTCAATTTGGCGACTAGATTACTTCTGACTGCAACAAACACGCCACCACCAACCGCGTTTAGCCTATCTTTTCGGAACATCGTTCGGTTCTTTGCAAAAATTTCGGCTGAGCTTATATCTGGCTTTAGCCTATAACCATTTGAGCATCAGTGCTTTCTATTAGCACTGTTCGTACATTGTATTGAACAGGGGCCGCAAATCAGTTTATGAAACGGACTTCCATGTCTATAGCAGCTGGTCAGTCAACGCAGGTACGGTTAATGCTTGTTGTGGATGACGCTGGAGTTGTCGTCCGATAATGTCCCATATGTGCTCGACTCGAAACAGATATGATGATCGAACAGGCCAAAGCAGCATGTCGACACTCTGTACAGAATGCTGGTTCACAGTAGCGGTATATGGGCGAGCGTTATCCTGTTGGAAAAACCCTTGGAATGTTGGTCATGAATGGCAGCAGGATACGTCGAGTCACGAGACTGACGTACAGTTTTCCAGTCAGGTTACGTAGGTTAACCACGAGAGTACCCCTGCTGTCATTCGAAATCGCACTCCAGATCATAACTTCAGTTGCAGGTCAAGTGTCTCTAGCACGAAGACAGATCACTTGTAGCCCACAACTAGCCTTCTTAGAACCAACACACGGTCATCACTGCCGCCGAGGCAGAACCGGCTTCATCGGGAAACAGAACAGGCGTCCAACCTGACCTCCAGTGAACTCTCGCTTGACACCACTGAAGTCGCAAATGGCAGTGGTTTGCGGTCGGGCGAATGCACGCTGTAGTGCCTCTGGCTCGGAGCTATCCTTTAAGTAATAGATTTGTAACAGTTAGTTGTATCCTTGTGGTGCCAAATGCTGCGGAAATTGCTGCTGCAGATTCAGTACGATGTGCCAGAGCCATGTGCCGAACATAATTTTCTTCGCTCTCCGGAACGTCACGTAGCCGTCCCGAACCCGGTCTTCTTGCGACAGTTTATAATAGTCGTATTACAAGGCCCCGTTCAAACTCAGTGAGGTGTTGATAATGGCGTCTTTGTCGCCTCAAAGATATTGTTGACTAAAATCAAATTCCACGTCGAATCTCAAAGGCAACTAACGCTCACTACCGTTGCAGCGTGTGTTAAAAGCAAACCAGATTTGCATCCTCATAATGGCGCCATCGCGATACCAGCGCCTCTCTTATGTGACTGTCGCCAAAACTGATTAGACATCATCTTTCAGATGGAAAAGCACGCCTACCAACTTTCGTTTCTGTCGCATAACTGCTTCTTGGTGTTGTGATTTTTTATCCGTCGGTGAATATTTCATTTCAGTCCTTCTGCCCTTGCCTCCACCTCATTGTTAGTAGTTGTTTAGTATTAACATGGAATCCTATTTCTGTCACATTCCAACTATCTGTACCTGATCTGATGCTGTTAGTTAGGAGGGACAGTTACAAGATTTATTTTCGACCCTTTTTTATTATGTCGCTTTTTTGTATGAATGCAGAGTCTCGCGGCGATAACATTGAATAAAATCTTCTCGGGTTTCCAACCGCGTCAATTGGTTAAAAGTACGCGAGCTTTCGGCCAAGCACTCCTTGGCCATTGTCAAGTGTTATGACTGCCAGTGGGCTGTTGGTGCGCCCTTATATACGCTAGCTGCCAGCTCTGACGTCACTGGTGCCCGTTTCATTGCCACATACAGGCATGTTTTGAGTCGGCGTTCGATGTGCCCTCTTCAACCGCATTATCGCTGGATCCCACGCAGCGCTGAGCTGCAAGACGCCGTCTCTATTCAGGGTGTTTGCGTTAATTTTTATTTCAATAGCTTCCTTTATTAAACTGTCCCAGAAGCCGTTAGTGCGAGGCACGACCGAAGTATCGTTAAATTTTATGTGGTGATCGTTTTCTTACGCATGCTCAGCTAACGCAGATTTCTCTGGATAGCGTAGTCGATAATACCTCTCATGTTCTTTCCTTCGTTGTTCCAGAGTGCGCACTGTTTGTCCTATGTACTTCTGGCCACACTCACAAGGTATTTCGTAGACTCCAGGTGTTCTGAGGCCTACTGCGTCTTTAACTGGTCTCAGTAATTGACAGATTACCGTTGGAGGACTGAAGACCTATTTGATCTTGTGTCAGATCACTTGACAGTGGCTCAGGATTGCCTGGCCGAAAGCTCGTGTAGTTCTAAGCAATTGACGCGGTTGGAAACCCGAGAATATTTTATTCAATGTCTCTTTCTTATCTGTCTGATTGGTACAAATTTTGGAGTTGATTTTATACAAATTTTCCAATGGGCTAGAGGCTTCAGATTTTAACATAGCGCAGAAATGGATGGCACTGCAATATTAACACTCTTTCGTGTCTGGTGTGTGACTGAGGGTACACTTTTTTCTGTCTGTTTGTCTCTTGGGTGCAAATTCTGCAGTTGATTTCAAATTAACTTCCCGATGAGCTAGAGACTTGAAATTTTCAATATAGCTCAGAAGTATCTTTCAATGCAGAATCAAATCGCTTTCTTCTCTGGTGTGAGGCGGAGAGTACTTCTGTTTTTGTGTCTGTCTGTTTGGTACATATCTTCCATCTGATTTTAAACTAATTTCCCGACGAATTGGAGAGTTCAGAATTTCAACGTGGGTCAGAACTGAATGACGTTCCAGAATGAATTTGCTTTCGTGTCCGGTGTGCGGCTGAGGGTACACTGTGTACCACTAGTATTTATCCACTTGCCTGTTCCAGTCACGAGTATTTCCCGGTAAGAACGATTGCTGTTTAGCTTTAGTGTGGGTTTCAGTCTGCTCAGTTTTTACCTTCACGGTCTTTTCGTGGCATATGTGTAGGAGGAGACAATATATTTGTTGATTGATGTGAATAAAAACCTGAAAGTAAGCTGAAATTCAAGAGATGCTTCTGTTGTCATCCATCAAAATGTTTGCAGTAGATCAAAAAGTTCCACACACACAAAACTAAAAAGCATAAAACAATTATTTAAAAAAAACTTTTTTTTAATATAACACGTTCTTGAAACAGACTGAAAAGTATAAAGCAGTTGCTCATAGCTCCACATATATTCCTATACCCATACAGATGGTCCTGAAGATTTGTTCTTGTCTTTTCAATAACTAACACAGTACCCGGAAAATTTGAAACAGAAAACGCAGAGTGTGTGCAACAGGCAATAGTAAGAAGTGTAGAGAGTAATTGTCGTTAAGAAAAATCTCACAGCAGTTAGTATCATTTGCAGTGCAATAAAATTCTTGGTGGCTTACGTGAACTATTCACGCGTAAGTTATCTGTTGTATGCACCCAACTTTTTTAGTTTTCATTTTAGGAGTATTGTCATCACTGTTAGAAAATCAAAAGCACAAATCTGCGGGATTATCTGTACAGGGATAGTAAAATGTGTGGGGCTAGGAAAAATTATGCGAAACGTTTTAAGCCGTATTAAAAACGTGTCACTAGCAAAGATTTTATTACAATAATGTTATTTACTTGTATTGATCGCGAAACGTTTTGAACAGAATTACCGGTTTTGGCTGTGGAGTACTGGCAATCTTCAGAATTTACAGTGGAAGTAAAAGGAAATACATTACTAGCTACTGCATTAAGGGATTAAAACAAATGGCACAAGTTATAACAAAAACTCGATACACGTCTAATTCGGCTGACCGCAACAAGTCATAACATGTAAAAATAACACGAGCCAAAAGTGTCATGCATCGATCAAACAGTTGTAAGTAGAATGTAAAGTTATGATAGAGTTCGTTGATGCCTACATATCGTACAGGTAATTATACATAGTAATTAAAATAAAGTGCATTTAAAAGTGCAGTTCTTCAAAATATTCTCATTTGTATGCAAGAAAATAAGATTAAAAAACTATTTAACCATATGAGAAAGTATTCGTCTTTTTAACAGTTTAAAGCTCTTCAAAATATAACAAAATATTCAAAAAAATAAAAATTATGGAAGTCGCGCTGAAAATGACTATATTTTTGACATTTCATTTCTTTCGCACCATATGGGCGGGGAGGGGACTGTCAGCGAAAAAAACTCGCCGCTCTTCAGCCATACGAGACAAAAAAAAATTGAAATCTATTATAAAATTTGCCACATTGGGGGACAAAAGGAATGTTTCAGGTAATAAAAAGACAGGCAGTCAGTTGAATAATGTTAAATATAAAAGACATATTTGGGTATTAATTAAAATGTTGAGACAGGTGTAATGGCACAGGGATGTTTAAAAAATATAACAGACACAGGAACAGTTCCATAAGATTGAAAAGTAAAAAGGCTGTGTGTTACTGATTAAAATAAACGTAGAATAGCGAAGTGATAAGTTGGTTTAGACTGACAGGTATATGAGTATCAGGGGAATATAGCAGTTGGGGTAATGCATAAGAGGGTGTTTGTGTGGATGGATGTTAGGAGGAGGGATTTGGAAGAGTGTATAGGGAATGCTGTTCAAGGACCTAGTCTTAGCATGTCGGTGAAGAGGAGTGAAGAGGAAGGGAGCTTCAATTGGGGGAGATGGGATGGTTCATTTAGATCTGGTAGGATGGGTATATATCAGTGTAGATTTCATGGTTGGTCGCAGGAAGGCAATTAAAGTGTCTTTGAGAGAGGACGTGGCGAATATGGAGGTCAGCATTGGAGGAATGTGGTGGGAGAAGTGTGGCTGAATACAAGGATCAGTGAGCAGGGAAGAAAGTAGAATGTGAGTAGTGTCGAGTTTGCAGCTGATGTGTGTTATTCGGAGCTGTTCGAGATGGAAGAGTAAGGAGGAGAATTTTATAAGTTGGCAGAGGATGTAGGTGGGCAAGGGTAACCAGATCCAAAAGGACAGATGGAGTGCATGGCATTCGAGGATCTGTAGGGCACAATAAAAGGAGGGTGGAGAAGAAGTCCATGCCACATTTGCGTAATAGAGGATGGGTCAAATCAGAGGTTTGTAGGTGTGGAGGACTGTGAAAGGATGCCAATCCCCATATTCGGCCAGTTAGTAGTTTTCGTAATTTCGGTTTACTGTGGACTTGCTGTTGAACGGTTAATAGATGGGGCTTCCATGTTTGTCAGCAATCAAGTGTTAGTCTGAGGTATTTTGGTGTGTTAGGAAACTGAATGGGGTTGACGTAAATTTTAAGGGAAAAAGTGGTGGGTGGAAGCTGCAGGAGCTTTGGCCTATGATAGCCACCTGCGTTTTGGTTGGTTTGATTCTGAGGAACCACTGGTTACACCAGGAGAAGAAATGAGGGATCGTTCGGATATCCGGATGGTGGCGTAGAAGGCGAGGTGTCGTTGGCATATTGGAGGATATGAAGTGGAGGTGAGATGTTTGGCATTTCGGCAGTGTAAACGACAACAGGAGAGGCGAGGGGACAGAAACTTTGGCCACGAGAAATATGTAACAAATTTTGGGGTATTTTCTATTTTAAATTATAAATGATAGACGGACAGTTAGAAAAACTGGGAACACATACATTTTAAAAACACATCACAGGAAGGTGAAATTCTTCTGATAAAAAACTTAAGCATTACACTATCACTTAAAATCTGAAGTACGAGCATTAGCGTGACAGGCATTGCCAGGTTAGAGAGTATATTTCATAGGGTTGAGGGGTATGGGTATAAAGATAGGAATATGTTTGATAGGAAAACTATGGAGAAGACAGGTAGGAGATGAGGTGGACAGCGGGAAATACAGTCAGTGGGAAAGACGCAGAGTGAATAGTAGCCTATTGTGTGGGTAGGGCATTGGTTGCCTGCAAGAGGAAAGGAATGGGGATGGATAGAGGGGAAGGGAGAGAGGAGCCCTGGTGTGCAGTGGGATATGTGGGGAAGAGTCAAAGTGGGTATGAGGAATAAATATTAGAACAGATCTCATTGTATGGGCGAGGGAATTAGTTGAAATAGCATTAGCATAGGATATGGAGAGTGTGTAAATGTAGGCACAGAGAGATGTGTTTGTGACGGTGCCGCAACATATCATGGTCGTTCACCAGATGAGAGACAATGGGGTTATTGGAATCTAGTTTACATATAGTACAGGAGATTCAAAGGTGTGGTGAAGAGGGGTGTGAATCTGATCAGATGGTAGAGGATCCAGGTGGGGGAAGGTAAAAGGATACAGAAAGCAAAACAGAATTCACGGCATTCGAGGATTTGGAGGGACTTATTGAACTTTGGTGGGGTGAAGATCCATGCAGCATTAGCACAACAGAGGATGGGTTGGATCAGGGTTGTAGGTGTGGAGAATAGTAGAAAGGTGTAATCCCCAACTTTGACCTGTTAGTAGCTTTAGTCTAGTGTGTGCTTTCCGTTGCATGGATAATAGGTGAGGTTTCCATGTTAGTTGTTGGTCGAGGGTTAGTCCAAGATATTTTAGTGTGTTAGTTAGCTAGATAGGACAGTTGTAAATGTTAAGGTAGAAGTCATAGAGGCGGAAGTTGTGTATGGTTCATTCTAAAATTAGAGCCTCGGTTTTGGAGGGGTTGGTCTTGAGGAGCCATTGGTTAAAACAGGAGGCAAACTTATTCAGGTGGATTTGGATGTATCATTGGGATTTCTGGATTGTAGGATATAGGGCGAGGAAAGAGGTGTCGTCAACATACTGAAGGGGGTGGACTGGTGGGGGTAGTTTGTTCATATCAGCTGTGTAGGCGAGATAAAGGAAAAGAGAGAGACAGAGCCTTGGGGCACTCCTGCAGTGGGGTGTAAGATACAGGAATTGGTACTGTTAATAAGGACAAAGGATGGGCTACTAGATAGGAGGATGCAATAAGGTGGACATAGTTAAATGGAAGGGCATATGTCTGGAGTACCGTATGTGCCGTTGCTCCGTCATGTTAAAACAAACTGTTGGCAGAAAAATCAGGCAGTTCATGAGCAACAGAATTTTCCATCGTGGCAACATACTGAACAGACATTACAGTGAGTGTGCACTCATCATCATCTGCAAAAAAAAAAAAAAAAAAAAAAAAAAAAAAAAAAAAAAAAAAAAAACAGTCGTGTAATGCCACTCAATAGTGGCGCACCATACAGTAATCTTGCTGCTGTGCAATGGACGCTCGTGTAGAAGACGTAGATTTTGCTGATACCAATAGCGAAAATTCTGTCTATTGACAAAGCCATTGTGGAAGTGAGTGTCGTCCGGCATCCACAGGTTGCTAATGCAACTGCCGTCATCGTTCACGTTTGCTGCGTTCAGCATTAGCAGATCATTAGGTTGAAGTTTCTGAACGATTTGCGGCTTGAACGAATGAGACTTTAAATCCACTTTCAGTATTCGTTACATACTCGAACGATGCAACTATAGAGACTTTGCGAGACGTCCAACAGAGCACTGTGGGCTGCTTACGAAACCATTGCGCACAGCACCGATATTGGCTCCCTTACGAACGGTTTTGGGTCTTCCTACAGATTTCTTCAACGCAGGACCCTTTTCTTGACAACTTCGGACGCATGTGTTGATTACATGCACTGAGGGAACATGTCCATGGCGTTAGATGTTGCAACGATGCCGAAATTCTCGACGTGCGGTCTTCACACACCCACTCTTGTAATAGGCTTTTACCGCAAAAGCACACAGCACACCGTTACATTGCAAGCATGTCTACTGTTTACTAAATGGGAAGGCAGTGCGAGCAGTATTTTATGTTTCATTCAGCGCGCCACTTGCCGCGCAGTGTTGCCACAACACGTTCCAACATTTCCCAATCTTTGATTCACCGTGTATTTTAGAAACGCTTCAGAAACTCAGTTTAACCCCTTTGACGCAGAGCAGATCATTAGATTATAAGCAGCACAACTTGCGTATGCACATTGCAGTGTGTCTGCGCCCTGCCATCTCTTAGGGGCATAGCCAATCATAAAAGAGGCCTAGTGTCACCTGCGTCAGCGAATATCTCGCCTCAAACAAAAGATGTTCTCCGTGGCTTGGACTACCACCTGTAGACATCTGACGCGAACACTTTGAAGCACCTTGTATATTATAGCATTAACTAAGGTACAGCCTATATCTCTTGGAAGGGGACTTGTAATGAAAAGCTTGATATGCTTATCATCATCATCTCCCTTGCAAGGATTAGACTGTTGCCTCTTCCGAACTAACAAACAAAACTTCCGAACTCACAAACAAAATCATTCCCATCTTTTTCGAGGTCGTCCAATACCTCGTTTCCCATTCGGCTTGTAGTTCAGGATTCTCTGGGGAATTCTGTGACCTGGCATCCTCATGAGGTGTTGTCACCAGTTAAAGGATATTTTTGAATTTTTTCATTCATGTTGTAAATATTTAATTCTCTTCTAATATCTTCATTGTTAATCATGTCTCTTCTTGTGCAGCCCTTCGAACGGTTTGGGAGCCTCGAACCTCGTCTCTGCTGTTTGCATTTTATCTATTTATTTATTGTAGCAGTCCTTTTCGCTTCCGTAAGATAACACAGGCACCGCCATAACTTTATAGAGTTTCATGGTGGTCTCTTTTCGTAATTTATGACATGTTCTGCTAATGACACTGCAGACAGCTTGGAATTTGTGTATTTCATTTTCAACATCAAAATCTAAACTTATAGCACAGCCTCAATAAAAGATTTGAGACACTTGTCCTAAAACTGAATTACCTAAAACAGTTTTTGATCTGATGTATATTTTTCTCGGAATGTCTTATTTTCGTTTTATTACTGGAAATGTCAAAGTTATAATTCTTGCGAATTTCGTACAGCTGGTATACTCACCTTTGGAGGTCATCTTTATTCTTTTGAATAATAACGATGCCACTAGCCAACAGGATGCTTATTGGAGACAAAATATTAGTACGTTGGTGGGGAATGGCTCTCGTAAAGTCAATCTTCTGATTTGTTTGATGTTTCCCTCCACGACTACCACTCGTGTGCCAACATCTTCATGTCATCCAAAGTCCAGTGTTATTTGTTGGATGTATTCCAATCTCTGTCTCCCCTAGAGATTGTCATTTATTCTTCCCTCTAGGACCGTGAAAGTTATTTTCTGATGTCTTAGCACATGCCCTGTCATACAGTTCCTTCTTCTAGTCACTGTTTCATACCTATAGTATTTGTTTCCTGTGGGACTCTGCAGAAAATATCTTTGTTTCTTACCAGGCGAACTATTTAACAGGTTCATTCAGTAACACAACAGTAACGATTCGCTTCCAGTATTTTTTTTTTTTTGTTTTCGTGTTTCCCCCAGTCGATGTCTCACTTCTGTAGCATACTGTGCGCCACACGTACATTGTCAGAAATTTCTTTCTCAAATTAGCACTTCTTTTAGTGAGGAATGCTATCTTTTTGTGCCATACTACGTTAGTCCGTTGTGCACTATTTTTGTTTCCAGAAAACCAATTCCTACACTTGGTCTATTATGTTGTACTCAACGTTGACGTAGCTTCTGTCGCTATTATCATTTCTACACCTGAAAAATTGAGAGCCGTCAGTTGCCTTCAGACCATCGAACTTAGATTAGCCCTGAGGAAGTTTTCATTCATTCACATAATGAAGTAAATGAATCGTAATACAAAGCAATTAATGACAGTAGCTATTAGTAGCATTAATTTACATCAACAGGGAATACTAAAAATTTGTGCCTAAACGGGATTCGACAACTTTTTTCTCCCATTCATTTTGATGGACGTTCAAATCATTTGGTCTGGGCTGACGTTAAACGACGCTCCTTTAAGTTCAACGTTGCATACTTCATACAGTTTATATACCACACCTCTGACCGAACACGCTGAGCTACCGCGGGGGAAGGTTAAGCCATTCGGACACAGTATTCATCGCAATTGCACGGACTCGCGCAGGACGCCTCCCGTCAGTCGCCGAATCTGGTCTTATCCACATACTACTGATGAAGTGCCCTCGCCCATTATCCTCATTACTCGTGGCGTTTCGCCGGTTCCCGTAAGCGTGCGAGCGTGGTATGCATCTGCAGTGAAAGGACCATTGCTCAGCCTAGTCTTCGTTATGTAAGTTGTATCTGTTAATTCGGATATGTCTGAAAGAACAGAAACCACATATAAGGTAATTAAATGTAACTGTGAGCATGGAAGACGCATAAAATATATCGTTATATCGGCAACACAGCATCGATATTGTTTCCTCGAGATAGCGGTGTATTGTAGCCACCTTTATGTGCCGTGTATTCTGTACGTACGATTTCAGTGCTTTGTTTTAAAATAGCAGCAGTAGTAATACAACTGTCACTGTACCTCGCAGCGGGCGGTAACGCAAAGGGTTGGTGGAACTGCGTGGCATCGTGTGTGAGCGGCAGGAATTAGACAGTTGACGAACGACTATTGCAGGCCGCAGCACGCGAGGCTACGGCTCGTGCGAGCCGACGCTGGCGCCGCCGGCGGCCGCGGGCGTGCACTACGGCGCCTCGACGACGCCGACGCCGCTGCTGGAGACGACGCCGCTGGTGGCGTCGTGCGCCAGCGAGCACTCCTCGGCGTCGCCCATCAGCGCGGACCTGCCCGCCGCCAGAGCCGCCGGTAAGCGCCGCCTAGCGGGCGAGGACGCCAGAGGCCGGGGGGCCAGCGACGAGCGGGAGGCGGCTGTCGTGGGCGCTGATGGCCGCTACGGTAACAAGCAGAGGCTTTTAGGCTCGAGTTATTTACGCTTATACACTACTGGCCGTTGAAATTGCTACACCACCAAGATGACGTGCTACAGACGCGAAATTTAACCGACAGGAAGAAGATGCTTTTCAGAGCATTCACACAAGGTTGCCGCCGGTGGCGACACCTACAACTTGCTGACATGAGGAAAGTATCCAACCGATTTCTCATACACAAACGGCAGTTGACTGCCGTTGCCTGGTGAAATGTTGTTGTGATACCTCGTGTAAGGAGGAGAAATGCGTACCATCACGTTTCCGACTTTGATAAAGGTCGGAATGTAGCCTTTCGCGATTGCGGTTTATCGTATCGAGACATTGCTGCTCACGTTGGTCCAGGTCCAATGACTTTTAGCATAATATGGGTTCAGGAGGGTAATACGGAACGCCGTGCTGGATCCCAACGGTCTCGTATCACTAGCAGTCGAGATAACATGCATCTTATCCGCATAGCTGTAACGGATCGTGCGGCCACGTCTCGATCCCTGAGTTAACAGATGGGGACATTTGCAAGACTACACCCATGTGCACGAACATTTCGCCGACGTTTGCAGCAGCATGGACTATCAGCTCGGAGACCGTGGCTGCAGTTACACTTGACGCTGCATCACAGACAGGAGCGCTTGCGATGCTGTAATCAACGACGAACCTGGGTGCACGAATGGCAAAACGTCATTTTTTCGGATGAATCCTGGTTCTGGTTACAGCATCATGATGATCGCATCCGTGTTTGGCGACAACGCGGTGAACGCACGTTGGAAGCGTGTATTCCTCATAGCCATATTGGCGTATCACCAGGCGTGATGGTATGGGGTGTCATTGGTTACACGTCTCGGTCAACCCTTGTGCGCATTGACGGCACTTTGAACAATGGACCTTACATATCAGATCTGTTACGACCCGTGGCTCTACCCTTCATTCGATCCCTGCGAAATCCTGCATTTCAGCAGGATAATGCACGACCGCATGTTTCAGGTCCTGTAAGGGCCTTTCTGGATACAGAAAATGTTCGACTCCTACCCTGGCCAGCACATTGTCCAGATCTCTCACCAATTGAAAACGTCTGGTCAATGGTGGCCGAGCAACTGGCTCGTCACAATACGCCAGTCACTACTCTTGATTAACTGTGGTATCGTGTTGAAGCTGCATGGGCAGCTGTACCTGTACACACAAACCAAGCTCTGTTTGACTCAATACCCAGGCGTATCAAGGCCGTTGTTACGGCCAGAGGTGGTTGTTCTGGGTAATGATTTCTCAGGATCTATGCACCCAAATTGCGTGAAAATGTAATCACATGTCAGTTCCAGTATAATATATTTGTCCAATGAATACTCGTTTATAATCTGCATTTCTTCTTGGTGTAGCAATTTTAATGGCCAGTAGTGTATATTTATACTCCAGAAGCCACTAAACAGAGGGCAGTGAATGGATGTTCGCTGATGATGCTGTTGTGTGGAACTGCAGAGACACTTACTAAAATTTACACTCGCTGTAGTATTTGGCAGCCCTCTAGAAATGTGGACAAATCTAAGATAGTGCCTGCAACGAAGAGAAAGCACCCGACTGTAGCCGATGGCAAGATTAGTAGTGAATATCTTCAGCATGACACAAATAAGGAACATAGAAAGCAACGTGAAATGATACGATCGCTTAAAATCAGTATCAAAAGAATTTAAATTCGTTGGTAGAGTTCTGGGGAAGTCCAGTGCATCTATAATGGATATTGCAAACAACCGGCTAATGAGAGGAATTCTGTTGCTGGGAATTTGGAGTAATTGTCAAATAGGCGAGACAGTACATATTGAGCAATTCAGAGACGGATGGATTGTTAGGACCGTGGCAGTACGTTATAGTCACTATAAAACTGCAGCAGAAATGCCAAGGAATCTGAAATAGCAAAAAATGGTTCAAATTGCTCTGAGCACTATGGGACTTAGCATCTGTGGTCATCAGTCCCCTAGAACTTAGAACTACTTAAACCTAACTAACCTAAAGACAACACACAACACCCAGCCATCACGAGGCAGAGGAAATCCCTGACCCCGCCGGGAATCGAACCCGGGAACCCGGGCGCGGGAAGCGAGAACACTACCGCACGACCACGAGACGCGGGCATCTTAAATAGCAGTCCTTGGAACGAAGACACCACAGCTCTCCTGAAACATTGTAGGTTGAATTTAGGGAACTATTATTCGAAGAATGTACAACCATTGTGGTGCCATAATCGTATGTCTCACGTAATCAGCCTCATACTAAGATTTCAGAGATAAGTGTGTGTGCAGAGGCCTGCAGACATACTTCCCTTTCTTAATACACGAACTGAATACTACAAATAATTAATAATATCTGTGTAATTACACTCCATCATGCACTATACATTTGCTTGCGGAGTATGTATGTAGATTTACAGCGTATTTCGTAACATTATTGACCATTCATCCATTCATTCCGTTCGTTATCCAACAAGGGACTGTGATTTTCTGTATCTCCTTAAGCACCTTAAAGTCCCCTCCTCCGATCGATACGCAGCCCAATTAAAGGATCACTATTTCGAAACTCTATCGTTCTCCCCCCTGCGACGTATAAGCTTCATATTTGGCTCGAAGGTGCCCACGACCTACCTCTCTAACCGTGCAAAAGCAGTGCGCCCTGCGACATCACCCTAGGGCTGGGCGACGCTTCAAACAGGGAGGTGTCGATACATACGAAAAAAATGCCAGAGTTCAGAAGTAAATGTGACGTGTAATGTAGGTGAACACCATCATATTGGCACCTTATTTCACTACAATACTGCCTAACGCTATTTAACGACGACTGACACCAGAGAAATGTCGTGAAACACCCTCCCCCCCCCCCCCCCAATATCCAGTTTCACCCCATCTTTCTACGCCTCTGCAATGGAAATCAGAACCGAGACGCTTAGCGTTTAAATCGCGTCCTTTTCTTATGGTTGGCCGAGGGAATCATTTCAAACATACTGCCGCTTAGATTCGAGACGAAAAAGCCTCAGGATTTGAAATAAAGAGCTTGAATGAAAGCATTCCTTCACTTGGGACGTTGATTCCCACACACTTCGCTCCCGAAAATATGAGTTCGCAGTGCGATTTGCAACAGGACGACGTTCTTGATAACAGACACAGTTGACACGACTCGCATGATTGAACCTTTCTCTAAGGACACTATGGGTCTGAAACCCCACCCCTATGAAGTGCAACACTTTCACAATGTTTCATCTGATGTTTGGGATGGACACACTAGAGACGGTTTAAAAGTCATTCGACGAGATCCGAACGTAATCCGAAACAGGAATGTGTATTTGAAACCTACAATTGTGGGTAAAGGCAAAAAGGTTACGGCCCATGTACCATCATGTGTCATTTCCTGTTACTACCTTATTGACATAAATATCTCTGAAACAGGTAGACAGTCATAATTTCAGTTAATTACAATACAGATTGAGTAAGATATTAGATTCAATAATAGTCCAATAAAAAAAGGCAGTCCTTGATTAATAAGAGTTTTGGCAAAGCATATTGTGAAATAGCTCTCAATTTAATTAAAAGGGCACAGACAGGCCTTCAATAACAACAGCTTCAGTTAAATAGAATTACCAAATACAAAACAGGTAGGCCTCCAATGATAACAGCTTCCGTTAAGTGGAATTATCAAATAGAAACCAGGTACACCTTCAATGATAACGGCTTCTGTTTAGCAAAATCACCAAACGCAAAACAGGAAAGCCTTCAATAATAACAGCTTCAGTTAAGTAAAATTACCAAATAGAGAACAGCCAGTCCTTCTTTAATAACAGCTTCAATTAAGTACAGTTACCAAATAGAAAGCAGACAGGCCTTTAATTTTTTTTATTTATGAATTTGGCCAGCTATGGACTGCATACAACTTAAGACTTATGGTGTTTCTTTTTCTTCCTTTCTTCCCAGTACTTCGTCTCTGCTCATCTGTCCACACTCTCTTGGGTCGAGGTTTTGGCTCATCTTCTTCATAGTTTGCGTTTTTATCAGTAGCCTGGAGCGATTCCTGTCACGTATTATTTCTTCTGTAACACCTATTTTGTTGGTATCTTTCTTTACTGATTCTACCCATTCTCCAGTTTTTTTCAGCTTACTAATGTAATAAAAAATTTCTTTGTAATCCATGTTTCTTCCATTCTTTTTAAATGTCCATAAAATTTTAGGCGTCTCTTCCTCATTGTATCTGTGATCTTTTCTGTATTTTTGTATAATTCTTCATTTCTCCTTTTAATCCACCCATTTTCATTGTTTTTCTCAGCACCTAGAATTTTTCTTAATATTTTTCTCTCTCTTTTTTTTAGTGCTCTTAATTCGTCTTTCTTATTCAATGTTAGGCATTCTGAGCCATATGTTGCTTGTGTCCTAATAACTGAATTATAATGTCTAATCTTCCCTAGTATGGTTACTGGTTTCTTGTTGTAGTAGTTGTGTGTTAATTTATATGCAAATTCTAACTTTTTTATTCTTTCTTTATTTGTTGCGGTATCCAGTGCATTGGCTTGAGTCCACTTCCCTAGGTATTTGAATTTATCAACTCCATACATTGTTTTCATAAACTTTTTTGTATTATGTTTGTGTTCTATACAGTCGGTTTTTTGATAGGATATTTTTAGCCCTGTCTTTTCAGCAATATCGTATAATAGATCAAGCGTAACTATTGCGTCTGTTCGGTTTTCAGTTATCAATACCACATCATCTGCCAAGGCTAAACATTTCACTTCAAATTTGTTCTTTCCTTGGCCCATGATTATACCTCTTATGCCTCTGTTTTATAATGTGCTTTCCCATGTTTTTACTACTTTATCTAAAACCAAGTTAAAGAGAATTGGAGACAGTCCACCTCCTTGTCGAACTCCTGTTTTGAGTTTGAAAGCTTCATAAATTTCGCCTTTAAACTTAATCCTTGATGTTGTATCTGCGGGCGTTTGTTCAACAAGTCTTCTGGTGTTTTCGTCTATCCCTGATCCGTTAAGTATCTGGAAAAGTGTTTGCCTGTCAACTGAGTTGTAGGCCTTCTTGAAGTCTTCGAAAGTAACTACTGTATTCTTATTTTGTATACTCTTCACTCTCAAAATTGTTTTTAAATTAAGCATCTGCTCTGCACATGATCTACCGTTTCTAAATCATGTTTGATAATCTCCTATATTAGGTCCTGCTTGTTCCTCTACTCTATTTAAAAGTGCTTTAGACAGTATGTTGTATGTTACCGGTAAGAAGGATATCCCCCTGTAGTTGTTGGAGTCTGTTTCATCTCCTTTTCTGTGGAGAGGATTGATCAATGCTTGTTTCCAGTCACTGGGTATGATTCCTTTTCTCCAAATGTCTTTAATTACTTTGTTAATTTTCTGCCATGCGGATAAGCCCCCTAGTTTCCACATTTCTGTTACCATCCCATCCTCTCCTGGTGCTTTGTTATTCTTCAATGCTTTGATAATCTCTTCTATTTCTTTTACTGTAGGTGGTTCCGATAGAAGATTATCATGTTGGGCTTTTTGAAATTGTAATCTGTCATTAGGCTCTTCACAATTTAATAGATTTTCAAAGTATTCAGCTAAAACTGCCATTTCTCTTTATTGCTTAAAATCATTTATTCGTTTTTATCTTTAAAATGTAAACTTGGTGACTGGAATCCTGTTACAATGATAACAGCTTCAGTTAAGTGAGACTACCAAATAGGAAACAGGTAGTCCTTCATGAGGAAGTGTTGCAGTTAAGTAAACAAGAGTTTGAATTGCCTCCTCAAAGGCCTCAAAGGGGTGCACCAGGAGGCTTATACGCAAGGAGCACAAGCCTACACCAAAAAGGAAGACCAAGAAAGGCTACAACGAGAAGACCGTCCTTCCAAGGCCGTTTTCGTTGGGTACAGACCGGCAAAGGCAATATTAGCATAGCATGTTTAATTACTTGCAAGCAATAATAACGAACCAAACGGTATATCTGCGTCACTGCAAGGTACCGCCTCTACAACGACGGCAAAACGACAGAGAGAAAACTAAGCTGCCAAACCAAATTACATAGCCTCAGCAACTGCAAATTTTGAGATTCAGGCACCTCCTAAGCTAATATAATTAACACAGCAATAACGCTAGCAATGCCCGAAGGTATCTCGAAACCAGCACCCGGCCGTATTACAAGAGAAAGGTACTTACCTGGTGTTCGAAGACGTTTGGCAGGAAAGTCGGCTAGGACCCAAAAATTTCGGTATTGCGGACGACAGTGTGTATGTGGGGGGGGGGGGGGGGGAAGTGAGGGGGAGGAGGGGAGGCGGGGGAGTAAGTCATCCACAGCATAGAAGAAACATGTTATCGCTCCGGCTCAGGAAACACTATCGGCTCACACAGTTTAAGATATCCTGTTAACACATCCAAGGCCCGTATCGTCTCAGGAAAAGCATAGAACATCCACAATTCATGGAACCAACTGATAGTGGAATAGATCGGGTAAGAAATCGCAATTGAAATGGAAATGACGTGTGGCTAGAGCCTGGTGCAAGTCTTTCGAGTTGACGCCACTTCGGCGACTTGCGTCTCGATGGGGATGAAATGATTATGATAAGGACAACACAACACCCAGCCCCTGAGTGGAGAAAATCTCCGACCCAGCCGAGAATCGAATACGGGCCGTTAGGTATCACATTCCGTCGCGCTGACTACTCAGCTACCAGGGGCGGACAGAAATCTCAATGATCACAACAGACCTATAGGTATTAATAAAAAAAATTAACAGTTAAGACCTCAGAATCCGAAAGTTAACTGAAGTTCACGGATCGAAGCTGATCCTCGCCGATTCCGAAGGGGGCCCAGAATTCAGCACAGCAGACTGGCTTCAGATCTCTCATCATGTCCCAGAGCTGGCTGGCCAGGCTACGCACGAAGACGGCACTCAAACCCAGCCGCGGATTCAGATCGATCTACAAATGGGCTCAGCAACAACTCGCCGGACTCCGTGCTCAAGGCGGCTGCGCAAGTGCCCACCTTTGCAAGCGGAGATCTCACAAACGTTCTCCTCACTCCGTTAGCACTCCCCAACTCGCCACGCAACAACACTCCCCGTCACCGTCAACAACCTAGAGCAAAGATCTTAATGGCCTCAAACCAAAGGAACATCACAACAGATCGACCTAGTGGCGCCAGGAATTCGAAAGGCGACGGCAGCAACGCCGGCACAGCTCAGTATTTATGCTTTTTCAGCCCTCCTGTTTCATGCCCTTCAGTGACTTAGTGAAGTAATCACGAATGGTTGCATTGTTGACAAGTGCGTGAATAAAATGATAAATGGTCTCTCCAAGATCCTCCAGTTCGGCAACATCCTCATTTAAACCTGTGCGCCTTTGTTGACTGTATTAAAAATTCATCTGTACGCAGACTTCTACACTCTTTCAGCTAAGTGGCGCTCCGCTGCAGCTCTAGCGCCTGAGTGCAGGCAATCCCTTTAGTACCCCTTATGTTCAGTATGCCTTATATTCAGTATGCCTAAAAAGCAGGCGCTGGAGTAGCAGCGGAGAGCATAGCTGAATGGGTGTCGAAATCCCTACAGCTGTATATTTAAGATGCACAACAACGGTGTTTGGGCGGCACTGAGGGTGTTGCCGAACTGGAAGGTCATAGAGGCCCGTTTGACATTCTATTCATGCAGGTGTCAAACTTGAACACCCCCACCTCACCCCCCTCCTCTTTTGATCATACCACAGGAGGGAGCAAAACAGTAGGGCTGAAAAAGTATTAAAAAAAACCTTTGCTGCTTTGGATCACGTTCAAATTTCGTCGAATGGTTTTTATCGGTCCCTGGTGATTCCACCCTGTACATCAAGACAAAAACAACGCCCACGTTTCACTCCCTAGATCTCTGATCACGTTCAGTGGGGTTGCTGGCCCACGATGTCCTTAGGAAAGGGTTTAATGGTCTTGAGAGTGTCAGCAGTGTCTAAGGTTGTCAAGAATGTCGTTTTGTTGCTCATCGAACTTCGAACTGTCATTTTCGACCGCGAAATGTGTGCGAGTGCACGCTCCAAAGGAAGGGGTGATTCCAGTGACGTCCTTTATGCCGCCTCCTTATGCCTTGTCGTGTCCATGCTGGGCGGTGGTGTGACTGAAATGTTTACCTTGGTCAGCCGCAAGACAACCGCGTAATTCAAACACTGAGTGTCGCTGTCCTGACCTCCATCCCAGAGGCGTTAAAACAAGGGCTCTAAATCGTTGCGGCTACTGTCGCGCAACCATCAGGAGGAGGTCGTCTGCGTAGGCTGTCACCTCCCTCTAGCACACCCTCGCTCTGCTGCATACTATCTGGTAATGCCTCCATATGGGCGTCCCAGAAAAATGGCCCCAATACAGAGCCCTGGGGCTCTCCTGCTAGGGGGCGACAGACAGACCTCCCGATCCTCACAATAGTTCCTCGGATAACTGTAAGGGACCCTTGACGCTCCTTCTCCAGCAGGTAGGAGAAGAGGGAAGACCACCACTTGTGGTCAAAGGCACCACTGATGTCCAACATGATGCCAACGATGTAAATGCATTGGGCTGAGCCACAGATCTGGACCGACAGGGCGATTGCGTCACATGCTGGCCCCCCAGTTCTAAACAGGAACTGCCTGTCACTCATCCCACACAGCACTCAGCGTGCTGAGAATCTATCAGCCAGTGATTTTTCACTGAGTTTCCCCAGAAGATCCAATAGGCATACAGACCTATACGATTTTGTTTCTGTTGGGCGTCTGTCTGGTACCTTCCTAATGATGACCACACATGCCTTTTTCAAAATTTTTGGGAATTTATAAAGCCTAAGGCACTCATTGTCCAACTTTGTCAATGGTGTCACTAACTGGGGGGCGAGGAATTGCACCACCTCTGCAATAATGTCATCTGGCCTGAGAGCTTCCCGCTTCTTTAATGATTTGATCTGAGCAGCCAGCTCTTCCTCTGAAAAGGGGTATACCGCCCTTTCATTCACGTAAGCTGCACTGTCTTCTTCCCTTGCTCGGTGCTGAGCCTCTGTGTCCCTTCCTCGCTATCATCAGGTTGCAGGGACCGGAGGAGAACCTCAGCAGTTTCCTGCCAGGATCCGATCATCCTGCCCTCCGCACCAAACGGCAGATAACACCAGTGGAGAGCGAATCTTTTTCCTTACCAGTGACGCATTCTGTGTGTGCGCAGCATACGCCGTGGCCTGCGCGACGGCGGCGGCGGCGTCCAGCAGCGCCGGCCCCGATCCCGGCGGAGGCGGCACTGCGGGGGCGGCGGGGGCGGCAGCGGCAGGCGGTGCGGCGGGGGCGGCGCCCGCGCACGCGGCGCCCGCCGCCGGCGCGGACGACGGCGGCATGATGTCACACGAGGCCTTAATCGCGGAGATCAAGCGTCTGCGCGAGCGGCTCATGGTGCTCGAGACGGAGAACGCGTCGATGAGCATCAAGCTGAGCCAGCAGCAGTGGGAGGTGGAGCACCGCCTCGCCGAGATCGAGATGCAGATCTGCGGCGCGTCCAGCGGCGGCTCCAGCACCGAGGACAACGAGCGCAACCGCGAGTCCATCATTTAACAGGAGCGCCGGCCGGGCGGCAGCGTTCGCCAGCCGCCGCCCGGACCCGCCGGCGCCGTCACCAGCGCCCGCAGACCGCCGCCCTGCCGCTGCCGCCGCCGCAGCTGCGGCGCCCGCTGAGGAGCAGTGGCGACGGCGCTCACACTCGTGGCCGAGTACGGGACCAACGCTCAGTCTGCACCTAAGCAGTGGCGTCTCTTCTGCAACGACACTCGACAGTGGACGACTGTACGGCTGTGACAGCCGCCAACTCCTTCATCGACTTCTATGCTATTGTCTCGTTAACTTAAAAAAAAATAAACTTTCAGATAAGTATTTTAAATAATCCAGAAAAAAAACAATGATCTTCCTGGGTGTCATAAAAGAACTGTACTCTTTGTAATCCACCGTCGGATGATATGTAAAATACTATGTATAGAGGTATATAATAATAATAATAATAAATAATAATAACAAAAAGTTAAATTATTTTCTGTGATACACGCCAGGAATCTGACAATATTCCGTGGGTGATTAACTGCCAAAAGATATATAAAGTCCTTAAAATAAAGTTTGGCAAAAAAAAAAATAATGCACTCTGTTTGATGTAATATTTGATTCCGGTTCAAAGTAAAAATTGTGCCGACCCATTCGATTAGCAACGATGCTCTCCAGTCCGTGTTGTCTGTTATCTTGCATTCTTGTTTAGAAGGCGCTTTGTTGCAAAGTTGGTTGCTTGAGGCTCTGCTTGTGAACACACAGCATCGCCAAGAGAGATTTTAACGAGACTCCCTGTATTGAGTGGAAAATATTTTTTAAAGAGTTATCCCTCTGCGTGGTGCTTCATTTGCAGTAAATGTACCTTTGTATATAAAACTATATGTATACACAGCATTTAAAAACGAATAAATGTTATCATGGAAAACATACAATAAGTTCCAAGGTTCTAAGATGTTCTGGCATAGAGTTATAATAACTTGTGAAAAGAATTCAATAGTTAAACCATTAAGTGCAAGTCTGTTTCTTTATCTTTTGTTCTCCACTTTTCCTGTTTTTCGACTAAATCTTAAGAAATACAAAAGGAATATAGCTCTGTTCAGTTGTTATTTTAGTTACAATTCCAAACTACTTAAAGTTGTAAGAGTATACATTTCACAGCCCAGGAACTTCATGATGTAAATTCAGCTATGGAAGTGAGTTATAATGCCATTTTTACTTTTACCTGACAACAGTATGTTGTTAGAGAGCATCAGTTATAAAAACATTCAACTTGCAAAATTATTAGAGTTGATGAAACACTATCAAACTCTTGCAATGCAAAGGGTATTAATCAAAAACCATTCCTTTTTATACTAAATTTCTTACATTTTTCAGACCTTCATTATATATTCATCAGCTTAAAAGACTACTAAAATTGCACCAATATAAAGGGTATAGAAAATCTAATTTAAAAATTGATAGATTAGACCAAAAAATCTCCTGTTTATAAAGAGTTATATATATTTAATAATGGTAATTATAAAAATAAACTGCCTTCATAGGTAAAATATAGTAATTGTGAAAATTAACTGATTAGAAAAGTGTATGTGTTAACATTTCTTGCACATAACTGATGTTGCTCTTCACAGTCTAATACACTCAAATCAAATTTTTTGTTCAGTTTGTTTTTTATTAAATTAATTTTACACAGCGCTACCTATAGTAAACAGACAGTGTGCAGTACCAACACTACTTTCTATCACTTTCATTATTATTATTCTATGATCATTTAGTATTAAAACAAAGATATGCCAAATGATCAGATGGTTTTCACAGAGACTATATTATACTTATTTAATAATTATACAGAGGTTTCTGCTATGGCTTCTCAGTAATTTATTTGTTTCAATATAAAAATATCAATAATTTACTAGAGAAATTATTAGAAAGTCAGATTTTTGTAAGATCATATCATTTATTATCATCTCAAGAGGACAGATATTTTCAGGATTGATCTTTGAGACATAAATTTTAGGAGAAAATAAATAATGTAAATTCTAATAGGAAAAAATTCCTTAATACCTCTTTCAACTAAGATGTTCTATTGTTTTCATGTAAATTCTACTGTCAGTTATGAACACTAAGGTATGTGAAAATAAGATTTCACACTCACATGTTTTTGGTAACAAATATTTTACTGAAAATTAGTCCATTTACAGGTACATATAATCATATTATCACATATGGAAAAACTCTTATTTCCATTATTCATTTATATATTACACACATTAGTTATCTGTTTCACTGACAGTTTTACATCATACTGACATACAATTCATTGTAGCCTCTAAACCAACCAAGAATATTTTTTTAACTTTTGAAAGGGATCATGAATATACACAGAAGGAGAGACGACTTTTTTCTGTATTTTAGGTGTTGAAGCAATACATAACAAGAAATCAAAGTTCTTAAAATATATTACTTCATCAACACAGAAACATAATTCAAAAAATAAACTTTAAATATTAATTAATGAGTATCATTTGCGTTTGCTTACCAGGAATAATTTTGTTCAATTCCAGTCCCGGCCATTTAGTGAAGTCCAAAGGGGTCATAATAACTAAAAAATGAATAATAATTTATAGCAGTTAAGTTAATCATAAAACCTAATATACCAGTTCAGTCATTAGGTTAACAACCAGCAGCATTCAAAATTTACCAATTAGAGCAGTTTTTGTTCCACCTCCTGTTGTCATTTTCATTTTCGTTTTATGTTCAGCAGGAACAATGATTATCAGCTGTGGCACATGAACATCTGTTTGATTGATATGACAAGTTCTTGCTTAACTTCAAAGAACAGGATACAGCTATGTATCTTTAAGGTGAATAATCACTTTATCACCTCATTTAAACTAAAGTTATAATTATGGCACTGAGATTGTGTAAGCTGACTGATTGTGTCCTTCCATAGGAATGAATTGAGTGTATGGCCCTTGTGGTGCTTCAGCCATATTTTGTTATTCTTGCTGAATGAAGACAATGATAGACTGAAGTACAGTCATATGAAAAGTAAATGTGCTTTGTTATATTCTAAAATAAGCATATAATATATCTGAAATATATGTGCAAGTTCCTGTGCTCTGATTACTGGTATATAAAAAATCTTTCTGTCAATATGTTAGCTGGATATGTTGTGTTCCAGATAAGCACAAATCCATGTTCATGAAATGATTTTTAAGAAGGTTGTACGAGAAAATTGTTTGACAAATTTGTGTATTGTTATTTCTGAAATGATATATGATAAGAAGTGGCTATATGGTCATACTGAAATTTTGTTATTGTGGTTAAAAATGTTGTATAAATGCCAGCATTACATAGTTATTTACAGAATTATGAAAAGTAAGCTTTTTGGAGGCAGTCAATACTGATAGCCTTCTATTGTTGTACTTTTCATTATGCACATTTGCAATTTATATCATGAATTTAGAGGATATTTGGGTTATAGAAATAAAACTGTTCAACTATAGTTTAGTTTTTGTGTTATCTCGGTGATGCACTGCACATCCATTTAGATGTCAGTATTTATGTTCTTTCTTTCATAAAATATTGATTTGTTATAGTTTGAAATCAGGTAGTATGGTTTTACAGAATGCGAAACAAATTCTAAATCATACTATTGAATTTGATACACTATTATGAGCTTGGAAAACTTAAAGTTAATGCTACTATTTCATTTTGTATCTAACAAAAATATAACACAGCAGAGTCAACTAAAATCAAGCCACTTTTAATATTCATATTATACATTTTCCATTTTTCTTCACACTGTTAATAATTAAAAATTATAAATATGAAATTTTATGTTAAAATCTCGTTATTGTTACTATGATAAATAATGTTGCTGAGGAGACTCTGTATATTATATATTTAATTCAGATGGTAAATGGCTCGTAAAGAGATTTTTATAAGCAAAGATAGATTGTATAATTGTATATTAAAATGAAATTTAAAATTTTTAAAATTGATCACTATTTCATATTTTTTGATTCACAAAGCTATATGAAAAACAAACTTATAACTATTTTTTGTTATAAGTACTAAGGCTAAAACAACCAAAAATTCAAATATAAAACAGAAACAATTACCTCAAAGTTCAATTCATCCTTTATAAATCTGAAAGTATAATACCATATATCTAATAGACTCCTCTGCAATATTTATTTTATACACTGGCAAAAGTTAAGCAGGTATTCCTCATCAAATAATAGTTTTCACAGTTATTATGATGTGTAGAGGAGGAGGTTCTAGTCACAACTTTTATCATATATACAATATTCATGTACTTCATAATATTTTTAGGTGTATGGTGACTGTAGATACCAAAAGGTAATGAAAAGGAATTCATGCAGCTATTTTTCTTTTTAACAAATTTCACACAAGGGCTTGTTTGAGAGCAAATTGTTAAGGAACTGTGAATATATTGTGAGCTTCCAAAAATGGCAGTTACAAGCTGTAAAATTGAATGTGCAAAGCTCTTTTCTGCTGTGGGAACTACATACTAGATAAAATACCAGGAATAATGTGTAAACTAGTTGCCATTACATATATCATGCTAAGTCACACTTTTTTGCAGTCAGAGTTATAAGAACAACACATCGCTCTCAGAATCTTAAAAATGTACCTGTAAAATCACTTATCAAATTCTGTTTTGTCTACAGGAAACATAAATTTGAACTCACAGTAGTCAATTTTCATTTCTAAATGCCAATGAAACCACTGACTGATTCCAACACTGCCTGTCAACTTACTATAAATTACAGTTGTTGTTTTCCACAACTGTCATTGTTGGGTTCGAGTTCCTGTTCATCAAACAGTTTAGACCTAGCAGGGAGTTACAATACAGGGCATATTCCGCTACAGAGAAAGTAACCCATTCTGAAAACAAAAGACACTAATAAACTATGAAACAACTTCCTTTTAATTTAACAAACTTTTGGAAACCTTACCTTACACAGAAGAAAGCCTGCAGAGGGTAGTGTTGGCACATATTTTTTATCTAGTAGTGACACACTGGTAACTCACCATAAGAAAACATAAATGAAACAATCAGTCTCCTTTCTCAGGTTAATACTAATCCTATCTGACATTCATTGTCTGTCACAGGGACATATTTTACAACTGTAACACATTGAAAAATTCTTGCAAATACAAGGATTTTCTATGAAAAGTAGATTTTAAAATGTTCCAGCCCAGAAAGCAATTAACAATTTAATTTTCGAAGTTGTATTTTCAGCACACATTAACGAACATACATGACACTGTATTCGTTAGTTCATTTGGCAAATTTATATTAAAAAGAAAAAGAAGAAGATATTTTATGATCAGGCATGAAAATGACATTATATTTCATTATCATAATCAATAATCACCAAAGGAGGATCACTGCACTGCCTTCGATTTCTTTAAAAAAAAAATGTATCTTATGGTTACTCTGCACAGGTGGAAAAATTCTGTTATTTGTGATCAAGTTGACAACTTTTAAATAACAGAAAGTGATTCAGCTAAAAGAAAATAACTTCAGATGTTGAATAAGGACAGAAGCTTCATCTAATTTACTTGAAATTAAATAATCTTAAAACCTTTGACCGAGATGTACAATGCTTAATTTAAACATATGTTTTGCTGCTGTAAAACTCACAAAATCTTCTAATATTTATCTGGTATAGTTATCACATTTTCTTCTCCTTACATTTTTTCTAATTATTGCTGAGCTGCAAGTGGCTGTGTAATTACATGGCTTCCTGCTACTGGTTTTTTAATTTATTTTTCATTTGTTGTATGATAAACAAACATCTATAAATTACAAATACGAGAGAAAAAGAATTACAGACCGCAAATTACACAAATAAAAACCGCAAAGCACAAATTAAACAAAAATTTACACAAATCACATATTCTGTACAAAAATAACTTTGACACAGTATTCCATGTACATATATGTATGCCAGTATTTGTATCCGATTTACAGCTTCAGCTGTGACTTGCAGAACATCACTGCTTCTCTACACTTACATTCAGGGCTACCAATGATGCACCACAATTGTAGGGTATCCCCAGTTCTGGCATCCCTGTTTGTATCCTATTTAAGTGGCACCAGATCTTCCTGGGTGATTTGGACTCTGACTTCGGCTCTGTGTGGTGTCAGCTGAGCTGTCTCTGATTCCCAGTGACATATAGAGAAGGGAAGCTCCCCATAACATCAAGCAAGTTTAAGAGAAACAATGTCACTTAACAGGTGTCCTATTCAATGACAATTATTGGGGGTGGCCCAATTAAGTATGAAGGTATGGTTACCACACCTCACTCAGATACACTACTGGCTATTAAAACTGCTACACCAAGAAAAAATGCAGATGATTAACGCGTATTCAATGGACAAATATATTATACTAGAACTAACATTCGAATATTTTCTGTATCCAGAAAGGCCCGTGCAGGACCTGCAACACACGGCCATGCATTATCCTGCTGAAATATAGGTTTTCGCAGGTAACGAATGAAGGGTAGAGCCACGGGTCGTAACACATCTAAAATGTAACGTCCACTGTTCAAAGTGCCGTTAATGAGAACAAGAGGTGAGCGAGACTTGTAACCAATGGCACCCCATACCATCACCCCGGGTGATACGCCAGTATGGAGATGACGAATATACGCTTCCAGTGTGTGTTCACCACGATGTCGCCAAACACGGATGCGACCATCATGATGCTGTAAACAGAACCTGGTTTCATCCGAAAATATGACGTTTTGTCATTCGTGCACCCAGGTTCGTCGTTGAGTACACCATCATAGGCGCTCCTGTCTGTGATGCAGCGTCAAGGGTAACCGCTGCCATGGTCTCCGAGCTGACAGTCTATACTACTGCAAAAGTCGTCGAACCGTTCGTGCAGATGGTTGTCGTCTTGCAAACGTCCCTATCTGTTGGCTCAGGGATCGAGACTTGGTTGCACTAACAGTTACAGCCATGCGGATAAGATGCCTGTCATCTCGACTGCTAGTGATAAGAGGCCGTTGGGATGCAGTACGGCTTTCCGTGTTACCTTCCTGAACCCACCGATTCCATATTCTGTTAACAGTCATTGGATCTCTACCAACACGAGCAACATTATCGCGATACGATAAACCGCAATCGCGATAGGGTACAATCTGACTTTTATCAAAGTCGGAAACGTAATGGTACGCATTTCTCCGCCTTACACGAGACATCACAACAACGTTTCACCAGCCAACGCCGGTCAATTGCTGTTTGTGTATGAGATATCGGTTGGGAACTTCAGCACGTTGTAGGTGTCGCCATCGACGCCAACCTTGTTTAAATGCTCTGAAAAGCTAATCATTTGCATATCACAGCATCTTCTTCCTGTCGGTTAAATTTCACGTCTGTAGCACGTCATCCTCGTGGTGTAGCAATTTTAATGGGCAGTAGTGTATATTAGTGAAGGGGCTCACCTCACAAGAAAAGGAAAATAGTGATCACCATAAAAATTTCGTTTCATATCAAAAGACATTAAACAAAATTTTATGTACTAAATAGAAGACATAAACACTTAACAAGCGGAAATGGATTGTAATTCTGAACTGTAGGTATGATACAGATCAGTGGATACGTGCAAACATAATATGAAACTATAATGCGGATAAAGCCAATGACTGCGAAAATGGATAGAGATTTAAAGAAAGATCCCAAGAAAAGCAAGTACGGTCACCAACAGATTCACCAGAGCGTATGATGGTAGCAACTAAACACAAAACTTCGGAATTAAATCGTGATGTAAATAAACTATCCTCACACCCTCCTCAACTCGGTGATTGCGTCACTGCTTCATGCTTACTATTCCTATACATACGGTGTGAACGTGGAAGATGGCTCCAGTGATGGCTGGAAGTTGTGAAACCAGCTCGACCTCTGTACTCTGCTGTAAGTCAGAGATATCGCTATCTGCAGTTTCCTGTAACGACCTGGAGCAACTGTTCTCTTCAGTCGCTGCTGCAAGTGTGTGCTCTCCGTCTCGCAGATATTTTCATGCTTAATTAGTTATGGTGTGTCGCCGGAATGCAGGCAAATATCTCTCACCAAAGGACTGGTTTCCAACCACAGCCAACCAAAAGGCTTGCACGTGAATACGCATGGGAAAACTCGCCTTCTACGAAAATAATTACTGTGTGCCTATAACAGTTCTTGTTAGCCGTATTTAAACGTACATTTTTTTCTTGGCGTGGCAGCAGACAATGGCTGATGGAATGGTCTCAAATACTGTGCGACTTGCCAAGCTTTCGCATTTTATCTCACCAAAATGGTTCCTTCCAATGCCTCAAATAATGTAGCTTTTATGACAAAGAGGCCTTCCTCCCACATTCCTGCTGTGTGGAGACGGTACACAGCGATTTCCCGGTCCTATATGTGCTTGGGGCTGCTTTCAGTGACGAACTGGTCCTTTTATGTCAACTTCCCTGTCACGAACCAGCTAATGAAAGTTCCCAAAGCTGCGGAAAATAATAGGTCCCCCCTCACCTTAATAAAAGGAAAGGAGAAGAAGAACTAATCTATTGCTAAATCATTGACAGTAGTGAATATTGTCTGCAGTTTTCATGCGGCGTTAAGGAATCGATTACAGTACAATCGATTACAGTAAGTAAATGAATTTGCTTATTACATTATCAAATTAACTGCGTGGCAGTTTGAGCATAATGGGTGCAGTGAGTTCAGTAACGACGGAAACCTTTAAAATTCTTCCATCTCTCTATCCAGGCTGCCTCCAGCAAAATGTGCTGATGCTGAAACAGGACATCAGCTTCCACTCAGGTCTGTGAGACTTCACGCTGGAGTATTAATGGTCACTTTAAACTATTTGTAAACTCCACTAAGTACTTTAAAATGGCATCTTACTTGGTCATTTAAGAAACTAGAAACAGATATTCTTTATTCCCTATGTCCAGTAACCTTTATTAACGAAGTGCAAGCTGGATTATCCATAAGAAGCTTGAAAAATTTGCGAGAACTATTTGAAAATGTTCTCTAATCTGAGACTGTAACGTCAAACAAAGTTATGCTTAGCTTCCATAGATTTGCAGCTGTAAATGTAATTTACTTGTAGACAAAATCTTGTTACATAACTTAGACATATCACAAACTTTCATTCAAACAAATCTAACTTTTTAACTCAGGAACATCCTTATCATAGAAGAAGCGATGAATGAACAATCATACTTTTAAAATTAAATGGTTCAAATGGCTCTGAGCACTATGGGACTTAACGTCTTAGGTCATCAGTCCCCTAGAACGCAGAACTACTTAAACCTAACTAACCTAAGGACATCACACACATCCATGCCCGAGGCAGGATTCGAACCTGCGACCGTAGCGGTCGCGCGGTTCCAGACTGTAGCACCTAGAGCCGCTCGGCCACCCTGGCCGGCTTTTAAATTAAATCACACTAACATAAAATTCGCAAGATTCATGCAAGAGAAAAATTAAAATAGTGGAAAACGTCTTGCTATTTGGTGGGCGTCACAGAAGCAATTTTCACAGTTGGCCGGAAAAATCAGGAACACCAGTTTTACAATCGAAGATATTTCTTTGATTCTTTTCTCTTTCTCTTTCAGCAGTAGCTTGTTAATCCATCAGCACCCGTCTGCGCCCCAAAATATTTGAGTTTTCGTGAAGGTATCCGTCCGTCACGAGTGATCTTGATTATAAGACCAGTAGTGTGTGCAAAACTCTTAAGGTGTTGAGCTGCAACTTATCTGTCCTACGTGGCGCCCCACACATATCGCTGAACACTAGCAGTTTACAAATAACCATAGCGACTGGTGTCTCCTGAGACCATCTAAAGACCTGAATGTAGGAGAAAGAACCTTTTTTTTATTCTTTTGATTCTCCTTTGAAATCAACTGATATTAAAATATAGTAACGAAATTCTGCCGAGACTGTAAAAGATTCTCTTACAGCACATTTGATACTTAATAGTTAGAATGTTATGGATAGAATAGCAAACGAGTTTTGAGTACGATCGATAAATGAAGTGTATCTGACCGCATATTCTTTGTGCATTCCTTCAAGCACGCAACATTGCTGATGTGCTTACATGATACTGCAGACCTAATGTGGAACTACAACTGTTCACTTTTGATTTGAAAGAGCGTGGATTACTGCTAAGATTTTCGAATCCGACTGGTAGCTTATTGAAAATGGATGCAGCAGTATACAGCACACCTTTTTGCACAAGAGTTAAGGAAATCCGATCCAAATGCAGATTTGATTTCTTCCGAGCATTAACCGAGTGAAAGCTGCTTATTCTTGGGAATATGCTAATGTCGTTAACAAGAAACGACAGTAAGGAATATACACTCCTGGAAATTGAAATAAGAACACCGTGAATTCATTGTCCCACGAAGGGGAAACTTTATTGACACATTCCTGGGGTCAGATACACCACATGATCACACTGACAGAACCACAGGCACATAGACACAGGCAACAGAGCATGCACAATGTCGGCGCTAGTACAGTGTATATCCACCTTTCGCAGCAATGCAGGCTGCTATTCTCCCATGGAGACGATCGTAGAGATGCTGGATGTAGTCCTGTGGAACGGCTTGCCATGCCATTTCCACCTGGCGCCTCAGTTGGACCAGCGTTCGTGATGGACGTGCAGACCGCGTGAGACGACGCTTCATCCAGTCCCAAACATGCTCAATGGGGGACACATCCGGAGATCTTGCTGGCCAGGATAGTTGACTTACACCTTCTAGAGCACGTTGGGTGGCACGAGATACATGCGAACGTGCATTGTCCTGTTGGAACAGCAAGTTCCCTTGCCGGTCTAGGAATGGTAGAACGATGGGTTCGATGACGGTTTGGATGTACCGTGCACTATTCAGTGTCCTCTCGACGATCACCAGAGGTGTACGGCCAGTGTAGGAGATCGCTCCCCACACCATGATGCCGGGTGTTGGCCCTGTGTGCCTCGGTCGTATGCAGTCCTGATTGTGGCGCTCACCTGCACGGCGCCAAACACGCATACGACCATCATTGGCACCCAGGCAGAAGCGACTCTCATCGCTGAAGACGACACGTCTCCATTCGTCCCTCCATTCACGCCTGTCGCGACACCACTGGAGGCGGGCTGCACGATGTTGGGGCGTGAGCGGAAGACGGCCTAACGGTGTGCGGGACCGTAGCCCAGCTTCATGGAGACGGTTGCGAATGGTCCTCGCCGATACCCCAGGAGCAACAGTGTCCCTAATTTGCTGGGAAGTGGCGGTGCGGTCCCCTACGGCACTGCGTAGGATCCTACGGTCTTGGCGTGCATCCTTGCGTCGCTGCGGTCCGGTCCCAGGTCGACGGGTACGTGCACCTTTCGCCGACCACTGGCGACAACGTCGATGTACTGTGGAGACCTCACGCCCCACTTGAGCAATTCGGCGGTACGTCCACCCGGCCTCCCGCATGCCCACTATACGCCCTCGCTCAAAGTCTGTCAACTGCACATACGGTTCACGTCCACGCTGTCGCGGCATGCTACCAGTGTTAAAGACTGCGATGAAGCTCCGTATGGCACGGCAAACTGGCTGACACTGACGGCGGCGGTGCACAAATGCTGCGCAGCTAGCGCCATTCGACGGCCAACACCGCGGTTCCTGGTGTGTCCGCTGTGCCGTGCGTGTGATCATTGCTTGTACAGCCCTCTCTCAGTGTCCGGAGCAAGTATGGTGGGTCTGACACAACGGTGTCAATGTGTTCTTTTTTCCATTTCCAGGAGTGTATTTGCATACCACATACTTTTTCGCTAAAGCCCACTTTCACACATAATCACTTAAAGTAAATCTGGTAGATAACTGTAGGCAGTAATTATGTGGGATGGTTAGGTAAGGAAACGAGTAAGTCATGCTGCCTTTATACAACGTGTAGTTTGTAGAGAATTGATGGCTGTGTATCTGCTTATCTGTCTTCAATAACATCGTCTCCTACTTTTGATTTACACAGAGGATTTCAAATGCAACCATTGTAGTGTTTGCTGATACTTCATATGATGTGATCGCTTCGATGATTTAATTCTTATTATTTCTATTATCCACTGTAATATTCATAATAAAAGACAGTTGTAGCTCACTTCATATAAAGCTTTAAGTTTCAGTGAACTCTTCTCATGGCCATGGTTTATGTGGTGTATCTGCTTTTAATGGGCATGCCTGTAAAGCCTGTAACGTATTTCCCCCTATGAACCAACATCCTTATTATTTATCGTTCTCTGTAATTGGGATTTTGTCCACCTCAGCCCTGCCTGTAGCATTCCTCCGGAGAAAAAAACTGCATCCATCGTTCACTGCCTATCTGAGTGAGTCCTACCCACCCGACGCACTGAGGATCAATGCCCCCTTCGCCAGATCTCGCACCACGAGTAGACTACTCCTAACGTCACAGCTTGGTTTCGGAAGAAGTCTCCGAAGTCATTCACTGATCGCCTTCAGTGTGACACATGCGATCGTATACAAGGGGTCTCAAGCCTTTGGGATCAAAATTACGCTTATGACAGAGGATCTGTAGCTGGATTTCTTTGAGATCAGGAACCAGTCGTTGGAAATTAGTATTTCAGACAGTACGAAGTCTTGAATGACCAAGAATGTGAGGCAAGCATACTGCTTATGGTTCTGTATCGATGTTCGTAGTCCTACCTTCAAAACCAATACACAGTCATCTCAAAAGTTAACACAGTGAAATTTTTCCTGTGGTGTTTCATGAATTCGTTAGTGTATAAACCCCAAAAGAAATGGAAGAGAGGCGTTCAGTAGTTTTTCTTTGACACAATACTATTTGTTTCTCACTCTGTCCCCATCTCTCCCTCCATTCTGTTCACACTATTCTAGGAACATTCACTGAGCATCAGACTTGTGTTCAGTTCTCTGTCACCACTCAAGTGTAAGTTTTTCACATTCAGTAAAAAATTGCAACAGTACACTGTATGTGTGTCTAAATGACAAGGTTGACCAACACGTCCGATATCAGTTAAATAATTTATTCACAGATTTGATGCAAATAGTGTAGAAGTGCTTACTCTGACTGTTTATTAACGACTCGAAAATTTTATTAAGAAATAGAAACAGCTGATTACATTGCTCGAGGGCATTTAAGATAGTCTACGCTCCATTGTCATTTCCAGAAGCTCCTTCCGGCCGCTGTGAGCTGCAAATGGCCCCAGACACTTGCTGTTCGTTATACTCGTGCGTCAGCCGACACCGTTCTACAGGCTCTGAAATTTATCTCTTGACCATTCTCTTCTAAAGCTGATGACTTGCAGGATCCGAGAGGACGGCTGGTCCAGAGCCGATTCAAGAAGTCTCAACCTAGTAGATTCAGTCTCAGCTTACCACATAACGCACATCTGATAGTGTTATTTGAGAAAGTGTGGTAAAACATTAAGAGTCATATCAAGGTATCGTTTGAGACCGGCTCTTGTCGCCTGGCATAGTTGTTATGAGTTTAAGATGGCGCAGTATAAGTTCTTCGTGCTGATAAAAAATTACATACATGAAATGAATTCGCAGCTGCGAATACAAACAGCCATCAGCTGTATAATGGTATTGCGACAGTCAAAATCTGTGGCGGAGCAGGACTCGAACCGGATTTTCCTATTTTGAGCGAGAGGTCGCCTTAATTTCTCTCTTCTTTTTATTTTTGTTGATCCTATTTTTTTCGTTATTGTTCGAGGCGGACGTCCCATGACGATTGTTCAAGTTCATCGCTGATCAATTAACTCAGTTTTTTATTATAGGGGGCAGCTAACCCTCTGACCGAATATAATGAGCTACCGTGGCGGCTCTTGAGCTCTCTGTGCACGAATTGCGGCCAGAGCCCTAACTTCCACATGTCGTTCTTCACAACCTGCATTTTAATTGAAAGTTGGTGCCTCGCATCGGCGGATAAATATAATATTTGCGGTGCCTGTGTTGTTAAGAAGTACGATGAAATGTTGCACTGTAACGACTACAGCCATATAGAAATACACTCCTGGAAATGGAAAAAAGAACACATTGATACCGGTGTATCAGACCCACCATACTTCCTCCGGACACTGCGAGAGGGCTGTACAAGCAATGATCACACGCACGGCACAGCGGACACACCAGGAACCGCGGTGTTGGCCGTCGAATGGCGCTAGCTGCGCAGCATTTGTGCACCGGCGCCGTCAGTGTCAGCCAGTTTGCCGTGGCATACGGAGCTCCATCGCAGTCGTTAACACTGGTAGCATGCCGCGACAGCGTGGACGTGAACCGTATGTGCAGTTGACAGACTTTGAGCGAGGGCGTATAGTGGGCATGCGGGAGGCCGGGTGGACGTACCGCCGAATTGCTCAACACGTGGGGCGTGAGGTCTCCACAGTACATCGATGTTGTCGCCAGTGGTCGGCGCAAGGTGCACGTGCCCGTCGACCTGGGACCGGACCGCAGCGACGCACGGATGCACGCCAAGACCGTAGGATCCTACGCAGTGCCGTAGGGGACCGCACCGCCAATTCCCAGCAAATTAGGGACACTGTTGCTCCTGGGGTATCGGCGAGGACCATTCGCAACAGACTCCATGAAGCTGGGCTACGGTCCCGCACACCGTTAGGCCGTCTTCCGCTCACGCCCCAACATCGTGCAGCCCGCCTCCAGTGGTGTCGCGACAGGCGTGAATGGAGGGACGAATGGAAACGTGTCGTCTTCAGCGATGAGAGTCACTTCTGCCTTGGTGCCAATGATGGTCGTATGCGTGTTTGGCGCCGTGCAGGTGAGCGCCACAATCAGGAGTGCATACGACCGAGCCACACAGGGCCAACACCCGGCATCATGGTGTGGGGAGCGATCTCCTACACTCGCCGTACACCTCTGGTGATCGTCGAGGGGACACTGAATAGTGCACGGTACATCCAAACCGTCATCGAACCCATCGTTCTACCATTCCTAGACCGGCAAGGGAACTTGCTGTTCCAGCAAGACAATGCACATCCGCATGTATCCCGTGCCACCCAACGTGCTCTAGAAGGTATAAGTCAACTATCCTGGTCAGCAAGATCTCCGGATCTGTCCCCCATTGATCATGTTTGGGACTGGATGAAGCGTCGTCTCACGCGGTCTGCACGTCCAGCACGAACGCTGGTCCAACTGAGGCGCCAGGTGGAAATGGCATGGCAAGCCGTTCCACAGGACTACATCCAGCATCTCTACGATCGTCTCCATGGGAGAATAGCTGCCTGCATTGCTGCGAAAGGCGGATATACACTGTACTAGTGCCGACATTGTGCATGCCCTGTTGCCTGTGTCTATGTGCCTGTGGTTCTGTCTGTGTGATCATGTGATGTATCTGACCCCAGGAATGTGACAATAAAGTTTCCCCTTCCTGGGACAATGAATTCACGGTGTTCTTATTTCAATTTCCAGGAGTGTACATGAAATGTTTTAGCAGTAGTGAATACGGATAACCATCGGCTGTATAGTGGAATGACGACAATGAATATCTGTGCCCGACCGGGATTCGAAATCGGATTTCCTCCTTCAAACGAGCGGTCTCTTTAACCGCTTTTGCTATCCGTGGTCGACTCACGGCCAGACCCAAACTCCATTAGGTCGTCGTTCGTGCGTCACAACATGTACTGCCACACCTGGTATAATACCCCTACAAAGGACGGTTGGGGGAGGGGGGGGGGGGGGAGAGGAGGAGAAAGGGAGCATTTTAATTTAAAGCTGCTGCCTCGTATCGGCGGATAAATACGATATTCTACATCTACATTTATACTCCGCAAGCCACCCAACGGTGTGTGGCGGAGGGCACTTTACGTGCCACTGTTATTACCTCCCTTTCCTGTTCCAATCGCGTATGGTTCGCGGGAAGAACGACTGCCGGAAAGCCTCCGTGCGCGCTCGAATCTCTCTGATTTTACATTCGTGATCTCCTCGCGATGTAAAGTGGGGGGGAAGCAATATATTCGATACCTCATCCAGAACGCACCCTCTCGAAGCCTGGATAGCAAGCTACACCGCGATGTAGAGTGCTTCTCTTGCAGAGTCTGGCACTTGAGTTTTGCTAAACATCTTCGTAACGCTATCACGCCTACCTAATAACCCTGTGACGAAACGCGCCGCTCTTCATTGGATCTTCTCTATCTCCTCCGTCAACCCGACCTGATACAGATCCCACACTGATGAGCAATACTCAAGTATAGGTCGAACGTGTGTTTTGTAAGCCACCTCCTTTGTTGATGGACTACATTTTCTAAGGACTCTCCCAATGAACCTCAACCTGGTACCCGCCTAACCAACAATTAATTTTATATGATCATTACACTTCAAATCGTTCCGTACGCATACTCCCAGATATTTTACAGAAGTAACTGCTACCAATGTTTGTTCTGCTATCATATAATCATACAATAAAGGATCCTTCTTTCTATGTATTCGCAATACATTACATTTGTCTGTGTTAAGAGTCAGTTGCCACTCCCTGCCCCAAGTGCCTATCCGCTGCAGATCTCCCTGCATTCGTTGCAATTTTCTAATGCTGCAACTTCTCTGTATACTACAGCATCATCCGCGAAAAGCCGCATGGAACTTCCGACACTATCTACTAGGTCATTTATATATATTGTGAAGAGCAATGGTCTCATAACACTCCCCTGTGGCACGCCAGAGGTTACTTTAACGTCTGTAGACGTCTTTCCATTTAGAACAACATGCTGTGTTCTGTTTGCTAAAAACTCTTCAATCCAGCCACACAGCTGGCCTGATATTCCGTAGGCACTTACTTTGTTTATCAGGCGGCAGTGCGGTACTCACAAAATTGCAGCAACCGCCACAGATACGTAAGCTGCCACAATACCTCGAGGAGAAAAAAGATGTGATGATGTTATTGACACTTTTTGTTCAGAGATCAATACTGTTGCATAAATTAACAAAATAAAATTTTACCAAAGGTAAAGCAACATAGCACATTAGAGAGTGGTGTGGACTCTCGTCAGAAGAGGTGTGCAAGGACACACACACGTACACATAAAACTGTATAAATTACTTTATAATCTAAATAATTTACATTTATTACACAATTCACAATCAAAAATACATTTCCAACGGGAAAGTTTACTTTCTTAGCCACATTTAAAACAAACTATTTTGTCTTTTACTGTATGTGATTGCTTGTTGCCAGTGCCCATAAGATCATCAAGGAGACTGAGAAAAAAATTCCATTCATTTATGCATCTTTCATAGAAAATTTAACATTTTCGATGTTCCTGTGTCGTATATCTAAAGTCCTACGCTAGCTTATCAAATGAAAGATGTTGAAACAAGTGATATAAAATGACAAACTGGAGAGGTATAGGTATGAACGAAGGCCATGAAATCATCTTACTGAAACAAGTCCAGGTGTGTTTCTCTGTACGTAGCTGTCGTATCTTCTCTTAACATTCCGTTTGGAAACCAAAACCTCTGGTGGTTCTCCACAATATATGCGGTTCTTGTGGTGCGTTACTTAACTTCAAAATATTGTAGTAACTGTAACGCAACAACAAATTGTTTCCACAGAATCAAATGAGAAAGACGGAATAGTGGAGAACACATGAAAATCTGAAAACAGTGGTTTCTAATTTTTTATACGGAAAGTAAAAGTTTTACTGTGACAGTAACAAAAGAGAGAGACATAGCCCTATTTTGTATAAATAAAACAATTTTTTTAGAGATATGGCAAACTAGTCAGTATTTGGCTTTCTGCAGCTAGCCACTTGACTACAGGACACCGAGTCTCGCCTCAGAAAACGGAAACATTCTTCTTGTATGACCACAGCCTTTATGTATATACAACTTTCTGAACTTTGTATTTAACTCTCTGTGATATCTCGACAACTTCTTATCGCTTTTATTATCATATGTAAGTAGGTCCTTATGCAGTCAGCAAAGCATATAGGCTATAAGGTTGCAGTAGTTCATTCTATTTCTATGGCTTTCACTGATAAATATCTCTGTCACACTAGCATAACAAGTTAATGATAGTACTATTATAAATAACTACTGTCTTGCTCTGGCAGGCCGGGTTCGCATCCTGGATGTCACTGCTGTAATGTCTCCTTGTTAAACATTATTTTTCTCCAATAAACATTTCATTAGAGGGAATGAGTAAGGGTAATCGTTGGTTATTTCCTAGCACTTGTGTGTCGTTTTCTGTGGGTCGCGACATTTTCCTGAAAAAAATATTACAGAATATTCATAGTTGTTTTTCTATTTCAGCCCTTAAAACTACTATGTACAAGTTTTCTTTTCTTGTTTACAGTGCTCGCTTGAAATTATATTAACTGTACAAGTGAATTTGTTCAGGTTGGCTTTCATACATGCATTTCTATGGCTTGACAGCATATCATCTACAAAAGAGCCGGAAGAATATGCGTAAAAAGTTATTAACTGTCAAATACTTTTGCCTAGAGCAGTAGTTATTTATGTCCTATATTAAAGTTTTCGTCCTCCGGTGTGTCTTTGTTATGTTTTCGTCTTTTGTTGTAATTTCTTATACACTTTTTACATATCACCCTCACACATAGCCATAGATAGAGGTTATGTTATTTTCACTCTTGTTTGTTGTATCGTTCTTGTCCATTGTGGTGCTAATTTTGAATGACTGGTGCGAGTTTTGTGCTGTGTTTGCTGGGGAAGAAAATACTTTGTTATATATAATTATTTGTGTGTGTGTGTGTGTGTGTGTGTGTGTGTGAGAGAGAGAGAGAGAGAGAGAGAGAGAGAGAGAGAGAGAGCGAAATTTGGAGAATGTTGGGAAGCAGATGTTTGGGTAGTTGAGAACATTTTATGTACTACAGTGTTTCGTTGCCTACTGTTACGTATTAACTTAAAATTTTCTTTCCTTGTGTTACTGTTTTTTTGCGCAAGTTCTCCTCTTTTTGGCGGAGACGACTGCTTTCCCTGAGGTTTTTGATATGAGTTTGAATAACATACTAAAAAAAAGCTGGTCAGTGTTTGGTTGTGTGAAAATTACCTGGAATGGAGTTCAGTGATATCACACACACAGTTGTCATACACAGAAACATTAACTGAAATGAAGAAAGAAACAAAAGAAAAAACTAAATCACATCATGAATTTCATCATCTCATGAGTGAAGGTGTCATGGTGGGTGCCCAACATAACTTACTCCGGCAGACTTGTTAGTTTAACTAGCGTAGAATTAATAAATCAAGAAAGAAGATTACTCAAAAAGGGACCTAAACTCAAATATGTCACACAAAGTAATAGGATAGCTGATTACAGAAATTGAGCACATAATAAAACAATAGGAATCCCTGGAAAATCCAAATTTCGATGGCAGCCTAACAAGAGAGCTGTTAGAGCAAAAAGGTAATGCAAAGAAAACAAGAGGATATCTACTTCAAGAAAAACAGCAGAACAAAACAGTTCTAGAATGTTACACAAGATAGTATTAAGCAGTCATCACCAATACAGATAAAGGAAGTACACAAGTTCTTGTGATTCAACGGAATATATCTGCCAAACAAAAGAATTCTTAGATGAGAACATCATTAAATTAGTTAGTGATCCCACCAAAGATTCATACTTATAAAAACCTTCAAAAGTACTATCACAAAAGGTTAAGGAAAGTACTTCATATAAAGAACCCCAAAACACCTGACTTAAACTATCTACCAGATATACACAAACCTATCATACCAATTACATCAGTAGTCAACTTCTTACCACATAGGTAGAGACAATCATACATAAACATTCAAATTATACACTTTGAAAAACAACAGACATCTACAAAACGCCAGAGAACTGATAAAAGATATAATAAGTAAATATAAGAGCAATCGGGAAGCTTACAGCCTTTGACATCACATCTATACACACAAATGCCCCAGTAGGAGGAGCAACCAGCATTACCAGTGAACAACTGTAGAAAGTAGAGAACACAAAAAACTGAATGCATGGAATAAACTGTAGCCATTCTAAAACTTATAAAATAAATACTTCACTTTCATTAATAAGTTCTATTCACGGAAAGAAGGTCTAATAATGAGCTCAGTGGCCTACTTACCTACATATTTATGACCCATTTTGAAAACAAAGTACGTGATGAAATTATTCATCCAAAACAACACGTGGTTAATTACTGGTATCGCTAAATAGGCGACATAATTTATTTCGTAGATGGTACAGACAACCAGATAAAACCGTTTCACAGTGACAGGAAGACATCATTGTAAAATAAAATTCACCATTGGGAGAGAAGCAGATACAAAACTAAATTTCCTAGACTCTATCGTATACAGAACAAACAACTAACGTAACTTTAGAATACATAGAAATCTTAAAACTACAAATAGATATACCGAGAAATCAGTACACACGCCACCTGCGCAGATCATCTCATACAAGAAAACCACCACCCAAATAACACTGAGACCGATCTCAAGATCCTTAGTAAAACCAAAAGACTGTACCAAAATTCACAGTAGAGGAACAGTGATACAAGGGAAGAAAATGTTGAATGAAAATACAACATAGTGTAAAAAACAATGTTTGCAACACTCAGTTAATTATATGAAGTCACTTCTGCGCGTAAAATGTAGTATTCATACATCTACAGAAATCCAAAACCTCTCAGCCCCTACAAACACACACACACATACACACATACACACACACAGGCTCATCCCCAGTAGACGCATCACAAAAACGCGCACCAGGCATTCAAAGTTAGTGGAACACTGAAGAAAAACAAAACAATGCTCAACTGAGCGGCGAAAATAACATGGCGTCTGTCGATGAGTATGGCGACATAAGTTTAAACATAAATCAGGTTTTGTGCATGGGAACGTGGGATACCAGATGAGGTTGAAGAGTGAAAGGTGTGCAAAACAGTGTATGTAGTTACAGCCAATGAGGGAAACATACTAAACGTGCACAACAGCACGGGAAACGCAAGCATAGGACATAGTTCACTACTAATTTCAGAAAAAGTATTTCAGAATTAATAACCCTTTGAGCACCACATTCTATCTTTTTTGCAGATGCGATGCTGTCAAACCATAAACAGCAATCAACTCAATCCAACCTTTACAAATCCACCTTCACAATTAATGTAATCTCAGGTAAGGAATCAAAACAAAATGAAAACTCCCCTAGGTGATGTGTTTGGGCCGAAAACAGGAAAACAATCGAGAACTTCGTACTTCACAGTAGATACCACAGAGGCGTCAAAACATGTATGGGTACACAAACACAAACAAATTGTTTTCCACACGTCGGAGTTTAACTGGAATACAGTATTTGAAATTCAGAAAGTAGCAGGGATCTAAGATGTACATCAACGAAAGTAAAGCAAAAGTACGATGATGTAATAGAGTTAAAGTGGATGTTTCAGACGGAATTGGACTAATAAATAAGACGCTAAAAGTAGTAAATATGTTTTGTTATTTGGGTAGTCAAGTAAGTGATCATGACCTCAAATAGAGAGGATACAAAATGGAGACTGACAATAGCGAGAAAAGTATTTCCGAAAAAGAGAAACTTGTTAACATCAAAGATAAATCAAACGTTAGGAAATGCCTTATGGAGCTATTTTTCAGAAGTGTAGCCTTGTAGAGGATTGAAATGTAGATGATAAACTTTAAAACAGAAGAAGAAATATGGTACTACAGAAGAATGCTACGGTTACATGAGAAGATTGGAGAACTGATGAGGAGATACTCAGTCGAAAAGGGCAGAAAATAAATTGTTGGCACAACCTGACAAAAAGACGGGATCATCTGACAGAACAGATGCAAAGGCCCAAAAGAATTGTCAATTTGGTAACAGAGGTACGTGTAGGGTGTACAAATCGTAGAGGGAGACCCAGGGATGACTATAGTAAGTGGCTTCTAATGAATGTAGATTGCAGTGGTTCCGAAGAGAAGAAGTGATTTGCACAGGGTAGGATAATGTAGAGAGCTGCAGCAAAACAGTCTTCGAACTGAGGACCGTAGCACCAGTAACAACAAGAAGTGATGTTTACCATTTGTTCTTCCCACACATCATACGCGAACAGAACTCGATGGAGGGAAATGAGGGCGGCCGTATTGGGACACTCCAACCGCCAGCAACATAGGCATATCCCTCGGGTTGCTGATGCTCCAGCCATACAGGCAATTTTACTATAGGAAAGCACAAATAAACATTCGTGGTTGACAACTACATCGGCAGGCCGGAGTGGCCCAGCGGTTCTAAGAGCTACAGTCTGGAACCGCGCGACCGCTACGGTCGCAGGTTCGAATCCTGCCTAGGGGCATGGATGTGTGTGGTGTCCTTAGGTTAGTTAGGTTTCAGTAGTTCTAAGTTCTAGGGGACTGATGTCCTCAGAAGTTAAATCCCATAGTGCTCAGCGCCATTTTGGATTTGCCAACAACATCATTGGGTTGTTTTCGTGTACAACTCCAGGAGAGACCCAAATCGTCTGCAGGCGGTGCCCATACCACCACTAGCGGTGCGAGGAACGTGGCATTGCTTTGTTCCAGCAAGTATGCCAAACTGTGTGTGCTGGAACAGTATTCAGAAATCATCCAGCCATAAAGCCAACAGTTTCAGCCACCACACCAATCTATGAATTACGCCTCTGCAGCCACTACGAGTCTCTCCAACATTGAGCTCAAGTGGACTCTGTAGATCAAAACGTGCGGCTGTGTTCAGGCACTCACATCTAAGACTGGATCGGTCTGGACTTAGATTTGCACTATTGAACACTCTGCAGTGATTGAAGTCCGTCCTGAACATATTCACTTCAAGTGTTAGTGAATTTGACGCGAACTGTTGGAGACAACTATTCAGTGTCAGTTAGAGGTGAAGAAGACCATTTACTTGTGTCAGCTAATCTTGCTAATTTGCTGCATCTGTGGACATTAGTTCTGAATAATTAACTAATTGCTAATTAAAATGGAGAGCATATGGTTTTACCTCTGTTTGGAATACTTGTGTGCCGTTGGGAATACGTGTAATGTTACTACCATAGTGGTACCAGAATCACCCTCCACTACACATGCTTCGGTGGCTTGTGGAGTATAAAAAGAAAAGGAAAGAAGGTTGCGTTTAGTGTTCGTCGACGTCGACGTCATTAGAGACGGAGGACAAGCTCGGATTGTGTCAAGGACGGGGTAGGAAATCGGTCCTGCCCTTTCAAAGGAAATACCCGAGTATTTGCCTAGTGAGATTTAGGGAAATCACGGAAACCTAAATCAGTATGGCCGGAGACGAGTCTGAACCGTCGTTCTCCCGAAAGTGTGCTAACCGCTGTGTCACCTCGCCCGGTTTGTGGAGTACAGATACAGATGTTGGTCTATAGACCTGTGCATCTGTCCTTCGGCCATCCTTATGAGCGTGTACGTTCCGTGTGCTGCAGGGTGGGGTGGACTGGATGGCGCGCGCGGCCTTGGGTATCGTGTCTCAGTTTGTGTGGACAGGACAGCAGCAACAGGTGCGGCGGAAGCGGGCGTCGCAAATCCCGCCTGAGCCGGGCCCGGCAAATCCACACTGCCCAGGGCAGACCCTCTCGTATTCAGCGGCTCCGAATTAGAAGGGACTTCGCAAAAACTCACCGATGAGTTTCTACGAGCGCCAGCGCTCCGAGGAGAGAGGCGGCTGAGAACGCGGCCCAACTAGAAACCTCCGCGCATGCGCCCCAGGGAAGCGCCGAGCGCGCACTGCCGTTCAAGCTGTGCGTCATTGCCTTCGTGAACAGTGTTATTTGTAACGTCACTATTTTTTCGAATATTGATTTACGCTTATGTGTTGGATATACTCTGAGGTGGGATACTTACATGCACATATACAAATGGCAGTAGTATCGCGTAAACAAGGTATAAAAGGGCAGTGCATTGGCAGAGCCGCCATTTGTACTCATAAGGGAACCTCCCCATCGCACCCCCCTCAGATTTAGTTACATGTTGGCACAGTGGATACGCCATGAAAAACTGAACACAGATCAATCGAGAAAACAGGAAGAAGTTGTGTGGGACGATGGAAAAAATAAGCAAAATATAGAAACTGAGTAGTCCATGCGCAAGATAAGCAACATCAAGGTGAGCGTGAGCTCAGGAGCGCTGTGGTCCCGTGGTTAGCGTAACCAGCTGCGGAACGAAAGGTCTTAAATTCAAGTCTTCCGTTGAGTGAAAAGTTTACATTCTTTATTTTGGCAAAGTTATGATCTGTACGTACGTTCATTGACGTCTCTGTTCACTGTAATAAGTTTAGTGTCTGTGTTTTGCGACCGCACCGCAAAACCGTGCGATTAGTAGACGAAAGGACGTGCCTCTCCAATGGGAACCGAAAACATTTGATCGCAAGGTCATAGGTCAACCGATTCCTTCACAGGAAAACACGTCTGATATATTCTATGCGACACTGGTGACGGCAGGTGCGTCACATGACAGTAATATGTTGTCGACTCACCGAAATTGTACACTTGGCGAATAGGTAAAAAGATTCTTCTACCTTGCCCGATTTAGGTTTTCTTGTGGATGTAATAATCACTCCCAAAAAGTGATGAAAACAGAAGAGTAGTAATAATTACAGGGAAAGATCACCTCTCCGCGGTAGTGACTATCACAGAGACAATCAGAGAAACAGACAATATGGGAACCAAAATAAATATTTTCAAGGGAGACAGAATAACTTTAGACGCAACGGTCCAGCGCCCAGTTACGATTCAGAGAGAAATTCTCCACCACGTGACCGACAAGAAAGAAACTATGGAATCTACCGACATGACGACAGACGATATGACCGTAACGACAGACCTGAATTGCAGCAGAACTGGCGGGATTCAAACAGAGCAGGGCCCTCTCGACGAGGTGAATTTGTAGAAGTTAGGTCTCCAAATCCCAATAACGACGCGCGCCAACAAAGACACAATAGGCAGCCACAAAACGTACTTATGAAACTGACGACGCAGCTGGCGTAGGTAGTAATTACGTAAAAATGGAAGACATTAGGGACATCTTACTCCAGGAACACGACGTAAAACATAACAGCATTGCATAGCCTGTGATTCACATTACTGTAAATGACGTAAAATTTGCGGCAGTACTTGACTCAGGCAGTCCCATTCCAGTAATTAGTGAAACAGCTTTTAGCAAATGCAACAAATCGAACGAATGCCCCACACTTCCGTTACGCAAGATTAAATTACAAGGTGCAGTCATTGGAAAAAGTGTAGATGTACGCCAACAAACCAACTTAGAATTCTTTTCTCAAAGCCGCAGCTTCTCTATGAACTTTCTTATTGTTCCATTATTGTCGACGGAAATTACACTGGGAGTAGATTTCGTGAATGAATACAAAGCAATCTTAAACTTTCACGATGCTGAAATATGTTTAGAGAAGGAAGGTAAGTCAATAGCTTTGAAATTTGAAGATTGGCTCTCAAACCATGACGAGGAAATTAATCGGTTTTACCTTCTGTTAGACAAGTGTTCGGAATTTTCTACGGAACTAGACACTAACAATCACTCTGCAATTACTGACAGGGATGATATCGACGGCATATTTGAAACTAATGAGTTAATTCATAATAAAATTCAAATAATTGAGAATTTTAATGACACTGATAGGCAGGACCTTTTTGAGATTTTACAAGCACATTCCACAGTTTTTACTCACAAAACAGGAACAATCAAGGGATTTCAGTACCAGTTTCGTGTTCGTGAGCATACTAAATTTTGTGTTAGACCATACGTAATTCCAGCACATTATAGGGACCGTGTTAGAACAGAAATACAATCTATGCTTGACGAGGGCATTATTGAGCCTGCAGTAAGCTCATACAACAACCCATTACATTTTGTTGAGAATAAAAATGGATCGATCAGGCTTGTCTTAGATTCGAGACAAATCAATACTATCATTATTCCTGAAACAGACAGGCCGCAAACGTTGGAAGAACTTCTTCAAAATTTTAGTGGTGTAAAAGTGTTGTCTTCCATTGATCTCAGATCCAGCTTTTATCAGATCGAACTTCATCCAGAATGTAGAAAATACACAGCTTTCCTTTGTTTCGGCGTTTGTTATCAGTTTTGGAAACTTCTTTTGGTTTGAACATTTCTTCGTCAGCATTCATTCGTGGGCTAAATTCCATATTAACTGATTTCTTAAAACACCACATCACCTTATATGTGGATGACATTCTAATAGCAGAAGCCTCATGGGAACAACATAATCGCATCCTCAACAGTTTGTTACGTATTTTTGCAGAATCTGGAATTACAGTTAACGTGGAAAAGTCTGAATTCGGTAGGACAAAGTTGAAGTTTTTGGGACATATTATTTCTTCTGAAGGCATTCAGCCGGATCCTGAAAAGTTAGAAGCAATCAGAGCCATTCCAGTTCCATCCACAAAAAAACAAGTTCGCAGTTTTCTAGGTCTCGTAAATTTTTACCGTCGTTTTCTGAATATTCAAATTCTAGTTACACCAAAAATTTGTTCTCTCACTGGAAAAAATACTATTTGGAACTGGGACGAACAAGCATAGTTGGAATTCAATTCTTTGAAAGAATCGCTACTTAACGCGCCAATACTAGCTCATCCAGATCTCTCACAAGATTTTTGCCTCAGCGCGGATTCTTCTAAAGTCGGTCTTGGTGCCCATTTATTTCAAGAAGCCACAGAAAATGACATTACAGTTCAGAAAACCATTGCTTTTGCTAGCCGAGTGCTAACAAAATCTGAAAAAAATTATTCCGTTACTGAATTAGAAGCTGTAGCTATCGTTTGGGCATTTAACAAACTCCGTTTCTTTCTTTATGGTAGGTACGTAAAACTATACAGTGATCATCGTGCATTACAATTTCTTATGTCTTCAAAATTAAATTATGACAGGTTAAAACGTTGGACATTGTTTCTGCAAGAATTGCACTTCACAATAGTCTACATTCCCGGCAAGGAGAACATTGTTGCGGACGCACTGTCACGCGCACCGGCTGGGCTCGAGAAAAGTAACACAGAAAGCAACCTCGATAAAAATTTCAGTATTCTTTACATTCAGAAAGTCGCCATTGAAAACTTCATCACCACATCTTTAAAGGACATTGCTCACGAACAAGATAAAGATCCGATTTGGAAAGACATCAAAAGTAAATGGCATGAAAAGACACACACACAGATTCGGCATTATTATCTGGTTAGAAACAACATACTGTTCAAACGATGCACTGTTCAAATTGTTCAAATGGCTCTGAGCACTATGGGACTCAACTGCTGTGGTCATCAGTCCTCTAGAACTTAGAACTACTTAAACCTAACTAACCTAAGGACATCACACATATCCATGCCCGAGGCAGGATTCGAAGCTGCGACCGTAGCAGTCGCACGGTTCCGGAATGCGCGCCTAGAACCGCGAGCCCACCACGGCCGGCATGCACTGTTGATGACAAGCTATGGGTACTTTGCATGCCAGACGATTTCGTGAATAAGCTCATTTGGTACATTCATTTCAGCTTTACACATTTTGGTCCACGAAAATGTTATCATATTCTTCGAACGACTTGTTATTTTAACGATATGGAAAAGAGAATTCGAAGAGTCTTGTCTATTGTAAACTTTGTCAAAAGGCGAAACCATCTACTGTCTCGCATCGTGCTCCATTGTTTCCTATCATTCCTTCTAAATTAAAAGAATTTGCTGCTGTTGATCTCTTGGGACCGCTTGTCAGAACATCTAATGGAGTTTCGTACGTTCTACTCGCTGTTGAACTTACTTCAAAATTTGTTTCTTTCACTCCATTACGTAAAGCCACTGGACGGTCTGTATCCAACGCCTTTGTTAAAAATTTCTTACGTGAAGTTGGACACGTTAGTAAAGTCATTTCAGATAACGGACCGCAATTCAGATCTGCTGTTTGGTCACGCATGCTTCGTAACCATAAAATCAAATCTGTTTTTATTTCATTGTACTCACCACATTGTAACCCGTCTGAACGGGTTATGAAAGAAATCAATAAGGTTTGCAGACTTTATTGTCACAGAAAGCATCAGCATTGGGACAGATATTTACACTTATTTCAAAACGTGCTGAATGAAATGCCTCATGACTCCACTGCTTTACCACCTGTTCCTGTACTGAAGAATAAAGAACCACTGAAGAGAACCAGAGAGCTTGTACCTTTTCCGAATACACGTAAACTTCGACACAAAGACGTAATTGATTTGGCTATTAAAAATATAAATTCTGCTGCAGACAAAAGGAGAAAATTACATGGTAAAGCAAATGCAAAGAAATTATATATCGGTCAGAAAGTTCTCATTAAAGCTAATTCATTGTCACATAAGAATAAACACTTAAGTCACAAATTCTTTCTAGTTTATAATGGACCTTACAGAATCCGACGTATACCACATGATAATTGCGATGAAGTTGAAACTCTGCGTACTAGGAAGAGTAAAGGTTTACACCACATTTCACATGTAAAACCGTTTATTGAAATATAATCTGCTTTTTAACTTTGTCTTTGCCATAAAACATATCACTTCACATTTCTATTATCCTTTGTCACACTGAGAAACTGTTAACATGCAACAATGTTTTGAAGTTAACTATCCAGCCTAGAACCTAGGGAACATGTTTAAACTGAAATTACAAATGCATTGTTATAGTGAACAGACGACGCATTGTTGTTATTTGTACATTCTTGCTTGTTAGTTGCACGATTACGTAACGACTATAAGGCTTACATACTTAGAACATATACTGTTAATGAGATTTTAATGCAACATTTTGGTTTAGTTGAAAAGACATTCTTTATTTGAAGTACTTTCTGTGAGAGTAAAGATGACTTAGCATTTGATTTCTTTGATAGCTACACGATTATATCACGACGCTACTAATGTGTGACACAATTTACATTGTGCTTTTGCGGTGTATCTGTTTTATATCTGCACAGTTTTTCTGAATTCTTCTGGAAAGGAAAATATGTTTTAGTAGTAACTTTGTGGTATAGCGACAATGAGACAGCCTTTTCTGTAGCACAACAATACGTTACAGTACAGTACTTACTTCATCACGGCAATAAGCGTAGTAACTACGATATCTATACGCAAAGAATTTCATATTTGTTTATCATAAGGTAAGTACATTGACTTCAGCAGAACTTTGCTTACAGAGGACGATAACTACGACACTTTCACAGAATTATCTTACAACAAGACGCACAGTTTAGCGCTACAGGACACGCATTTGAGAGATTAATTTTGTACTTAAGCCATTAATTTTTCAAGATTTTTGAATTACAAAGACAGTTTTCCATGATACATTTCATTCCATTGCTGTAATCTGTAACACCTGAGGATATAAGTACATTAATCCTTAGGGGAGTACACGCTTACTTGACACAGTTTAGGGCTACAGTGCACGTAGTTGAGTGATTAATTTTGTACTTAAAACATTTATTTTTAAAGATATTTGAAGTACAATGATACAAAGGTTTTCGTGATACATTTCATTCCATTGTTGTAATCTGCAACACCTGAGGATATAATTACATTAATCCTCAGGGGGGTACACGCTTACTTTGTGTACCATGTGTATGGCAAGCACAAGGAGCCCTAGCTAATATGGTATTTGCTTATACAACTTTACACATCGGTACCACATTTCTCTAACACAGAATTACACAGCTATCTGATCATTTGACTGAGAGAGATAAATATTTATTTTATTACACAAGTGACAGATGTTTACGTAATTACACGGTTGGATAACTTCACACTTATGAAATTGGATTTTGTCTGTAGTTTGTGAAATGTTCATATTTTTTTCTGAACCATTGTGATACTATGAGACCTTTGAATTATATATTTGGAATGGGATCATGATTTTTAAAGTACGTTTGAGGTAGATGACACTTTTGACACGAGCAAAGAATTTTTTTTAGGTTTTGAAATTATTGGAGGAAACTATGACGATTTTGAGAGTTGACTGAGGTGTTATGATGTTATGATGACGATGTGTATTACGCTGTTGCGGTATGTTTATGATCAATAAGCTGATGCTATATGAGTTATCTGATTATGCTACGTATCTGTTATGATGAAATATTCAAGAAGTGTCGGCGAATAAGGTAAGGAATAATGAGTAGTTGTTAGGGACTCTGGTTTGTGAAAAAGGTTGTTGGAAACCAAGAATCATACTTTAAGAGTTATGAAATGTATGTAAATGCGTGAATGTATTACAATGCCGACGAAATTTTTTGGACACTCTTATATTTATAGGATTTTATTTTCTACACATTTGTAACGCAAATTCTCAACCTTGTGAAAATATTTTTATATGAGACTGTCACTGTAGCGGAAACTGCTGTCGTAAATATTTCAGTATGAAAGGTAAGTGACCGTGACGTAATGCGTTGTGAGCGTCCAGGTGTGCCAGCCTCCTTGAGAAAAAGTCATTAGTGTGTGCCTTTCAGATGCACAGGTGGAGAAAAAAAGGAGGCCATTAACCTCGCTATTGACATTCCTTTGTAGAAAGCATCGGAAATACGACACGCCCAACTTGAAAACATATGATTACACGGCGAAGCTCTTAATTTATGATATTTACTGAAATTAAATGATGAGAAACATTTCACATCTATTGTCTTGTTAGTTGAAAGATTTTTTACTGCGTTATGAAATGCCATACGGCTACTGAATGACGTTTCACGCCTTGCTTTGCCTATTTTGTTTAATATCTAGTTTCTAGCTGCACTGCAGCATTGGTTAAAATACAATTTTATAGATGTACTAATATAAATATTTTCTGTCTACAGAGATACTAAAAGGTATCAGATAGATTATATAATGGTAAGACAGAGATTTAGGAATCAGGTTTTAAATTGTAGGACATTTCCAGGGGCAGATGTGGACCATGACCACAATCTATTGGTTATGACCTGTAGGTTAAAACTGAAGAAACTGCAAAAAGGTGGGAATTTAAGGACATGGGATCTGGATAAGCTGAAAGAACCAGAGGTTGTACAGAGTTTCAAGGAGAGAATAAGGGAACAATTGACAGAACTGGGGGAAAGAAACAAAGTAGAAGAAGAATGGGTAGCCCTGAGGGATGAAGGAGTGAAGGCAGCAGAGGATAAAGTAGGTAAAAAGACGAGGGCTGCTAGAAATCCTTGGGTAACAGAAGAAATATTGAATTTGATTGATGAAAGGAGAAAATATAAAAATGCACTAAATGAAGCAGGCAAAAAGGAATACAAACGTCTCAAAAATGAGATCGACAGGAAGTGCAAAATGGCTAAGCAGAGATGGCTAGAGGACAAATGTAAGGATGTAGAAGCTTATCTCCCTAGGGGTAAGATAGATACTGCCTACAGGAAAATTAAAGAGACCTTTGGAGATAAGAGAACCACTTGTATGAACATCAAGAGCTCAGATGGAAACCCAGTTCTAAGCAAAGAAGGCAGAAAGGTGGAAGGAGTATATAGAAGGTTTATACAAGGGCGATGTACTTGAGGTCAATATTATGGAAATGGAAGAGGATGTAGAGCAAGAGGAAATGGGAGATAAGGTACTGCGTGAAGAGTTTGACAGAGCACTGAAAGACCTGAGTCGAAACAAGGTGCCCGGAGTACACAACATTCCAATAGAACTACTGATGACCTTGTGAGAGCCAGTCATGACAAAACTCTACCAGCTGGTAAGCAAGATGTATGAGACAGGCAAAATACCCTCAGACTTCAAGAAGAATATAATAATTCCAATCCCAAAGAAAGCAGGTGTTGACAGATGGGAAAATTACCAAACTATCAGTTTAATAAATCACAGCTGCAAAATACTAACACGAATTCTTTACAGACGAATGGAAAAACTGGAAGATGCGGACCTCGGGGAGGATCAGTTTGGATTTCGTAGAAATGTTGGAACATGTGAGGCAATACTGACCTTACGACTTATCTTAGAAGAAAGATTAAGAAAAGACAATCCTACGTTTCTAGCATTTGTAGACTTAGAGAAAGCTTTTGACAATGTTGACTGGAATACTCTCTTTCAAATTCTGAAAGTGGCAGGGGTAAAATACAGGGAGCGAAAGGCTATTTACAATTTGTACAGAAACCAGATGGCAGTTATAAGAGTCGAGGGGCATGAAAGGGAAGCAGTGGTTGGGAAAGGAGTGAGACAGGGTTGTAGCCTCTCCCCGATGTTATTCAATCTATATATTGAACAAGCAATAAAGGAAACAAAAGAAAAATTTGGAGTAGGTATTAAAATTCATGGAGAAGAAGTAAAAATTTTGAGGTTCGCCGATGACATTGTAATTCTGTCAGAGACGGCAAAAGACTTGGAAGAGCAGTTGAACGGAATGGACAGTGTCTTGAAAGGAGGATATAAGATGAACATCAACAAAAGCAAAACGAGGATAATGAAATGTAGTCAAATTAAATCGGGTGATGCTGAGGGAATTAGATTAGGAAATGAGACACTTAAAGTAGTAAGGAGTTTTGCTATTTAGGAAGTAAAATAACTGATGATGGTCGAAGTAAAGAGGATATAAAATATAGACTGGCAATGGCCAGGAAAGCGTTTCTGAAGAAGAGAAATTTGTTAACATCGAATATAGATTTACGTATCAGGAAGTTGTTTCTGAAAGTATTTGTTTGGAGTGTAGCCATGTATGGAAGTGAAACATGGACGATAACTAGTTTGGACAAGAAGAGAATAGAAGCTTTCGAAATGTGGTGCTACAGAAGAATACTGAAGATAAGGTGGATAGATCACGTAACTAATGAGGAGGTATTGAATAGGATTGGGGAGAAGTTTGTGGCACAACTTGACTAGAAGAAGGGATCGGTTAGTAGGACATGTTCTGAGGCATCAAGGGATCACAAATTTAGCATTGGAGGTCAGTGTGGAGGGTAAAAATCGTAGAGGGAGATCAAGAGATGAATACACTAAGCACATTCAGAAGGATGTAGGTTGCAGTAGGTATTGGGAGATGAAGAAGCTTGCATAAGATAGAGTAGCATGGAGAGCTGCATCAAACCAGTCTCAGGACTGAAGACAACAACAACAACACAGATCCAGAAAACAATAATTTTGTGATATATTTAAAAAAAATGAGACAGCACAAAAAGACATTTCCCTTCACAGGAATTGCAAAAATAATTTTCTTACGGTTTGGTAACTTACCTGTTAGTGTATGTTCTCGTGATGCATCACTCTAGTGTTAAGATCTGACATAGGCATTAAACATTTTTACTGTAATATTTTTTCTGCTTCAGCTTTGTCATGTTTATATATAAGTTATTGCATTTGCTGCTGCTGTTTGCCAGGCTTAATGCTACTGAATTTGACTTTGTATGACTCTGTTAAGCCAGTTTTAATAGGGATTTATTTTTCTTGTTTGCTGAGCATTGCCTTATATTAGTTGTAATATTGCTGCTTGCTTTGACAATTTCCATTTTTTTATTGCCTTATATTAGTTTTAATATTGCTGCTTGCTTTGACAACTTCCATTTTTTTATTGCTGTTTGTATTAATTGTTTTGTGCTGCTGCATTGCCTCGTCCCTTAGTTTAGCATCTGAGCTCAGTAGATTTAAGTTAGCTTAAGAGGGGGTAGACTATATAAGAAACTAACTATGAGGAATTGGAAGAAATGCATTGAGAAGGTATAAGAAAATGGTTTGGCCAAAAAAGTAGTGTACAGTGGAGAAAAGCTATTTTTGAAAGAGGATGTGAACAGAATACAGAAAGCATGCTTGGACAGGATTTTTTTGGTGGAAACAAATGTTGAAATAAGACGAAAGATCTATGGAATGAAGTTTTGGTTTGGACTGCAGTACCAAATGTTACACTGAAAACAAACCCTGTCCTTTCCTTGTGTTATCCCACTATGTGCTTGTGTACCCTTGTGTATTTATGTTCTTCCGGTCTTTATATGTTTATCTGATAAGACTTATGTTGCAGAATTTTTCTAATACTCGGCTACATGAACTATGGTGAGGAATACTGTTATCCTCAAATATAATTTGCATTAATAATACGTTATTTACTTTGTAAAGATGTTAGACATTATTCTGTTGTGTTTTAATGCTCATGTGTGAAGTTTATGTTTCAACACTTATTCTGATCTTTTATGTATTTACTTATGTTGTAATTTTTGTAACACTGATGTATTTGCTATTTCGATTCTTTTGTAAAGCCTGTATTACTGCAAATGTTATCTGTACTATTATGTTCTTTAATGATATATTTTGTACCTTTGTTATTGTATTCTCATGTTATAAAATTGTAATTGACACCAGTTCAATTGTTAATTATATTTCACTGCACACATTTCTGTTGGTCATAGTATATGGACAATATGTGAGAAGTAGGGACTGATAGTGTTTGCACGTGTGTTAATAATTCAGCAAGGGACTGGATAACAGCACTGCTACTTCTAAGGACATTTCAAACAAATTCTTTGTGAGTGGACAAGTGGTGGTTTATGGTCTTGTTATATTGTTTGCAAGACTCTTTGATGGTGATTCTGCACCTGCACAGTCGCAACGGATGGCTGCTAGCCATCTCTACAAGGACTACAGTGGGTCTGCATCTTTGATGGCCCACGAATACCACTATTTCTACAAGGACTGCAGTGGATCTGCACCTGGGGTGGCCCACCAATAACATAATCTCTACCAGGACTACAGTGGGTCTGCTCTGTGATGACCTACATACCAATATTCTTCAACTTTGACTGACTCTGCTGTGGGTTTGCTCTGTTGTGGCCCATTACCTGTCAGCATGTCAATAGTCAGCACTGTCTTTCCGTTGGAAGGACAATACTACTTCTTCAAGACTGCATGGAAATCCACTACTTCCCTGTGCAATTTCTTTTACTGCTCAGACATTGAGTAAAAACACTGCTATTTTACTGTGATGAACGATCAGGACTGTCTTTATGGACTGTGAGAAAATTTTAGCTTTTGATCAACATTGTATCAATAAGTGTGTGCATTTCATATCTTTGTTATTGTAATTATCAAAATTTTTTTCAAATCTGTATTGGCCAGTGCCCAAAACAATTTGTAAATTTTTTTTTGGGGAGCGTGGGGGCTATGTAAGTCGGCTGTTTAGGTTTTTTATATTGGTAAGGCCACGTAGAACTCTGAAAATCACTGGCTGTGCTATGTGCAGTCTGTGGCTTGTTTACATTGCTGCAGCAGCTGGATGCTAACAGCGCACAGCGTTGCGCAGTTGGAGGGGAGATGCCAGCAGCGGTGGATGTGGGGAGAGAGATGGCGGAGTTTTGAAATTTGTAAGAATGGATGTCATGAACTGCTATATATATTATGACTATTAAGGTAAATACATTCTTTGTTCTCTATTAAAGTCTTTCATTTGCTAACTATACCTATCAGTAGTTAGTGCCTTCCGTAGTTTGAATCTTTATTTAGCTGGCAGTAGTGGTGCTCGCTGTATTGCAGTAGTTCGAGTAACAAAGATTTTTGTGAGGTAAGTGATATGTGAAACGTATAGGTTAATGTTAGTCAGGGCCATCCTTTGTAGGCATTTTTGAAAGTCAGATTGCGTTGCGCTAAAAACATTGTGTGTTAGAATGGTCCACGAAATCTGCAGTGTCACTGCCCACTGTTATGGTTATCTCGCATTCGCCAATTGGAGACACTGAAGGCTTCGTCAACTCCCCCAGTAGGAGTCAGGACTTGGCCACTTCAATAACCCATTGCTGTACAGCTGCTTCAAATGGTCTTTAAATGGCTTATACACCACCACATTATCATGTCTAGTTGCGAAGTCATGACTCCTAGAATGGCCACAAGATCTGCGTTTAATTTCAGGATTTCTGCCTTCACAGCTTGTGTCAGAAACCCTGGAAAGCATCAAAGAGCAACATCCTACCACTCTTTAGAAGAGTACCTGGCCTCCTCTCCATACTGTACGGAGCCAGTCTACAACCGACTCAGTGGCTACTCATCCTTTTCCGTGGCAACGAAATGTGACACCAGGCGGCAGCTTTTTATTTTGCATAACTGTACGAGTGAGAATGACGTAGCTTCGCATCTTTGTTCCATCGCCATGCATACGTAACATCACTGTAGTTCGCGATTTCTTATTTCCTGAAACGTGAGCAATACATTTTTGGCTCCTTTCTCTTCAACTGTTGTACTGGATGGCATGTCAAAGTAAACAGGGGTTTCGTCAGTGTTTCCAGTTTGCCCTAAGGGGTAAGCGTGTTCCTTTCTCAGTCTTACACCTTGTCGCTGACACTCGACTAACTCCTCCACACACGATGCTGGAAGACGCTGAACAAGGGATGTTCGACGTCGCAGCACAAGTCCACTGAATAGCATCATCCTTATACATAATCTGGAGCTGGCTTTAAGTTGGACACTGGCTTCCTCTGCCAGTTCACGTGCTTTATTTCGTATGACATCGCGGGAAACTACCGTCACTAGGTCACTAAGTAAACTATTTTTGCCTGGATTTGGAATAATATCCTTCGACGATCTGATGTAATTAAGTTATGTACGGATCTTACGTGGCTGTAGAAAAAATAACAACTAACCTAATAATTATCCTTGTAAATACTAATTCGTCTAATAAAACTAGTTTCTTTGAGTAGTGCACTTGTTAATTTGGTATTCATATCGATGCTATGTCACTGCTGTATAGTAACAAAGTTTGAATTACTGCTGTGTGTACGATACTTCATATTACATTTGTACTACTTTCTTATTCTTATATTTACAATGATGTGTGTATATATATTATTACTTTATGTGATGTATATAGGTTTAACGTGGAATCTAGAACGATATCTATCCACAGACTATTCTAATTACTTTTACGTTTAATAACATTCCTACGTAATGGGATGTAAAATATGATATTTGAATAATGTTCATGTTAATTGTAGTGTATGTTTTATGTTGTATGTGTTTTGTGTGTCTGTTGTAGCAGGTTTGCCACAGTCATTTGTTTCATCGTCACTACTGGAGCTACTCGTAAAACAGCGAAGAGCCGAAGAAACTGGTACACCTGCCTAATATCGTGTAGGCCCTCCGCGATCACGCAGAAGTGCCGCAGCAAGAATTCGCATGGATGAGACTAATGTCTGAAGTAATGCTGGAGGGAACTGACACCATGAATCCTGCAGGGCTGTCTATAAATACGTTAGAGTTCGACGTGGTGGAGATCACTTGTGAACCGCACGTTGCAAGGCTTCATAGATATGCTCAATAATGTTCTTGTCTGGGGAGTTTGGTGGACAGCGGAAGTGTTTAAACTCAGAAAGGTGTTGCTGGAGCCACACGTAGCAATTCTGGACGTGTGGAGTGCCGTATTGTCCTGCTAGAATTGCCCATGCACGATGGCCAAGAATGTACTCAGGTGATCAGACAGGATGCTTATGTACGTGTCACCTGTCAGAGACGTATCTAGACGCATCACGAATCCCATATCACTCCAACTGCTCACGCCCCACACCATCACACAGCCACCACCAGCTTCAACAATCCCCTGATGACCTCAGGGCCCATGGATTCATGAGGTTGTCTCCATACCAGTACACGACCATCCACTCGATACAATTTGAAACGAGACTCGTCCGAGCAGGCATCATGTCTCCAGTGATCAACAGTCTGATGTCGGTGTTAACGGACGCAAGCGAGGCGTAAGGTTTTGTGTCGTGCAGTCATCAATGGTACTCGAATGGGCCTTCGGCTCCGAAATCTCGTAAAAAAACACTGCTGTTTCGTTGAATGGTTGGCACGCCGACACTTTTTGATGACCCAGCACCGAAATCTGCAGCAATTGGCGGTTGGGTTGCACTTCTGTCATGATGAACGATTCTTTTCAGTCATTGTTGATCTTCTTGCAGGATCTTTTTCCAGACGCAACAGTATCGGAGATTTGATGTTTTACCGGATTGCTGATACTCACGGCACACTCGTAAAACGGTCGTAAGGGAAAACCCCCACTTCATCGCTACCTGGGAGACCCTGTATCCCATCGCTCGTGGGCCGACTATAACACCATGTTCAATCTCAATTGAATCTTGATAATCTGCCATTGTAGTAGCAGTAACTGGGCTAGCAACTTTGCTAGACACTTGTTTTATATAGACGTTGCCAACCACAGCGCCGTATTCTGCCTGTTTACAAATCTCTGTATTTGAACACGCATGCCTATACCAGTTTCTTTGGCGCTTCAGTGTATTTACGTCGCCCTGTCATTGATTTCTGAGCCTTCCGTATTGATGAGTCTTTTTATACATGTCATGTTCTGATTTTGAGATGCTGTTAGTCATTGTATTCACTTGTGTCCATGTTTCCCGGTTCCTCAGTGCGTTTACATTGTATTTTCTGGTATGTGTTCTACGTCGTTACGTGAGTGCCTGTATCTAACGCATTCCGAAAGAAAGTGTTCTGGGAAGTCGTTTTCCCCTCAAGTGCCCTAATTGCTTTCTGAAAGCAACATGGCTGCAGGTGTGTGGAATAAAGGCAGTCCCCATTCAGAAAATGAACAATGCCTCAGCTGGAATTGACATGGCGCAACTGTAACCACTCCGAGATATTGGGGAATAATGAATGGTCCTTATCGCTTTCGTTCCTCTCTATTTGTCAAGTATCACACGCCACCTTTTTAGTTGCTCCCTATCTTCAATTTCCGGCCCAGTGATTGGCAACTCACTCTCTCAATCTACCCGTTTCAGCTAGAATATTGCAGCGATGATATTGTTGGCCCATTATATATCAAGCACCACACGCATAGAATCAACTGATGCCGTTCCCAAAGCCTCAGATAGTCTAAGTAGCCCACTACTCTGTCCCCCGCGCCAAACTGTGATACTTACAATGATGATAGCGAGTCTGTGCCCATATTTAGCTCACTACCGACTCAAAAAGTGCGCAATGATACATCCTTATGTGTGTAAGTGGTAGTCTCTATAGTGTCGAATTTAATCTCACTATTTTGTGAAGTAGACTTCCGGCTTAGTTCGTGGTAAGTCGTCTCTGTTCGTTGAAGGCATGTTGTTCATTAGTGTGCACCCACAAGTATCGAGTTACAACTTCGCTTTTTTTGTTTATGCTGTTAATTTTAGTTGCCGGTTGTCTTTGCAGTGATCCATTGAGCATTATGTATGTTTTTTCTGGTGCTACCAATAATTTGTTTTGGTTAAATCATTGTGTATCAAAAATGGTTCATATAGCTCTGACCACTATGGGACTTAACTTCTGAGGTCATCAGTCCCGTAGAACTTAGGACAACTTAAAGCTAACTAACCTAAGGACATCACACACATCCATGCCCAAGGCAGGATTCGAACCTGCGACCGTAGCGGTCGCACGGTTCCAGACTGTAGCGCCTAGAACCGTTCGGCCACCCCGGCCGGCATTATGTAGCAAATACTGGTCCTATTTTCCAACATTTCTTTTGTGGTGGCTGATATTACAACTAACAGATCGTCAGAATACGCAAGCATTTCGTTTGGAGGTATATCTCCCTCGATTAAATTCAAGAGTGACTCATTAAGGTTCAGTTGTGATATCCCAGAAGATAGTTGTGGTCATTCTTAGGTAATCCTTTTGATAACCTTGCTGTTGCTCTCTTGCCACTCAGTCTCGGAGACTACTTTACAGACATCTGGGTATCTGTAGTTCTCGAAATCATGGGAAGATTACTGGTCACCAACGTTTATCAAAGACGCCAACAGTGTCTATAAGAATTGCAGCTACATACTTACGTGGTTCCTATACTACAATTTGGAAAGGCCGATTAATTGCATCGTCAGTAGATTTTTCCAATTTAAAGTCAAACGGGTGTTGATTAACGCTATTATGTTTCCTGTGGGCCTGCAGGTGGTTACATAGAAGCCTCTCGTGGATCTTAGCCAACGTGTGGCTTTTTTAATTATTACTCTCTTAGCATCATGGCATCGTTAAGCCTAGGGTCATCTGCACAGTTTCTAAATGGATATTGTCTGGTCCTAGTGTTTTCTTGCTTTTCAAGTCAGGATTGGAGGTGCAAACTCCTGTCTCGCAAACGCACAGGCGAGGATGTATTGTTTGTATGTATCTGTTCGTGGATCGTCATCGGGAAGGAGTTTTTCGGGCAGATATTGTGCTGTTCGTCTCCACCCTGGAGTTCCATCACCCCTCCTTAGCAGGACAAGAGGGCACTTAATTTCTCTGTCATTACTTTTGTATGATGTGTCCCCCCCCCCCCCCCCCCCCATGATCTGTTCTAGACGTATCGTGACATAGTGATCCCTGTGTCTTGTCTGCTCATAATTAATCAAATAAAACTATCTAATTCCAGAGACCTTTTCAAGTATCAAACATTTGTGATGTATATATGCAGACTGAAGTGACGAATTAAAATTTATACCCAGGGTGGGATTCAAACCAAGGTCTCCCACTCACTATGTAGATATTCTAACCACTACTCCACCCTAACATAGTGGCTTTTTTAACTGCACAGAGTACCCTAGCATGTCTCCCTCATCAATCGAAATTCCCATTCACCCTTCCGGCCACTTGGTATTTCCCATACCCTCGAAAAGCTTTGGTGAGCTTCCATAAGTGTACTCGAAGAGCACTTCAGTATCGAATGGAACTGGGAACGCCGCCCCTATTATGTATGTATGCAGATTGAAACGACGAAGGAAAATTTGTATCAAAGGCTGGATTAGAGCTGGGGTCCCCTAAAAAGGAAGAAAGATTTGGTTTAACGTCCTATCGACATTGAGGTCATCAGAGACAGAGCACAAGCTCTGATTATGTCAAGGATGGAGAAGCAAATCTACGATGACCGTCCAAAGCAACAATCCCGACATTTCCCTTGAGTGATTTGTGGAGATCACGGAAAACCTAAATCTGGATGAATGGACGCGTTTTCGAACCAAGAACTTGAGCTCCTGCACAGTAGGCAGATGCACAAATCACTGTACCGCACTAGTACTAGGGTAGTCCGTGCAGATGTTCAAAACCACTGTGAGAGGGTGGAGCAGGGGTTAGCGCATCTTCCTAGTGAGCAGGACGCCTGTGTTCGAATCCTGGCCGTAGTACAAATGTTTATTCACCGCTTCAGTCTGCATATATACATCATGGTCGTGATTAGTTCAGTTTTGAATGCAGTTTTTGTATCCCTGTTTCCTTGTCGTCGTATCCGTCTCCCCCAGCTGGTGATTGTCCTCTGGAAGATCCTCCTCTTCTATCTCATAAACTGTCTCAATGTAAGCAGTTCAGAGTTTCAGGGAGCATTGGTCTCACACTGGCTGGTGATGGTCCACACATATTTTCGTTGGGTGATTCGTAATGCTTGCTGGAGTCTGTACGCCGCCCTTAAGTCCAGACTTTCATCTACGTTTTCCACAATTTTCTCTCTTATGTAATTTTGAATATCTTCCCAGTTCGCCCTGGATGCGCTGAAAGGGCCTTTGTGTGAGCGCGTCTCCCTCGCCATATGCTGGCGTTACAACAACAAAAATGGAAGGTCGGGTGGAGAAAATGGCCGGCCGCTATCAGCGCGTCTTGGGTCAAGGCTGCCGGTAATTACGAGCACACGCTGCCCGCCCAGAATGAGGGTCATTAGCAGAAGGCAGCGCCGGCCGGCGCAGTTCCGCCAGGGGCGCGCCATTCTGTGACACGACGGCCTCGACGCGGGCTGGCTCTCTATACACGCTGACCGCCCAAACGGTGACGCGCCGAGCTGTCGCGTCCCAGCGCCTAAATGGAGGCCCCAGAACTCAGCTAGACTGCAAGCGGGCTATCGATCCCCTCCAGTGTGACGCAAAAGCGGAGCTGGCTATTTGCAGCCGCGTCCAATCGAGAAGTCTAAAACAAGCAAAACAGGCAGGTGCTCAGAGAATGTACCTGTAGAACAATTTACCACTTTACTGAGGAAGCTGTTTTAGCTTTTCATATTGTGTATTAATCACTTGGCAGGGAATCGTAATGCTGACTTCACACTTTTTGCAGTTAATGCTGTGATCTAAATAATGGGCGGATATTGATCAACTTTCAAACTGATGCGCAGGTTGGTAAGTTTCTTCAGGTGATAGTACATATAAAACTCAGCGTTTCCCAAAAAGGAAAAACATAGTACTCTTAAGTTACAACTGCCGTCAATCAACTAATATAAATACCTTCTTTTATAAAACATTCATTGTAAGAGTCTCAGTAGCAATTAGTAACACTGTTATATTATATTGGTTTGACTACATTTACTGTCCATTTCTGAAAATGGATTATTAATCACTAGTTGCGAAAAGTCGTGAATCGCCAACAAGATCATAGTCATAAGCTGTATCATTAATGGAACAGCACTATAGTGCCATTGTGATATTTAGCATGAGTATAACACTAAATGTCATAGAATGCTGTTACAAGTGTACTATAGTGCTCTTTTTTTAATTTTATACCTTCTGACTATTTTAATGGCCTGCACTTTTAGGTTCATACTTTGGGTCTGTGGACTATACTACACACAACTGACTGATGATCCCATAGTTAGTTTCACAATGTACATTTACTGCAGCCACGTCACAGAAAAATAATATACACATAAGACAATAGTAACAGTTTTCAACGTTCTAGAACAGAGACAAGTTTAAAATCAAAGTCCAAAGAAAGTTGTTTTCACTGGTCACTGCTGCACGACTACACCATAGTACTGGATTCCAGGAAGAGTGCTGATAGTGGCTGGACAGCGTAGCAGAGTGACGCCAAAAGGTGTGGAGTTGGCTGAAGCTCCAACAAATGACATAAAGTACATGAATGGCGCTGTGCTGATGACCCTGATCAGAGCTGCAACTATAACTGACTGCCGGTGTTTTTTTTTTTCTTTTTTACCATACCCCACACCCCATATGAGCAAGGGTGGCCTGTTACCGATACAGTACCCCACTCTTCACCCATGAGCAGTCTTGAAAACACAATGAAGAAGAGATAAAGAGGAATATGAGGACTGTTTTCGTTTAAATTAAAAAGATTACGAATGGACAGCTAAAAAGACGAAAATAGACACAATTTACATAACACAACTGCAATGGGGTGGTATAATTCTATGGAAATATACTGGAGCACTGTATTTTCACTTGAAATCTGAAGGACCTGCACTGTGTGAGAAGCCTTGTGGGAGGAGATAATATGTTCCATAGGGCTAAGAGGTGTGGGTAAAGGAACAGGGATGTGTTAGGTAGCGGAAACTATGGAGATGATGGATGGGAGGTGAGGCACATAGTGGGAATACAGACAGTGCGAAAGACAGAGAGTGAGGCATAGTGTGGTGTGTGGGAAGGGTAGAGCTTACAAGAGGAAAGAGATGAAGACGGCTGGAGAGGGAAAAGTGAGCAGGAGCCCTGATGTGGAGTAAAGTGTAAGTGGGGAAGAGTTAAAGTTGACAGAAGGAATATATATTGGGGCAGATCTCACTGTCTGGGAAAGGGAATTGATTCAACTTCCACTCAAATGAGATGTAGAGTGTGTGATGATGTGGAGATGGAGGGATCTGCTAGTGAAGATGTGAGAGCATACCAAGTTTGGTGACCTGAGGTGATACAATGGGGTTGTTGGAATCTAGTCTGCAGATACTACAGGAGATGTGGAGGTGCTCAGTGTGATTGAGGAGAGGTGGGAATCTGGCTGGTGGTAGTTGCACCACAGCTTACATACACTGTGGTAGATGGATATCTGTGGGCTCTTTATGATGATATGAACTGCGAACGCAAACTAGTCCCTGATAGTAGCACTGCTATTCATGCTGTGTGCACTGCCTATGAACCATGTTACTGACTTCTGCTTGAACTTGTTAGTGAATCTAAACATGTGTCGAATTGGCGAAACACATGAACTGCCTACAAAGGAGTGACTGTGTGCAAGGGGCAGCAACCCACAGCGGCAGATGTCATGTCTGAAAGAAGACTAGCTGAAGATGCAGGGGCCCAGCCCTGAATACACTACATAGACTACAACCAGTACTCAGTGCCATAGATAGAGCACTGAGAACCAGACATATTGCCCAATACTGAACAATGATCTGACTGATCAGCTACAGACAGATGTTTCCACACTGAACTTCTGTGAGTCAGTACCCTGGGATACAGACCAACCCTCAGGAAGCTTCTGCAATCTGACCCGGTACCATGTAGAAACAACTCAACCTTCCACACGGTTAGCACTGGACCTGGACTGCTGCATTTAAACCACTGCAACCAGCCTGCTTTCATTCCAAATAGATGGACAATGTTGCTGTGCCCAGTCTCTGTAGATACAGCCTCAGAGTTACATCATTACAATGATACAGCAGCTACCACTCTACCACCGCACTGGTTATGAATCGCTGATTGGTATTCGACCATCTTGGCCATTGCAATAAACCTTCTGCCACCAACTGAACTATGTGGCCACTCATCGATGTACCACTGACATCTAACACAGAGCTGAAGGCTGCAGTCCAGGGTTCATTTCTCTACCACTGCATCAGAATGCCACCGCCAGCTCCAGTGTGCAACGCCTTTGCTTTCTTGTCCCTGGTCGCCCACTCTTAGCTAAGAGAAATTGCTGTCCTTGCTGACTCAGTGGCCAGAGTGTCAGCAATGTCAAGCTGAGCACGCCACCCCCCAGGCAGCATGTGTGCTCTGCAGGCTGTTTACTACATCTACCTCTCTTGCGATGCTGACAGGAAATATTACGAGGCAACATCAAATCGTGCCATAGATGAGGACACATCAATATAGTTGACTGTATCAGATGGATTAATGAAGGACTGTTTTGTTCACACTCATGTTTCTCTCCAACCACCTTTTTATGCCATTATATTCTAGAGATACTGCTGTTACCTTTACAATTCTACAAGCCCAGAGTTGAGAGACAATCACCAAGACAGCTCCCTCCAGTAGCAGTCACTGTGCCCTTGAGCCATTACATTGTGTTCTTTCTAAATAATTTTGACTTTCCATTCCTGGTGGTTAGTCAAATATAAAGACTATCATTAAATGTGTTTGAAACTATGGTAGTTATAAAAAAAGACTAATTTCAACTGAGACTGTTGCAATAAGTATTTCTGCAAACGTTACGCAGTTACAGCATCTGTCATGTCATTATGTCATCCATTATTATTATACATATTCCTAAATGTACTGTTGGCGGCTAAAAATGGGGTGATTATTATGACAATCATATGTAACTCAGGTAGCATACCCCAATTCGTTGGTAGGAGTATGCTAAGAAAATTCTTGTGACATATCTTAGAAAATTGCTGAAGTTTGTAGTACCCATACCTTGTAGTAACAGCATAGCATACTGAAAATATACAAAAAAAATGGTAGAACTATTGATTACAGGCTTGTTTGACAGGAGAGTGTCACGGAGGTGATAAAATACCTTCATTGTCGGATGGGTGAAGACAGGCATTAACTATTCCACAAAAACCTACTTATAGAGTTTCAAGGAGCGCAGTTAAATGAGAAATGTAGGAATGAACAATAGCCTACTATGCCTTATTCCCGTAAGGATCACAAAGAGAAGGTTAGAGTAATGAACGTATGCATCGAGGTAACAAAGCAGACATTCTTTCTACTCTCTGCACCAGTGGAATGGGAAGAAACCCTAATATGAAATAAGCATCCCTGCCATATGGTTTATAGAGTGTGGACAGACACACCTGATGCAATTACTTTCTTTGAGACTATCGATCGAGATGGAGTTACTGTATTGGTCTGCACTTGAAGTCAGGTAAAATATGGTTCTGTCTTCATGTTGGCTTCTTGATGTCTCATGAACTGTATAAATCGTTTGTGTTGACTGCTTGGATTGTTCCTTAACTGGACCCATGGCCATTTCTCCCTGGGCTTTATTGATAATGATACAGTATGCCATGTACAACTTCCTCATTGTCAATTGCATATTGAATTACCATTTGCAACAAAATGAGTATACAGGACTAAAGCAAGCCAGTATTTTTTGTATTAATTTCGATTATAATCTACTATGAGGTTTGGAAAAAATAACATTGCTATATTATTTATAGTGAAATTGGGTTTTCCTGCCTTTTTTCATTACACTTAATTAACACATTTACACTGCTGGACAAGAAAGTGAAACACGCAGATGGGATGGAGGAAAGTACATCAAAATTCGTAGACTGAGAGGATATGTGATGCCATTTCAGTGACTAAGAAATGGAGTTAAATTACTTGACAGTTTATGTCCGCTTATAAGCATGACTTTGCACCCCCTCTGCATGGATTCAGTTGAGGAACATGGCATATAGCCCTTCTGTCCTCCCCTGAGGCAAGCTGCCCCACAACAACGGTAAGAGGCTATGTTGAGTGCAGATGACATGTTTTTATTGCACAGCCTACTTTTGCCAAATTAATTACATTAATTTTATTTTAATAAGAATTAATTTAATTAATTCTTATTAAAATAAAATTAATTTTAGTGATTCCTCAAAAATAGGTTCTGCAAAGAACATGCTAACTGCACTCAATGTACACATTTACTGTAACTACTATATAAAAAGCCACATTAATTTTGAGAGCACTAGAATTAATTCTTAATAAAATTAAGTTATGAAATTCATTATTATTTTTAAGGCTTCCAATTTCTAATATTCTCTTCTTCAAAATAATTAAAATCATTAGAATGGTTATTATCATAAAAAATACAAAATTTAAGTTGAAACTTTACTACTCAAATCATTATTTTTCTCAGCAAGACTCCCTGTCTTGTATAGAGAAATCCCACGTAATGCAACGCAGAATTTTTTAGCAGTACCAGTATTTAAGGTGGATTCCAACCATGAAATGCCCATAGCAAACGTTTCGTGATTTCAATCCACTTAATTTGGGCCTGGGCTAACTGCAAAAGACAAAAAATTTTACGTTAATTTCATTTGTATCTCAAGCAGCACATTCGAAAATGAAGGTTACACAGGGAAACTCGATTTAAAAAAATAAGTGAAAAACCTGTTTAAAAACGCTGTGCCACTCGAAATCTGTGGTATGTGTTAACATTTTAAAATAAATTTTATCCATTAAGACAACGATACTAAACCTCTTAAATAGCAATAACTAAAAGCTTAATCCACAGCTATCAGTTGTGAAATTGGTAAAATATGCTTAAAACGTTCATATTCATCTTTGCTGTGCTGAAGACATCTAGTAATCAAAATTTAGAACTCTTCCTTGTGTGCGAGTGCTGTGAATATAACCGTGTGACAAAGCAAGAGCAACTGATTGATTTGGATGGAGATAAGAAGGTAAAGCAAAATGGGATGTGTGATTAGACATCCTTATCAGCCACACCCAGCTTGCTCATATGGGAAATCTGCTAGAGTTAGGAGTTTATGCAGCAGCTGCCTCATGGTGGCAGTTAAATAGATCGATTTTTGTTTATTTCTCAGACAAATGTTAATCGATTTTAAAAATTCCAAAAGCTAGCATAATCTACATGAAAAGAGCTATCCACAAAAAATATAATGAATAAAACTGGATATCATCTGCTAATTAAAATTTTTCAGTAAGTATTCTGTATCAAGAATCCTGTGTCAATTTTTTTTACTCTACATCACTGTATAGAGAAGTGTGACTTTTGGTGCCTTATCGTTAAAGGTACCCACGAATTTCACCATTGTCTTTTGACTTTTAACAATATTTTTCTATGTGTCATGTTAATCAAATATATAGGACAATTTGTTATAAAATTATATGGATTTGTATCAATATCTTTCAGTTAAGTAATTCGTCTGAAACACAGAAAAGAGCCGTAAGCTTTCAAATAATTATTTGGTGCTGGCCGGGATGGCCGAGCTGTTCTAGGCGCTACATTCTGGAACCGCGCCACCGCCAAAGTCGCAGGTTCGAATCCTGCTGTGGGCAAGGATGTGTGTGATGTCCTTAGATTAGTTAGGTTTAAGTTGTTCTAAGTTCCAGGGGACTGATGACCTCAGAAGTTAAGCCCCATAGTGCTCAGAGCCATTTGAACCAATTATTTGGTGGTTTTAAATTCCATGTTTCTTGAGGAAACATTTCGTTTCTTCTGGTTTTGATACACAGATTACACAGTTCTATGTTATCACATAGTGATGGATCACCCATTGACCATTTTTTCGATTGGTCTGAAACACAATAAAAATAAAATAAGAGATATCAAATTCTGTTGAGTTGTGCCAGATACTGAGATGTAGCTCCAAATTCTTCTTTTTATTTAAACCAGCAACTTCCACAGTCTGTCGGTCATAGAAACACATAAGAATTTTAGGAATTTTCAGCATATCTACTCATCGTTCAAGCTCATAATTTGGTTTGCATTTAACAATAGGTACAAGAATTTCCATACATTTTAATTTTCACATTTCATTTCAACTGCAGTATCATTGCAGTCAACCCATCTAAGAATAACATCTCCAGCACTGGAACTCCAAACTCCAATTAAAAATTACAGTAAGATCCCCTCCCCATAAATACTTTCGTAGTTCCTAAAGAAACCACCAAGAATATCCAGTCCAAAAAGTACTTAATTTTTCTTACTCTTTGATTTACCATTATTAAGTGTGTGTCCGTCCATACTTATTTTATCATTAATAGATTACCTGAAATAAAATAACACTGATGGAATAAAAGGATGATCTACTCTAAACATAATATTGTTTCCTTTTTTTATGGTTATAAAATCAAAAAGCCTTGACAGATAATTACAATTAACTTTTTATTAGATTTTCCATCGTAAGTTGGATAATCTGTATCATCAGCTCCAGTTAAACTGAAGCTCATGTACAATTGAGCATAATTAGGAAGAATCCATCCAACACCTATATTTATCGTAATTTCTGTAACCTTGTTAGGAATATTTAGATTATATGTTATTTCTCATTCAAAGGCTATTTGTAGAACTGATAGTTCTCAATCTTGTTCATTTAATAAGAATAATATTTTATCAAGTCACTCTAAAACAATTGTTGCACAAGCTCCATTGAAGACAAATAATTGAAGACAGTTAAATTATCATTTTGATCAGTTATAGCTATAATTATAACTAATTCTAATTCCTTGATAGTATCAAAAACTGAAAAATATACTGGATAATTTGGTTCACGAATTATTGGTCTACCAAATTCAGCATTATTTTGATCAGTTATAGCTATTTATAATTACTGTGAAGTATCAAATATTGGAAACAGTTAGGATAATGTGGTTCATGAATTATTGGTCTACATTCAGCATTAGGCCTCAAGGAAGCAATAGTATTTGTTTCTCGATGAAAGGGATCAGTATGCTTCACAAACATTCCACCAGCTAGATTAAAATTTATGTTGATTAATTTGAATGGAATAATTTTAGGAACATCATTAGCAACAGATTTTTCATTAGCTTCAATCGGTGAGTACTAAACTGAAAAAACTCTCTGAGACACTATATTTTAGATCAATACATAATTTAACATCACTCTCAATAATACACTCCTGGAAATGAAAAAAAGAACACATTGACACCGGTGTGTCAGACCCACCATACTTGCTCAGACACTGCGTGAGGGCTGTACAAGTAATGATCACACGCACGGCACAGCGGACACACCAGGAATTGCAGTGTTGGCCGTCAAATGGCGCTAGCTGCGCAGCATTTGTGCACCGCCGCCGTCAGTGTCAACCAGTTTGCCGTGGCATACGGAGCTCCATCGCAGTCTTTAACACTGGTAGCATGCCGCGACAGCGTGGACGTGAACCGTATGTGCAGTTGACGGACTTTGAGCGAGGGCGTATAGTGGGCATGCGGGAGGCCGGGTGGACGTACCGCCGAATTCCTCAACACGTGGTGCGTGAGGTCTCCACAGTACATCGATGTTGTCGCCAGTGGTCGGCGGAAGGTGCACGTGCCCGTCGACCTGGGACCGGACCACAGCGACGCACGGATGCACGCCAAGACCGTAGGATCCTACGCAGTGGCGTAGGGGACCGCACCGCCACTTCCCAGCAAATTAGGGACACTGTTGCTCCTGGGGTATCGGCGAGGACCATTCGCAACCGTCTCCATGAAGCTGGGCTACGGTCCCGCACACCGTTAGGCCGTCTTCCGCTCACGCCCAAACATCGTGCAGCCCGCCTCCAGTGGTGTCGCGACAGGCGTGAATGGAGGGACGAATGGAGACGTGTCGTCTTCAGCGATGAGAGTCGCTTCTGCCTTGGTGCCAATGATGGTCGTATGCGTGTTTGGCGCCGTGCAGGTGAGCGCCACAATCAGGACTGCATACGACCGAGGCACACAGGGCCAACACCCGGCATCATGGTGTGGGGAGCGATCTCCTACACTGGCTGTACACCTCTGGTGCTCGTCGAGGGGACACTGAATAGTGCACGGTACATCCAAACCGTCATCGAACCCATCGTTCTACCATTCCTAGACCGGCAAGGGAACTTGCTGTTCCAACAGGACAATGCACATCTGCATGTATCCCGTGCCACCCAACGTGCTCTAGAAGGTGTAACTCAACTACCCTGGCCAGCAAGATCTCCGGATCTGTCCCCCATTGAGCATGTTTGGGACTGGATGAAGCGTCGTCTCACACGGTCTGCACGTCCAGCACGAACGCTGGTCCAACTGAGGCGCCAGGTGGAAATGGCATGGCAAGCCGTTCCACAGGACTACATCCAGCATCTCTACGATCGTCTCCATGGGAGAATAGCAGCCTGCATTGCTGCGAAAGGTGGATATACACTGTACTAGTGCCGACATTGTGCATGCTCTGTTGCCTGTGTCTATGTGCCTGTGGTTCTGTCAGTGTGATCATGTGCTGTATCTGACCCCAGGAATGTGTTAATAAAGTTTCCCTTCCTGGGACAATGAATTCACGGTGTTCTTATTTCAATTTCCAGGAGTGTAATTATATTTAAGATTTCATTTGTTCTAAAGCGATTATTTTGCTTTTATGAATGAATACATTTATCCAAGATTTTCAAACTATATTGACCAACAGAATCGTTCCTCTATCATCATATAATTTATTATATTTTGATGTAATACTTGGATTTTAAAAAGTTGTATAGAAACAACTGTGAGCATTGCCAGAACTTTCTCATATACATATGTTCAATATTTTTTTGACAGCAGATGACTCACCATCCAATTGAAATAGGTGGTTCGTTTAATATTAATAAGAATTTATTTAATTTAATGGAAATAGATCAGAAAGCAGAAGAGACTTCAGAAGAAATCAAAAAGTTTACATGGTAAGATTTCAACAAATTCTATTCACTGAGCAATAACAGGAATGAATAAACAACATTAATGATTAACAATTATATTATAGCTCCAGCATAATTGAATTGAAATAAAATTAATCACTTGTACATTTATTCACAAAGTTTAGATCAACCAAAATATAAATAGTTTATAAAAATGTGTACAAAAGTTAAATATGAAAATAATGAGAACATTAGTACAATTAGTGGTTCAAGAATCATGAAAGAAGGTTGTATACATGGAAGAATCCTGGAGATACTAGAAGATATCAGATAGATTATATAACGGTAAGACAGAGATTTAGGAACCAGGTTTGAAATTGTAGGACTTTACCTGGGGCAGATGTGGACTCTGATCACAATATGTTGGTTATGAACTATAGATTAAAACTGAAGAAACTGAAAAAAGGTGGGAATTTAGGGAGATGGGACCTGGATAAACTGAAAGAACCAGAGGTTGTACAGAGTTTCACGGAGAACATAAAGGAAAGTTTACAGGAATGAGGGAAAGAAACACAGTAGAAGAAGAATGGGTAGCTCTGAGGGATTAAGTAGTGAAGGCAGCAGAGGATCATGTAGGTAAAACGATGAGGGCTACTAGAAACCCTTGGGCTACATAAGAAATATTGAATTTAATTGATGAAAGCAGAAAATATAAAAATGCTTTAAATGCAGCAGCCAGAAAGGAATACAAACGTCTCAAAAAAGAGACCGACAGGAAGTGCAAAATAGCTAAGCAGGGATGGCAACAAAACAAATATAAGGATGTAGAGGCTTATCTCACTAGGGGCAAGATAGATACAGCCTACAGGAAAATTAAAAAGACCTGTGGAGAAAGGAGAACCACTTGCATGATTATCAAGAGCTCAGATGGAAACCCAGTTCTAAGCAAAGAAGGGAAAGCAGAAAGGTGGAAGGAGTATATACAGGGTCTATAGAAGGGTGATGTATTTGAAGACAATATTATGGAAATGGAAGAGGATGTAGATGAAGATGAAATGGTAGATATGATAATACATTAAAAGTTTGACGGAGCACTGAAACACCTGAGTCGAAACAAGACCCCGGGAGTAGACAACATTCTATTAGAACTACTGACAGCCTTGGGAGAGCCAGTCCTGACAAAACTCTACCGTCTGGTGAGCAAGTTGTATGATACAGGCGAAATACCCTCAGACTTCAAGAAGAATATAATAATTCAAATCCCAAAGAAAGCAGATGTTGACAGATGTGAAAAATTACCAAACTATCAGTCTAATAACTCACAGCTGCAAAATACTAAAGCGAATTCTTTACAGACGAATGGAAAAACATAGAAGGCGACCTCAGGGAAGATCAGTTTGGATTCCATAGAAATATTGGAACATGTGAGGCAATAATGACCCTACAACTTATCTGAGATGAAAGATTAAGGAAAGGCAAATCTACGTTTCAAGCATTTGTAGACTTAGAGAAAGATTTTGACAATGTTGATTGGAATGCTCTCTTTCAATTTCTGAAAGTGACAGGGGTAAAACACAGGGAGCGAAAGGCTATTTACAATTTGTACAGAAACCAGATGGCAGTTATAAGAGTTGAGGGACATGAAAGGGAAGCAGTGATTGGGAAGGGAGTGCGACAGGGTTGTAGCCTATCCCCAATGTTATTCAATCTGTATATTGAGCAAGCAATAAAGGAAACAAAAGAAAAGTTCTGAGTAGGTATTAAAATCCATGGAGAAGATACAAAAACCTTGAGGTTCGCCGATGACATTGTATTTCTATCAGAGACAGCAAAGGACTTGGAAGAGCAGTTGAACGGAATGGACAGTGTCTTGAAAGGAGTTTATAAGATGAATATCAACAAAAGCAAAACGAGGATAATGGAATGAAGTCGAATTAAGTTGGGTGATGCTGAGGGAATTAGATTAGGAAATAAGACACGTTAAGTAGTAAAGGAGTTTTGCTATTTGGGGCCAAAATAACTGATGATGATCGAAGCAGAGAGGATATAAAATGTAGACTGGCAATGGCAAAGAAAGCGTTTCTGAAGAAGAAAAATTTGTTAACGTCGAGTATAGATTTAAGTACTTAATTACTCTTATAACTTTGTAGTCTTTGGGCACAGATCTTCCGTTGAACAAGTGGTTGAATATGATTGTTAAGTACAAGCTGTTGCACCAGTATACTGTGAAATGAAACTAATATGTATACAGTGCAGACAATGTGTTGATTTATAAAATCATGTACAAATATTGTTTAATTCAGGAACATTATGTTTTGATAATAATCCAAATCAAATAAGATCAAGTAGAAGTAAGAAATAAAAAAGTTTAATAAAAGAAATTGATAAAGATTATTTTTCAAAAATTAAGAAATCCACTTTCAAGTTCAGATTTTTCAGATGTAGGAACAGGTGAGAGCTTAAAAAAATATACACAAAAAGCAGTTGAATGCATTTGGATGCATGGTATTAGAGATTTTATCTGTAGCCTAGCAGTTATTCATGGAGACACATTAGCTGGAGATACAAATTATCATAATGAAAAAGTTGCAATGACACAAATATTAACAAATAAATTCCATATTTGATTAGATTTTTTGAATAACTTGCTACACTCACTCTGGCAAAGTGAAAATAATGGAAAAGGATTAGTTAAAAGATTAATTAATAAATTACTTTTGAAATGCATTTACTTGTCTACAGATTTTATGATCTGTAGACCAAATTAGGTGAAAGATTAGCGAGAGGAGATCTGTGTATAAATTCATTAGATGAAGCTTGCATGTTGACATGAAGCTTGCATATCTACATAATAAAGATTTAATGAAAAGATATGAAGAAGGTAAACAACTTCGATTAGCTGTAAAAAAAAGGAATGCATGCTTCTGTTGGATCAATGAGAGAAAAATTAAATGCTCTGTCAGTAAGAAGAATAATTTATGGAAAGAGATAATTAGCAATCGGTATTGATCGCCCTGAAGAACTCAGTACAAAGTATGACCTTGTGCCAGCTGACGCATGTTTCACAATGCGTCTTGATGGTTATGGTTGGGGAGTATAAAAATTTTCATCCTTATAAAATTTTTGTCTATATACATTAACAGGTTCAGCACTAATTATAATTATCTACCTAGTAGCAATCAATTAAAGCTAAACTCAATAATGAACTGTTAAATAGTACTGATAATTTTTAACTGATATACAAAAGACGAAAACAGATAACAAAACAGGTGGTAATTTACACATAACACTACGTATACCTATTGTGAAAAATACTACAGAACACCTTACAAGAATGAAACAAGGTTCTGGGCTAACAAAACGTGAAAGAGGATTTATTCCTTCATTGTCATATCTAGTAACAAGTGGTTTACCAGTTTGACAGAGCAGCTAGTATTGCAAAAGTGTTGATGGACAAGAAAAAAGGTGTCAAATAATTAGAAACGAAAGAGATTTAATTTATCAAATGGAGAAGAAAACTGGAGCTGTAATAAAAAAATCGAAAAGAAATAACCCACATGTAACTTAATGCATTTAGTAATTTTGATACAGAAATGAGTTAATAAACGATTACAAATGAAATACTTCTGTGGTGTTCTTATGAGTGATGAATTACCTTACCATCCTAGAGGATAGAAATATCTAATAGTTAATTTAGATAATCTGATGGTGCTGGCTCACATTGGATCTGGTATTGTAACAAAAAAGATAAAAAATTTGGATGTTGTTCGTTTGGAGGATATGTGCCTCTGGAACCGGTTAAATACAATAAAACATTCAACAATAACAATGAAGCTAGTAGAAGTTAATGAAAAAACTTATAAGCCATTCATCATTGTATCTAACGATAAAACCAGCTGCGGACTAAGGTCTGCTTCAGCCGATGCAGAGTTTAAAGTAGGGGATAAAGTTAAAATCAACAAATATAAAGGAACTTTAGAGAAAAGTTATACAGCTGATTGATTAACAAAACTTTTTTTAAATTGAAGAAGTTATGCACTCTGATGCAGACACATATAAATTAAAGGAATTGGATGGAGAAAGAAATTAAAAAAACTTATGAGTATGAACGACAGATGACAAAATATCCTAATATGTAGAATGTTGAGAAAATTTTCAGAAAGGCAATCAATTACTGGCAGAAGTAAGGCTGTGAGTACCAGGCGTGAGTCGTGCTTCAGTAGCTCAGATGGTAGAGCGCTTGCCCGCGGAAGGGAAAGGTTCCGAGTTCGAGTCTCGGTCGGGCACACAAATTTAATCTGCCAGGAAGTTTCATATCAGTGCACACTCCGCTGCAGAGTGAAAATCTCATTCTGCAATCAAGTATATGTTAAAAATATGATAATTCAAATAATAGGTGAGTAAATAAAAATACAACAGTTTTATAAAAGTGTCAGCTAAAGCAATCTTTAAAATACATCAATTATTTCTTACATCTTCTAGAAGTTGTTGTTCATTATAAACCATTAGTTAACAGAAAGTAATTTCTGCAAAAATTAATTTCTGAGTCAATTCTTCTTTCATTTTATTGTACAAGTTAATTGAGTCAGGTTTATATTTTATTGTTATTATTTCTTCACGCTTTGGATGTGTCTAAAAGTAGTGAAGGATGTTTCCTGAACGAAATTTTTACTCTGCACTAAAGCACGCACTGATATGAGGTTTAATGTCAAATTAAAACTGTGTGCTGCACCAAGAATCGAACTCAGGACCTTTGACTTTCACAAGCGAGTACTCTACCCGTTGCGCTGCCCAATCACGATTCATGGCCCTTCCTCACAGCTTTATTTCCATCAGTACCTCGTCTCCTACTTTCAAATATACACCACAGTTTGGCAAAGCCATGTCTCTCCACTATCCATTCTCCAGGAGTGCTAGTTCTGCAAGAATCAAAGGAGAGCTGCTGTTAAGTTGCGAATATAGGAGACGAGCTACTGGCAGAAGTAAAGCTATGAGGAGGGGTTGTGAGTCGTTCTTGGATAGCTCAGTTTTTAGGGAAATTGCCCTTTGAAGGCAAAGATCCCACTGTCGAGTCTCAGTCTAGCACTCAGTTTTAATCTGCCAGGAAGTTTCAAAGCACCATTTGATTTATGGGAAACGTTTATTGACAATTTTCGTCAAGATGGCAATAATCCTGATATTTTAATTATAAATTAAAGAGAGTATATCTATGCTCAAAAGCTCTGTTTGGTATAGGTAATGTGTTAGGGCATGCATTTTTTTTCAAATATAGAGCACACTGATCTTTACACAGCAATAACACATCTGTACTATAATGGTTCAAATTAGAATTATCTGAATATATTTCGATATATTCACAACTTGTATAGTAAGAAAATACTGACAACAAAACAATCATCTATATCAAAAAGAGTTCCACTTTTTTCCTCTGTACCAACTCGATCATTATTTAAAATTAAAAAGTTTGATCACTTTTATGATTGGAATTTTACATTTTTATCAGAATATTGTCTAGATAGATATGAAACATTGCTAATAGCCAATTGGTTAACGTATTTAAGGCAGTATTTATAGAACATATAAGGAATAAATCAAAGGGAAATTGGTGAACTTGTTTTATTTTCTGACAATGATGTATATGATTAATCTGAAAGCTTTACAATTAATCCTAGGATATCAAAAACCACAGTCTTATACAGGATTACATCAAGATTTTAAATTAAGTGGTGTAGTCAACACCTATACAGGGAAAACATATACTCGTTAATGATTGTTTCATTGCAGAGATGGATTAATGTAGTTGGAAAATAAAATATGTGGCACTATAAACAGACAGTTTTCTGGATTTCCTACAGGAGTAATTTCTGAATTTAGGAACACTAGTCGATTGTTGTATTTTTCAAGGATAATGCATTGTATAAATATAATGAGGTTAACAAAAAATTAGTTAGAACTGGTACAGCTAATATATCATTATTTGACTTTGATTGTAACAAACCATTGGAATTAGTTTGCAGTGTAATAATTATATTGAAAGATATATTGCTAAAACAAAAAATTTACTTTTCTTAATAAACATGTTTTCATATAAATGGAGCACTTGCAATCTAAATGTTGTATATACTGCAAAATTGAGAAGTCACCTGATAGTTTTACTTCATAGAAATATACAAAAGATAGTTACAGGTCAATGTATAGACAATGTACAAATGAATATCGTATAACAGTAAGCAGTAGTAAGTAAATTCCTTGTGTATGTGAAAAAATGTTTCTATATATTATAAAAATCACTTACAATGGATTGTGAGTGAAGAACATTCGAAGATACTGTTGCCCACATGATTAATGAACAACTGACTGAAAGTAAAAGATGTGTTGACTGTCATGAGATTGTTGAAACAGAATATTTTTGCTGAAACCCCTTGTATAAAGATAAGCATCCAAGTAGAGGTCAGAAACGTACTCTGGAAAATGCTAAAGATAAGAAAGCATATTTTAAGATTCCTCCACATTTTTTTATTAAATGGATCAGTTAATGATTGTCCATTTCCTTAATTGTTGTAGAAGAAATAACATAACTTATCATAATAGATCAAGTAAAGGAGAATTAACTAATTTAATTATACCACATAATTTACCTATTCCTACAGTGACTCTCAAGGAGCCTATCAGCTCATTATTGGATTCTACAGCATATTAAGAAAATCGGAGTAATTTAATTCAGTTTTTTAAAGTGATTTTCTATTTCATCAAGAATTATCCCAAAACATTAAAACAAGACTAAAAGTATGACTGCCGTATTTTATTATTAAAGACTTGATGATGATGTCTTCGATAAACTAAAGCCAGCAAGACATGAAAAAATAGTAAGATTAGATCAAATTTATCCGTTTATTAGTAAACTAAATGAGCAAGAAAAAGAGAACAAATAATCTGAGAAGGATTTATTTGAGATTAATGAAATAAAATCTAAATTTAATAAAAAAATGTATAGCTTGGTCTGTTGACTATAAAACTGTCCTTAACGATGCTAATATTGATAAACATAATACTATTGGCGAGAAAACACATTATATTACAAAAGTACTTAACTCTATGGTTCAAGCAGCTAAAAGAAGAACTAATTTTAGAAAAGGAGCTAGCCTGAATATGAGCACATTAAACTCAAGAATATGTTACACAATTTCTACAGGATAGAAAGCACCTGATACTACTAAATTATCTGTGCAAAAAAATCTGAGACATATTAACATTTGATGTGTCTATTGCTATAATAAATGCTATATTTAATATTGAAATGTTAGCAATTCCAAGAGATAAAAAAAATTGTGAAACAGTAAATTTAGTTAATGATGAAAAGACTAAAAGGTGCATAACTACAATAAACTATGGTGATAACTTGTGTTGTCCCAGAGCAGTAATAGTTATATTAACATACCACACATTTTATCTTAGGCAGAGCACTAACTACTGGTGAAATCAAGAAAATTAGTGGAGGATATAAATACAAATTACAAAAAGAGTTAACCAGGATTATGTAACCAGTTAGTAGGAAGGATTTCCTCTAGATGATTTTAAAATGGTTTAACAACTATTGAATATTAAAATAAATATTATATGTACTAAAAACTTCAGTTCACTAATTTACAATATATCTGTATAAAAATCACAAGTATTTGATGTAATTAACACTATATCAGCATAGTATGATTGCTTAAGTCAGTGATACATGTAACAAAACATATAACAATGGCAATGAACAGAAATGCAAAATACAAAGAAAATGTGTATTATTCAATGGCACACAACATAATACTATGGAAATTAATATATAATTTATAAGATATATAATCTATCATACATATAACAACATATAAAAATAATATATAAAGCATTGTGAAAAGTGTAACTGGCAGATTAAAACTGTGTGCCCAAGCGAGACTCGAACTCAAGACATTTGCCTTTCGCAGGCAAGTGCTCTACCATCTGAGCTACCACAGCACGACTCATGGCCGGTCCTCACAGCTTTACTTCTGCCAGTATCTCGTCTCCTACCTTCCAAACTTTACAGAAGATCTCATTCTGAATCATCAAGAAGTTTTTGATATAGCTTCTAAATGTAAGGACGAGAAAGAATTTGTTTTGAGATGTAAAAAAAACATATTTGTAGCTTTGAAAGATGTATTAACTGTGATCCAACAGTAGAACTTAAAAATCATAAACGTTACATACAACACAAAATACAAAAAGGTGATGTATGTGAAAGGAAATTTACTGAAAAATGCAATAATGTAGTTGCAGGAAAGCAGTTTAAGCGTTGTAAAAAAGGATTCCCAAAGTAAATTCTTTTTATCTATACTGGAAAATACATGTCATGTTTGATTATGAAGTGCAACAACAAACAGAAGTACATATTCTGAAACTCATAATATTTCACAATTTTAGTGGTGATACTGTTTATAAATCTAAAACAAGTGGTGAATTCTGAAGCTGGATGATATCTAATAAACATAATGGTTATATATTTATAGCTTATTATGCTAAACATTATAATTCACAGCTCATTCTGAAGTACTGTGTTAATAATACAATAAATCCATGTACTATCTACAGAGGAACTAAATTAATGTTATTGGAGAAAAACCAAATAGTCTACAAATTACAGCTGGCAGCAATTTTATACAAGGAAAACTTACTAAATTTCCAGAAACATTTGGTTTAGAAGAACTAAAGAAAGTTTACTTCCCACAAATATTCAATACATTGGAAAATGAAAATTACATAGGACCAGTTTCTGATATTAAATATCATTGTGTTGATGCTACAAAACTGAAACATAAGAAACTATTTCTCAAATGGAATATTCAAAAAGTTAAGAAACATTTTGTGTTCCATATGGAGCAGGAAATTAATGAATACTGTAATCCTCATGTGGATATATTAAGAAGAGGTTGTTCAGATCCAAGAACCAAGATATAGCTAACAGATCCATTCTGTTATTTAACAATTACTGGAGTCTATATGACTATATATAGACCTAAATATTTACTAATAGAAGAACTGGTGCATTGGGTAGAGGAAAATTATTGTAAAGGATCTGTAGCTTAGTTAAATCGTTTGAACAGTGATGATGGTGATGAAGTAAATATAGATGGAGCAAAATCAGATGGTTTTGATAAAGTAACCAATGCTGTTTACTAATACCATGCCTGTTTTTGGCATGGACGTAAAAAATGTTTTCAAGCTAAAGTTATTAGCAATAAAAATCAAGATTCAATGAACTCTCTGTATCAAACGGCATTAACACTAGTAGGACCACACTGGTTGATCTGATCATTGAGTGTCGTTTAACATTTAATAAACAGCATACATTTTAAATTATGTGCCTTATTTTTCATAAGTTTTAATGTACCTTGTCTTTTATAATTGCTGTAAATGACAAACATCTATTACAAAAATTGAACGAATTATAAAAATTTTTACCTTACATTACCACAGCCAGCCAACCTAGCTGTGAATGTTTATTGCGTATCATGTCTGTAAAGGTGTAATAATGGATTTATCATCAACTTGGCTTATTTTCTTTCATTGTTTGCATTTCATTATTTCTCTCTCTTTACATTTTACTATACTAAGTGGGACATACTTTAGTTTGTGTTCTCCATCAATATACTCTTGTGCTTTGCAAAAATTTAGCCCTTCTCCTTATTATTAGGGAGCTCCGGTGTTTTCGTCCAGATGAAGAATTACTAAATTACTTGATCAGTTTACCAGGAGAAGATTCTGAATGAGAAGAAATTTTTGAATGTGATGAGTTGGATGACAAAGTTTATAAAGATCATATGGACTATCAGCCCCATGGAACACAACAAGGCAAATCACCAGAGTCGGAAAATGAATATTCATAACCTGTACAACAATATACAGGTAACACAGTGCTTTCATGTTCGATTCCAGTGGCACCACAAATTCCTACTCACCGCATCTGGAAGTTGGGAGTGCAGAGACTGCAACCAACTGAACAATGTGGACTCAATTGCACTGGGGCATTCACCTGAAAAATTAGGTCATCACAAAGTGTTGGTAGAAAACCCTGGTCCAACGTTTAAAGCTAAGAAATTTACATTTGCAGGTTGTTATTTGAGTATATGGTGAGTGTTGGTAGCCAATAACATTCTACAGAAAAATAAAGCTTTACCGAAACTGGAGCCCGAGAACTTCTCCACATGAGTACTCGAAACTGCCCAATTAGAAGCTGCCATAGCTATAATGTATGCACGAGGAATGTACGGAGAATGCAATTTCCCTCTGAAGCTTCTGTGATCTCAAATGTGGGGGCCAGCATTTTTTTCTCACTAGATGTGAAGAAATAAGTTCATAAAAGTCTTGCGATTTTTAAGATCTGATGACAAGCACATTTGTGAGGAAAGACTGAAGCCGATGGCAGCGCAGCAACTAGCCCAGTCTGGAATTCATTTTTTGTTATTATTACATGCGTATGGACCCAGTCGGATAACGCATTACATTTATGATTCGCCATTCTAATAGCCCACATATCTTTCATTCTTTCGCTATGGGCTTTCATCCTTTCTTCTGACCATTTCATTCTCTGACTTTACTACACATCTATTTATCTTCTGGCGGTAAAGTCTCTTGTCTACTATGTCCAATGTTCCATTCTGTGACTTTACCAAGTCATATTTGACTTCTTCTATCCATGGAATGTTCTTCAGTTTTGCAGTACATGTCTTAAATCTTGTGAGTTAACCTTAAAGATGAGAGTCTATGAATGTGTCCATAGAACTTCAGCCTACATTTCCTGATATATTCTGTTGCTTTGCGTGATTTGAGTATATACTCCTCTTCTGTTTTATCTGGTTCCATCATTTTCCTAATGATCTTCCTTTCCTTCTTCACGATGTTCTCCAGATCGCCTTTTCTGTTAAGTACCAAGGTTTTGCTTGCGTACAGCACTTCAGTTTTAAACACTGTATTATAATGTTTGATCTTTGTATGAATGCACATACATTTCTTCTTGTAGATTTCACGCATTCTCCCACATGCTCGTTTGAGCTTTTGTAACCGAGCTTTCTGAGTATCCTTTTCCAACACTGTTCTTTCTATGATATCACCGAGATATTTGAAGTGTGGAACTCGTTTGATCCTCCTGTATTTTGTGTTCAGTTCCTGAATGTCGAATTTAGTGCAAATGAACTTGGTCTCCTCGAATGAATTTTGTCGTTTTTTCAGCGCATTCCTTGAGGACTTCAATCTATTTGATCGATGTATTTCCGCAGCTGCTAGTATCGCTGGGTCGCCTGCGAAAGCTAAACAACTGACCATGTTGTCATCATTCTTCCGTCGGAGTTGAATGGGTTTCCAGTGGTCCTGGGTTTTCAGTTCTGCCTCCCATTCTCAGATGACTTTATCCAGAACAAGGTTGACGAGCAGTGGCGACAATCCATCACCTTGTCGCACACCAGTCTGTATCTCAAATGTCTCTTCAAGTTGCCCATGAATTTCACTTTTGACTTCGCGCCCATGAGTGTTTCCTTGATGAGTCTTAATGTCTTTCGACCAAGTGCTTGTTCTTCTAACACGTTAAAGAGGGACTGTCGATCGACCGAATCATATGCCTTCTTGAAGTCGACAACATACAGATGATTGGAGAGCTTTGGATTGCTCTATATTTCAACAGTATCTTCAAATTGAAAATTTGTTCAACACAAGAACGCCCCAGTCGGAAACCGGCTTGATAGTCACCAATTTTGTTTGCAAGCTGTACTTGTGTTCTTTGAAGAAGGTATACGCATAGAATTTTGTAGGTGACTTCAAGGAGAGAATTCCCTCTGTAGTTATTGATATCTGTTCTGTCACCTTCCTAGTGTAACGGATGGATAAGTGCACATTTCCATTCTTCAGGTACCTTTTCCGTTTTCCAGATGTCTGTGATGATTTGTGTGAGCTCCTCAAGTGTATTTGGGCTTATATTCTTCAATAGTTCAGCAACTGTACCATGTTCTCCACATGCCCTGTGATTCTTCAATCTGAAGATGTGTCTGTGGATTTCTTCTTTGGTAGGTGGTGGAGATTGTGGGTGTACTTGCATGGGAGTCTCTTTGGACCATCTTCATGTGTTCTCCTGGCAATTGAATTGCTCTGAGAAATATCGAGCCAATTCTCTACAACTATCTCAATTGGTCAGCGCGAGTTTAATCTGGTTTTCAGAAACATAAGTTCTGAGGGGTGTGGCCTCGAATCCTCCCTGCGAGCGTAATTTAAAAGTCTCGAGTATTGTGAGCTCGGAAGTCATTTTCTACTGAGTCCAACTGGTCCTTCATGTGCCTCCTCTTTGTCTGATAATTTTTGATGCTTCCTTTCTTGTCTGAGGATGATGTTGAGTCTCCAGTGACGTCTTGGAGTTATATTTCTGGAAAGCAATCTTTCATTCTTCCATTGCTTCTTTACATGCAGAATCCCACCATTGATGTTTAGTATTCTTCTGCAGTGGTACTTCCTTTTTGGCTCTCTTGATTATCTTGTTGTGGAATTGATCCTTTTCCTGTTCATCTTTTATGTTGCTTTCTTTGATCCTTTTGGTGTCGAATTTTTGAAGATGAGTTTTCCTGTGGTGGATTCTTTTCGGCGTAAATTTCACTCTGATCCGCACTAGATAGCGGTCAAAGTCAATGTTGGTTCCTCTTCGGACTTGCACATCATGAATTTCCGTCTGTGATGGGTGTGTCATGGCCATGTGTTCGATCTGATATTCTCTGAGAGACTGTATAGGAGATATCCAAGTCTTCTGTTTTCAAGGATGTTTCCTCAGGGAGGTGAACATTATTTTCAGATTGTTGTGTTGCCACATTTCAATGAGTCTCATGCCATTCTTGTTCGTGAATTTATAGGTTTGGGAATTTGCCTGCGATGTTTTGGTATCCCTTTTCTCAGCTAATCTGGGCTCTGAAGTCGCCTAGTAATATCTTTGTGTCTTCTTTGGGAATTAATGCCATGGCCTTCTCGAGTGTAGACCGGAAGTGCTCTGCCTTCTGCAGATCTCTCCTATTTTCAATGTTCATGGGTGCGTGTACATTAATTAGTGTGTATTTTTTGTTTGCACATTGTACATCCATTGTCATTAGTCTATTACTTATGGGATTGACTTCTTTAATCGAATCAACTATGCTCTTATGAACGACAAACTCAGTTCAGAGACAAACGCCCACATAAGTCAACCAGGCACTGAGTGGAATTCATTTGTAGCTAACTGTATCCAGAACTATAAACCAGGTGCTTTTATAACCACAGATGAGAAAATCTATCCATGTAAGGCTTGGTGCCGCTTCATATGGTAAAGGAGTAATAAACTAGATAAATTTGGTTTGAAGTGTTGACTTGCAGCAGATACGAGTAGTAAATATATGGCGAACAGATTCCCTTACTTAGGTAAACAAAGTGAAAGACTCACTAACATACCTGTTGCAGAGCATGTTGTTAGACATCTCATGCAAACTTACAGTTCTAAACGAATAAATGTAACACATGATAATTTCTTCATACCCAAACATCTTCCAGGGCAGCTGAAGCAGGAGAACACAAACAGGGTGGGTACACAGAAGAAACATTGAAGAGAATTTCTCCCTCCATCAGTGAAGTTTTTGATTATATGAAATAATAATCTTCATGATTACATTGAATGAAGTCGGAACTGTGGAGTGAGAGATTTCGAATTGCCGTGTTGCATGTTGTAAATGCAAGTGATGTGCTTACTCTGTGTTATTGTTAGCAAAACTTTACAAACATTGATTACGCAATACAACTTCCAATACCAATAAAGAAATACAGCCACTGCAAACTACATTCAGCCCCTTAGGCACTGAATCATCTAGCCCTGTTCAAAACTGAACACTTTGGTCCCTATGCAAGTAACAAATAAATTAAATTGTCTTACCTCTAGAGCAGCAATGGAGTAACACATATTCTGGTTTATGATAAAAAATATATAAATATTCTAGTTACAGGCTCAGCAGTGTGCAGTGCTAGCCACAATTCTTAAAATGCACATGGGATTGTTTTCGCTGAAAAACTACAACATTTAAGAAAATACAACTTCTTTAAAAAAAGTCACCTGGACAGGCAGGTGGTACTGATTATGGTGAATTACTAACACTGAGCTTTTTCAGTAAAAATATATTGCAAGTTACGTTTCGCTTTCAAAAACATCTGACAATTGAAGTTACATTACTTACAATTGATTCACAAACAATGAGATTTAAACAGCAAGTATTATCTAACTTCATTAATCTAACATAAATGCAAGCCAGCAAATTACACATGGTTCTGTTAACAAATCTTAGAAACAAAGTGAAATATCTAAATACCCTTTTTATCAGAACACTTTACATACATTCTGGGGTTACTCAACAATTGCAACTCATGTATACTAACATGCTGGCAAAAAAACAGAAATCACAATTATTTAACATTTACACCTTGGTTGCCTGAAGACTTCTGCTTCCATGTTCAACAATACTGACGTACATACATTAATCTGACACTTGGTGGCTTTACACAGCACACCCCAAAGACTGCTTACTCCATCATCATTCCCTCACAGACAGCTACCTACAACTGCCCACCCAACACTCACCTGTATTGTATTGTAATGTATTGAACTGGGGACCTAGAAACGATGGAGGGGCTTTGTCCTAGCCTTAGACCTCTGTGGTACACAATCCCACAACATGCTACAGCAGTCCACTCACCCCTCCACCGCCCCACACCGAACCTAGGGTTATTGTGCAGTTCAGCCCCCAGTGATTCACCCAGGAATGTTTCATACCAGGCCATTGTAACGCCAATGTTTGCATGGTAGAGTAATTATGGTGTACGTGTACATGGAGAACTTGTTTGCATAGCAATCGCTGACGTAGTGTAACTGAGGCAGAATAAGGGGAATCAGCCCGCTTTCGCCGAGGAAGATGGAAAATTGCCTTAAAAACCATCCACAGACTGGCCAGCACACCAGACCTCGACACTAATCCGCCAGACAGATTCGTGCCAGGGACTGGCACGCCTTCCCGCCCAGAAAATAGTGCATTAGATTGAATGGCTAACTGGGGATGCTAGTGCTCTCTTACTCATCTCTTTGGATGTGTGGTAATGCACAGTCAGCGATCTGCATTATCGAATCTATGAGAGACATTGATCATTTATAGTATACTAGTTTCATTTTAATTTATTAATATTCTTATCTTATTCTGGAGCCACAAACAATTGCAAACCAGTATACTCCTTTCAAAGTATACTGCTGGATCTCTGTATAATACCATTTTATACAAATCTGCTGACATGACAGATACTTCCTATTACTGGAAGACCAAGAAAAATGTTATTTTATTGAGCACAATGCACCAGTCAGTTGCAGTGGACGAACAAACACAGAAGAAACTCCCTGAATTTGTGAGCTTCTACAATTCCACTAAATTTGGAGTTGATATTTTGAACCATATGTTTCATCTGTCCACTGACATGTTTGGCTGCCTCAGGTGGGCAATGCATGTGTTTTCCAACATCCTAGACTGTATTGGAATCAAAACCTGAATCTTTTACAGAAAGACAGTAGGAGAAAGTTATCCAGTGAATATTTCTTTTCAAATTAGCAGATCAACTCTCCTCAGTGTATGTACAGTCAAGGACAGGAGCTGTTCATAATTTCACTATGACCACTGAAATATGTAAGGTAAGGCTACAGAAGACCTTCTACATAGGGGAATGCAAAAGTTTGAACAAAACCAAAAATCTGTGTGTGCAGTACTATAAATTCATTTATGGTACATGTGCTGGTAGTGTTAAAATGTATGTGCAAAGTGTTTTGACAAAGATGGAGTCTTGGATTAAAAAGATGTTATTGAGGAAAAAATATTATTTTATCACTTCTACAGCAATTTATGTCCATTGTTCTTTATTTTTCTTACTAAATATGTGTTTATAGCCTGTTTGGTGCTCTGACTGAGTGCAAGTCATACAGATGAAAATTTTATTGTATAGTTATATATTTATTCACATTTATAGGTTTAGTTTAAATTCATTTTGTATTTACAATGTCTTCTTTGCTTCGTCCTTTTTATTTAATTAAATACACTTTGAACAGAAATTTTTAAACATTACGCATTTGTTTGATAAACATAATGCACTACCGACCTGTAAAGACATCATACTGAAGTAAAACTGAAAACAAAGAACTAAACCTTCACCAGTCAAAATCACTGGTAGCAAACCTTCTAGGCAGTTCGCTAATGCTGGTCCTACTAGCATTAAAAAGAAGTATAGAAATATGAAATTGAGAATATAATTTAGAAGAGGTGTGAGAAAGTAACTGGATTAATTCAGCAGTGTGTGAGAAACTTAAGAAATTAAATTAGTTAGCTGAAGTTGTCGAACCACTGAATCCAAAAGACGCTTTTTATGGTGGTCATATAAATGCAATAAAATTAAGAGCTAAAGCAGATGGTGTTAAGAATAAAATATACTGATGTGTTTAATATCTATCCTACTCCCTAGGCCCGACAAGACGCCTCCTGAGACGCGGCAAGGCAGGAGTAGGCAAAATTCAACAAGGAATAACAATATTAATGTGCTAATAGTAAACTGCAGAAGCGTCTATAGAAAGGTCCCAGAACTGCTCTCATTAATAAACGGTCACAACGCCCATATAGTACTAGGAACAGAAAGTTGGCTGAAACCAGACGTAAACAGTAATGAAATCCTAAACTCTGATTGGAATGTATACCGCAGAGATAGGCTGGACAGTGAAGGGGGAGGCGTGTTTATAGCGATAAGAAGTGCAATAGTATCGAAGGAAATTGACGGAGATTCGAATTGTGAAATGATTTGGGTGAAGGTCACGGTTAAAGCAGGCTCAGACATGGTAATTGGATGTCTCTATAGGCCCCCGGGCTCAGCAGCTGTTGTGGCTCAGCACCTGAAGAATAATTTGGAAAATATTTCGAGTAGATTTCCCCACCATGTTATAGTTCTGGGTGGAGATTTTAATTTGCCGGATATAGACTGGGAGACTCAAACGTTCATAACGGGTGGCAGGGACAAAGAATCCAGTGAAATATTTTTAAGTGCTTTATCTGAAAACTACCTTGAGCAGTTAAACAGAAAACCGACTCGTGGCGATAATATATTAGACCTTCTGGTGACAAACAGACCCGAACTATTTGAATCAGTTAATGCAGAACAGGGAATCAGCGATCATAAAGCGGTTACTGCGTCGATGATTTCAGCCGTAAATAGAAATATTAAAAAAGGTAGGAAGATTTTTCTGTTTAGCAAAAGTGACAAAAAGCAGATTACAGAGTACCTGACGGCTCAACACAAAAGTTTTGTCTCAAGTGCAGATAGTGTTGAGGATCAGTGGACAAAGTTCAAAACCATGGTACAATATGCGTTAGATGAGTATGTGCCAAGCAAGATCGTAAGAGATGGAAAAGAGCCACCGTGGTACAACAACCGAGTTAGAAAACTGCTGCGGAAGCAAAGGGAACTTCACAGCAAACATAAACATAGCCAAAGCCTTGCAGACAAACAAAAATTACGCGAAGCGAAATGTAGTGTGAGGAGGGCTATGCGAGAGGCTTTCAATGAATTCGAAAGTAACGTTCTATGTACTGACTTGGCAGAAAATCCTAAGAAATTTTGGTCCTATGTCAAAGCGGTAGGTGGATCAAAACAAAATGTCCAGACACTCTGTGACCAAAATGGTACTGAAACAGAGGATGACAGACTAAAGGCCGAATTACTAAATGTCTTCTTCCAAAGCTGTTTCACAGAGGAAGACTGCACTGTGCTTCCTTCTCTAGATTGTCGCACAGTTGACAAAATGGTAGATATCGAAGTAGACGACAGAGGGATAGAGAAACAATTAAAATCGCTCAAAAGAGGAAAGGCCGCTGGTCCTGATGGGATACCAGTTCGATTTTACACAGAGTACGCGAAGGAACTTGCCCCCCTTCTTGCAGCGGTGTACCGTAGGTCTCTAGAAGAGCGAAGCGTTCCAAAGGATTGGAAAAGGGCACAGGTCATCCCCGTTCTCAAGAAGGGACGTCGAACAGATGTGCAGAACTATAGACCTATATCTCTAACGTCGATCAGTTGTAGAATTTTGGAACACGTATTATGTTCGAGTATAATGTCTTTTCTGGAGACTAGAAATCTACTCTGTAGGAATCAGCATGGGTTTCGAAAAAGACGATCGTGTGAAACCCAGCTCGCGCTATTCGTCCACGAGACTCAGAGGGCCTTAGACACGGGTTCACAGGTAGATGCCGTGTTTCTTGACTTCCGCAAGGCGTTTGACACAGTTCCCCATAGTCGTTTAATGAACAAAGTAAGAGCATACGGACTATCAGATCAATTGTGTGATTGGATTGAGGAGTTCCTAGATAACAGAACGCAGCACGTCATTCTCAATGGAGAGAAGTCTTCCGAAGTAAGAGTGATTTCAGGTGTGCCGCAGGGGAGTGTCATAGGACCGTTGCTATTCACAATATACATAAATGACCTGGTGGATGACATCGGAAGTTCACTGAGGCTTTTTGCAGATGATGCTGTGGTGTATCGAGAGGTTGCAACAATGGAAAATTTTACTGAAATGCAGGAGGATCTGCAGCGAATTGACGCATGGTGCACGGAATGGCAATTGAATCTCAATGTAGCGAAGTGTAATGTGATGCGAATACATAGAAAGATAGGTCCCTTATCATTTAGCTACAAAATAGCAGGTCAGCAACTGGAAGCAGTTAATTCCATAAATTATCTGGGAGTACGCATTAGGAGTGATTTAAAATGGAATGATCATATAAAGTTGATCGTCGGTAAAGCAGATGCCAGACTGAGATTCATTGGAAGAATCCTAAGGAAATGCAATCCGACAACAAAGGAAGTAGGTTACAGTACGCTTGTTCGCCCAATGCTTGAATACTGCTCAGCAGTGTGGGATCCGCACCAGGTAGGGTTGATAGAAGAGATAGAGAAGATCCAACGGAGAGCAGCGCGCTTCGTTACAGGATCATTTAGTAATTGCGAAAGCGTTACGGAGATGATAGATAAACTCCAGTGGAAGACTCTGCAGGAGAGACGCTCAGTAGCTCGGTACGGGCTTTTGTTGAAGTTTCGAGAACATACCTTCACCGAAGAGTCAAGCAGTATATTGCTCCCTCCTACGTATATCTCGCGAAGAGACCATGAGGATAAAATCAGAGAGATTAGAGCCCACACAGAAGCATACCGACAATCCTTCTTTCCACGTACAATACGAGACTGGAATAGAAGGGAGAACCGATAGAGGTACTCAGGGTACCCTCCGCCACACACCGTCAGGTGGCTTGCGGAGTACGGATGTAGATGTAGATGTAGATGTACTGCACAATATTATGATTATTATTGTGTAGGTCAACCAACAAAAATATATAAGCCAAAATATTATTATAAAAATGGTATGGGTTTATAAAACCAAAAGTAATGGCATCTAGAGGATTATATCATCCTGTTTTACCTGTACAAAGGAAGATTGAAAAAAATGAAAAACTGTAGTTTCATTTATGTTTAAAAAGGTAGAAGAAAGAATAAAAAATATAATCATAATGATGACAAAATAAGCTTTATTCGATCTTGCACAACTGATTAAGTAAATAGAGCTATAGAAAAAGGATATAGAGAATTTTAGATATCTGTAAAGTGTGGAATTTCAGAAATAAGAGCAATGTTGTTTGAAAATTACATGAAAGACTTTACAAAATTAAAATTGGAAACCAGCCCCTATAAGTTTTAAACTAAAAATATGTATATAAAATATCTAAAGAAAAATGGGTACTGACATAGATCTAAAGAGAATAGAAGAAAATCAGGAAAATAGGCTACTGCTAAGATATGTCTGAATTCATTTTTGGACAGTATCAAAGTATTTGTCAGATTTACAGAAGTTTTTTGAGATATGACTGGTTGATCAACTAGATGATATAAATATAAATTTTAGTAATGACAATTTGGTTCAAATGTAGTACATTTTTAAGAATTATTATGTGAAAAATAACACAGCTGTAAGTATTTTTATGGCACCATTCACAACATCAGATGCAAGATTCAGATTATATGGTTGTCACATAAGCTAGGGAAAGCTCTTACATATTTTGATATGGGCAGCATAGTGGATATTGATAATGGTGGAGGTACTGTGGAAACAGGTTGAATGCTAACTGAATAGATTAATGAATTAAGAAATGATTGGAGTACAGATTGGGCTTCAAGTGAACCTATAAGTCACTATTTTGAGAAAAATGATAAAAATACAGAGATAAAAATAAATGTATTCGCATTTTAAACTATAAGAATATTTAAAAGTCATATGCTGAAGATAAGATAAGATTAATTGAGGATGATGTGAATGAAATGATACTGATAGAGTACAACCAAATGTCTAGAGATGTAACAAAGAAACCAGTTAAAGTGGAATTCTTGTTTCCTTATGAAATGTTCTAGAAAAATATGATACATTACCATATTGATTTTTAATTTTACTAATAAATTTTCACTATACATAAATGGAACGCTTACTGAAGAAATGCTACAACACTACCAATACCAATTTCTTTCAGAAGAATAGTGAGTTACAAATAAATGTTTCATACAACATTAATGGAAATAAAGTATGTTTGGAATTCAATAACGAATTTAAAATTATTTTTTCCAGGTAGATATTTGGAATCAGTTAGTTGGGATTTGAAGGACAGAATATTAAACTGAGATATAAAGGAATGAAACAACTAAAAATAATGATAATGAATAACACGATCTAGAATTTTTTCTTTAATCTTTTTTCAGATTTTGATGTATATATTTCCTGTTTCTATTTTAAATTTGTGGGAGCTTGAGAAGAATGTTAACAGATTTGCACCCAAATGCACCAAACTGACCCAATTAGTAGCTAGAATTAGAGATGATAAAAATTTATAAAATTTAACTGTTTTCAAAAATTTAAGTGCTTTTTAGACCTTTGGTGTAATTTTGAATCTGGAATTTTATAATTAATTCTAGTTCACACAATTTATGTGGCTTTTTATATAGTAGTTGTAATAGTGAGTGGGTGCATTGATGCACTTGGCATGTTTTCATTGTACATCATTTTCTATGAATCAGTAAAATTAATTTCATTTTGATACAAGTAGGTTGAATTAATTTTATTTTTAATTTTTAATTAATTTTATTTGTTAAAATTGAAATAAAATTAATTAAAAATAAGATTAATTTAATTAGTTCATATTAAAATAAAATTAATTTGATCAGTTTATCAAAACAAGAGTGTGCAATGAAAACATGTCAACTGCACTCAAAGTACACACTTACTGTTCCCTGGGCCTAAATATCTTTGGTCTTAGTACTGGAATGAATACCCAAGCTGATACCATGCATGTTCTATTGGAACCTGGTCTGAGAATTTTTCTGGTCACACGTGCACCTTGACATCACATGTGCCACATGTTGACTGACGAGCATTGTCCAGCTGAAAAATGGAAACCTTATACTACTGCATGAAGGGTAACACATGAGAACCCAGTGTATCGATGCTGTACTGGAAATGTCAGAAGTCATATCTGAAGGCTTTCCATATCATGATGCCAGGAAAACACCCGTTTGCCTCTTCAAAACATTGTAAGAGTGGAACCTATCCTCATGTCGCCACCATACTAGCTCACAGTTATCATCTACGGCAGAGCAGAAGTATGATTCATCACTGAACACTACGTAACTCCATGCATCAGTAGCCTATGCTTCCCAGTCATTGTTCGAACACAAATGCAGCCCTGTCCACTGTACTGAAATAGCAGCATAGGCATGAGAGGGTAATTGCCTAGTTCCGCAGTTGGTAGTCTCTAACCAATAGTGTGGGACAACACAGGATGTTGCAAGAGTCCATTACTTGTTCTCGGGCATCTGGTGCTTATATGTTGTAGGTATGGCTAGCTTGGTGCACAGTATGGCTATTCTCTCTTGGGGTAGTCATGGCTCCCTCTGTCGAGTCCGCCGTCGTGTGTGTGTGTGTGTGTGTGTGTGTGTGTGTGTGTGTGTGTGTTTGTGTTTGTGTGTGTGTGTGTGTGTGTGTGTGTTGTCCTTAGCGTAAGTTAGTTTAAGTTAGATTAAGTAGTGTGTGAGCTTAGGGACCAAGACCTCAGCAGTTTGGTCCCATAAGACCATACCACAAATTTCCAAAAAATTCGAACAGAGCCTTGACGACGACTATTTCTCCTCTCACATTACACTACAAACCAACATCAGGCCACTCTCACATCTGAATGCACCACATATATAGATGTCGCACTATTCGACCAGCTACCCACATGCAGGCCCACAAAAGGTCCTGTTCCTGTTTTTTGCTGATGACGCTGTCTCACCTGAGTATGCAGCATCTCTGTGTCCCTCACAGTGACCTCTCAACACCTGTGTCTTTTCATGCCGCTTTATACACTACCATGCCTTGCAACAACAGTGAACACAAACAACCCTAATGAACTCTATTTGTCACAGTGAAATGAAGCTCTAAACATTTAAGTACCCACCGAAGGTATGTACAGATATAGAGTTACAATGACATCCACCATGTCTTCTGGGTGTTCCCCTTGGCAGGCAACGTATTTTAAGAAGTGGATTATGTGCAAGTTAAATGTAGGGTTATGATTTGTGGAGTCACTTTTCGAAGTGCAGGGACTGCTAGGACCCCCCACCCCTGGTACTGTATAGAGCAGCGGTACTTCTTGGCGAAAGCAGTCTTTTGACTTCCCTCTATACATTTCACACATTTGCGTCAGTTACAAAGAGTGATTCTAGTCTCCAAAGCTTTGCCTGACGTCTCTATGCCTGTTCTTTCAATTTCTGAACCAGCGTCGTTTTTTAAGGCCAGACACAACACGTGACCCTATAACTTGTTGTCTTCTTTTTAACTGTTGTCATCGATTACTGAGTTGTAAAAATCGTTCTTGCCGACGTTTTTGGGCTTGTTCATAAGGTAAAGTACATTTTAACTACGATTGCAGCTCAGAGGATTCAACATGGGGAAGGCAACTGGCTGGGTTCGGAAACCGCAGAAAACATAAATCTGACTAGTTGGACAATGGCATGAACCTCGTTTCTCCAAAGTGTGAGTTGAGAATCTTTATCAATCCGTCGCCTCAGTAGTGTGTGTGTCTCTTCGTAACTGGATAAGTGAGCCAGGCTCGGATCAGAAAAAAGAGAGAACACATACCACTTTGCGCGGGATCAGTTCTAGTGAAGCTCTGCGATGAACATATTAACCTCCAGAACAAGCGTGGCAACGCGATTGTTATGATTTGAGATGATGCGAAATGTACAAATCTAAGTTGCATTCCATGCCTCAAAAAATTACATGTACTTTATTCTTAATTTAAATTCAGTAGATGAATTTTATAACGAATGGGTTTACAGAAAAGAAACATGTACATAATCAAACCTCACTTTTACAGTTATGAACTAAACTGGTCTGCAAGCAAATCTGACTGCGAGAATGCAAATGAAATGTGCCCTGTATGAACCAATACTGTCTGATAAAAATAAAATAAAAAAGGTACTCTCAACTTAAATGAAAATTATTAAACTCAGCATTGTTAACTTATACTGTCGTATCTCCTGTATTTGGCTTAGCGGTGTCGCAATGGCAGACCCCGTGCCACTGTTCCTGCAGAAAAAGAAGAGAAGGCACATCTCAATTTCTGAGCCGTTACTAGCTACGGAATTGCAGTAGTGTAATGCGATCTCTTAAATAGATGCAATACGAACTTAGCTCCTCCCGAACAGACCATGAAGGGCCAAGGGTACCGATCGGCCGCCGTGTCATCCTCAGCCCACAGGCGTCACTGGATGCGGATATGGAGGGGCACTTGGTCAGCACACCGCTCTCCCAGCCGTATCTCAGTTTCCGAGACCGGAGCCGTTACTTCTCAGTCAAGTAGCCCCTCAGTTTGCCTCACCAGGGCTGAGTGCACCTTCGCTTGCCAACAGCGCTCGGCAGACCGGATGGACACCCAACCAAGCGCTAGCCCAGCCCGACAGCGCTTTACTTCGGTGATCTGACGGGAACCGGTGTTACCACTGCGACAAGCCTGTTGTCTAATGCGAACTTGGCTCTCATAAAATTTATCTGTCATTAAAAAGAATTTTCGTCAGGTAATGATAGCTGGATTATAACATAGGATAATCTGAGTTACTCTCTAGACAAAAATTCCTAACAATAAACTGTATTAAAAATCATCTAATCAATTTCTTCACTCCATTCAATTTACAGAATTTCTCCAATCAATGCTCAGCAAGCAATAAGAAAATATTTCACTACAAATTACAGTTACGCAAGGCGAAAACTAGGGAAATACAAAAAATGTAACTCAACATGAAAATATATTCTAAGACAAAAGTCTTCATATTAGTGATTAAATTAATTTGGCCTTTTCAGATCCATTAAAATTGACTGTGACAAAACTTCATAAAAATAGCAAGACATTCCTGATTTATTTGCCTGTCGGTTGAACCAACAATCCCTAACTAAATGTGTCGTCATAAAGTAAAATATGTTAACCCGTTACCTTAAATCATAACCTTCTAATAGTAGTATCTGTCTTAGTACATCCATCTCATTCAAATGGGTAATGATAACATTCCTTTTGTAAAATAATAGCTTCCATCGGATCAATAAAAATAATGAAAAGAGTACCACGTTCTGCGTACTTCCTGTACAAGTTCACTGCTGTGACTACCCCGCTATAACTCCCTATCTCCTCTCCTCGCGATCAAAACTTACCAGCACATCTTCGCAGAGCAAAGATGACCCAACTAGTGTCCGGGCAAAGCAGTGTCTGTGACGAGGTGGTGCACATAACTAAACGATACAAATATTACATGCACGTCCTGAAACATCCAATAACAAGAAAATTATATACATACACATTTAAACACAAAAAGTCGTAGATCAGTTTTTGTTATTTAGACAGTGAAATAACTGATTATGCTAGAAGTAGAGAGGATATAAAATGCAGACTGGCTGTAGCATAAAAAGTGTTTCTGAATTAGTGTAATTTGTTAAAATATTATATAAATTTAAGTGTTAGGAAATATTTATGAAAGTATTCGTCTGTGGCGTGTAGCCTTGTACGGAAGAGATTCGTGGAAGAAAACCATTTCAGAAAAGAAGATATTAGAAGCTTTTGAAATGTGGTGCTGCAGAAAAATGCAGAAGATTAGATAGGTGGATCGCGTAACTAATGAGGCTATACTCAATATTACCGATGAGGAAAGAAATTTGTGGCAGAACTTGAATAAAAAAAGGAATCGTTTGAGAGGACACATTCTGAGACACCAAGGAATAATCGGTTTAGTACTGAAGGGGAAAAATTGTAGAGGGAGACCAAGATATGATTGTAGTAAGTAGGTGGGTCACCGTGGTTATTCAGAGATGAAGACGACAGAATAGCGCAGAAAGCTGCATCTAACCATTCTTCGGACCAAAGACCACAACAACAAACAACAAAAGCAAAGTTTTTAAATAAGTCTAGATGGAAGACAATGTTCTTTTGAGATGTAGTTGTTTTGATTATAAATCAAGCACATTTATTGAAGACCGTGCCCCAACTGCAGAGGTACGAGAGGCAAAGTATTATGTTTTCGTACTAAGCGAGAAACAGTTTTCAGGGTGGTGTTAAGGGATGTCGTAAGGCGTTCTACGTTAGCACAGAGGGAGTCGGTTAATGACCGGAAGGTTCAAAAAATGCTTCAAGTGGCTCTGAAGACTACGGGACTTTACATCTGAGGTCATCAGTCTCCTAGAACTTAGAACTACTTAAACCTAACTAACCTAAGAACATCACACACATCCCTGCCCGAGACAGGATTCGAAACTGCGACGTAGCGGTCGCGCGGTTCCAGACTGTAGCGCCTAGAATCACTCGGCCATCCCGGCCGGCCCGGATGGTGTCGACATGAAATCTGTGTACTAGACAGGGATAACGTTCTAGGTTGTTAGTGTAGCTGAATTTACGGTTTCCAAAAAATGTAAGAAATAATGAAGTTGTGGAGACACACCTCAGCCCAGAAGACGACCTACGACCTCATCCATAAAAGTTGGGTAGCGATAGGACAAAAATAGTGGGTACCAGCTAGCAGTTTTGACAGCTAAATAAAGTATTGATTAATTCCACCGTACTTCCACGCTGCAGTTTAACATCGAGCTGTCATGTTAATAACACCTAAACTTGAGTCTGATAAAATATTTCTAACGGCAAAGGACGTCTGAAGGGTTGGCCTGAGGTGACAACACACCGGTACCCCGCATCGGTACCTCTGAAGAAAAAGTGCAGATTTTGAAATGTGGTACGATAGAATTTTGTTTTGAACCAGTAAAAATTTTGTATTCACCCTTCTAAAAGGTTCAGAAATAACGTTTTAAGAAGTCTAGATTGCAGAAACCACCCCCGCCCCCGCCCTCCCCCAGGAACGCCACAGTACCGGAACCTGTTTTTTACTACAAATCAAGCACTTTGGTTGACAGTCGATTGCGTGATGCGTAGACCGACGAGCAGTAAAGACAACAGATCGGCATACAGAGAATGCAGCCAGTTCAGTAAGTGGACAGTCACCGTAGATCCCAAATTCGTGCAGCACGTTCCAACTTAGACAGCATTCCGAAGATGAACTCGATTTTAAGAGAAATTTAAACAGCGAATAATCAGGTCGGAGACTAATTGCTCATAGAAGGCTTCATCTCTCTCCAGACGAAGTAAATAAGCCTAAGGTTTGCCTTCGTCGTTGATGTGTCTTGTTATACCGCGGATGACCACATTGCAGAGACACAGTGAGGGTTGTGTACGCGCAACGTTGTTTCGAATTTATGAAGAGAATACTCTTATGACAGCGCAGTGCTATGAATCTGATACAGTTTTCGTTAAAGTCGCGCCCACACAGGACGTGCTGTACAAGACCAAGGAAAGAGGTTCGGCGCAGTCTTAAGGATCCACGTGGCGGTAAAGGTCCATCCATCCATTCACATCCACATTGATACTCTGTAAATCGCATTTAAGTGCCTGGCAGAGGGTTCATCAAACCACCTTTACAATAATTCTCTGTTATTCCAGTCACGTACAGTGCGCGGAAAAAACGAACACCTATATTTTTCCGTGCAATCTCTGATTTCCCTTATTTTATTATGACGATAGTTTCTACCTATGTAGGTCAGTATCAACAAAATATCTCCACGTTCGGAGGAAAAAGTCGGTGAGTGAAGTTTCACGAGAAGATCCTGCCGCAACGTAAAATGCCTTTGTTTTATGATGTTCACCCCAAATCCTGTACCATTTCAGTGATACTCATTCCCCAATTTCGCGATAATACAAAACGTACTGCGCTTTTTTTTTTAACTTTTTCGATGTACTCCGTCAGTCGTACCTGGTTAGGATTCCACACTGCCTAACAGTATTCTAAAACAGGACGGACAACCGTAGTGCTGGCAGTCTCTTCAATAGATCTTTAACATTTTCTAAGTGTCCTACCAAAAAAACGGTTCGCGTTCCTCACAGCATTTTCTATGTGTTCCGTCCAGTTTAACTTACTAGTAATTCTATTTCCTAAGTATTTAGTTGAACTTATGGCCTTTAGATTTGACTGATTTATAGTGTGATCAAAGTTTAACGGAGTCCTTTCAGCACTCATTTGGATGACCTCATACTTTTCCTTATTTAGGGCTAAGTACAAATTTTTGCACTATACGGATGGCTTTTCTAAATCGTTTTGCAATTTATTTTGATCTTCTGATAACTTTACCAGTCGACAAACAACATCATCATCAGCAAACAACCTAAGACGGCTGCTCAGATTATCTCCTAAATCATTTATATACGTAGGGTACACCAAAGAGCCTATAACACTGGAACGTCAGAAATCGATGAATTTCCGTCAGTTACTACGAACTGTGACCTTTATGACAGGGAATCTCGAATCCAGTCACAAAAGTGAGACGATATTCAATTAAGATGCAATTTCACTACAAGCTGCTTGTGTGGTATTGTGTTGCTTATTTCATGAGAGCCGTCCTGTGTAGCCGAGCGGTTCTAGGCGCTTCAGTCTGGAACCGCGCGATCACTACGGTTGTAGGTTCGAATCCTGTCTCGGGCATGGATGTGTAGTTCTAAGTTCTAGGGGACTGATGACCTCAGATTTTAAATCCCATAGTGCTCAGGTCCATTTGAACCATTTGAATTTCATGAGTGATTTTGATACTCACTGCTGTGAAAATTATGTGTTCCATGGCTTCTGTAATGTAGCCCAAACCTCATAGGAATGGCGTGTCCTGACTTTATCGTCGTCCTTCATAACTCTTTGTTATATGGTGCGAGACTTCGTCGAATCTGAGACTCACATCCAGCAAGACGAATAGAGGCCGCCGCATCTCGGTAACAAATTGCACTTACACTACGGATTACGTTCTTGCTTTTAGGCTAAAACAAACTTATGATGTGCTACAAATGTATCAAGCACAGAGAGAACTAGCGAGAGTTCTCGTGTACTGATGTAAGAATGTAAGTCTAGAGCAAACGTATGTCCTATCAGTAGATGGCGGCTGTACTGTAAGCTCCCGGTGAAGTTCAAATTGCTTTACTTTTCCCAAGGAGACAGCCGAACATGAAGTAATTCAGCAGCATAGTGAAAAAACAATGTGAATGATTTTCACATCTGAAATCTCTCAACTCCCATCTAAATGAATTTCTCCCTTTAGATTCCGTCAACACCTGGAAGCGTTTCTCGTTTTTTTGAATCGATTCACCTGTTGCATCGTGAGCTGAAGACGCTAACACCTGTCGTGGAAATGTTGTTTGGGGATAGAGCTCGCGCAGCGGCAAATGTTGTGGATTAGGAATGGACAGCCCGTTTGAAACCACCGGCCAATCAGTCAGAGTGCAAGGCGGAACGGAGTGTTGGCAATTAGTTCGATGGACGCAAGCCAGTCGTCGCGTGCGCAATTGCAGCGGCATACGTTCCGTTAAAAATACATGTTGGCACCCGCCTATCCGCCTCTGTACCGGCCACGTCGAACTGAAGCAGGCGAAAGCACGTTATCCATCAGAGTATCGCCATCTGCGAATTTTTGTTGATAACGGTCTACCGTGTTCCAGTTTTCGTCTTCGTGAAGTTCATTGCTCCCTGAGATTCTATAGTAAAATATTATCAAAAATGCGCCACATGATCATTAGCTACTTTATGAAGCAAAATTAGACGGTCTCATATGATAATCGTTCTGGTGACGCTAGTAAACGGCTTATTAAATAAAAATATATAAATCTGTATATATGATATAGGATCTGTAATCTGATTAACCTTTACTGGCTGTCATTTATCCACTTTAATACATACAAAAAAAATCCTAGGGATATGACATATTCAGTTGTGTATGGAATACCAAAGTTGTGTTTGTACTTCTTTAATCTTTATAAGTCTACATCTACATCTACATGGATACTCTGCAAATCACATTTAAGTGCCTGGCACAGGGTTCATCGAACCACAATCATACTATCTCTCTACCATTCCACTCCCTAACAGCGCGCGGGAATAACGAACACCTAAACCTTTCTGTTCGAGCTCTGATTTCTCTTATTTTATTTTGATGATCATTCCTACCTATGTAGGTTGGGCTCAACAAAATATTTTCACATTCGGAACAGAAAGTTGGTGACTAAAATTTCGTAAAAAGATCTCGCCGCGACGAAAAACGTCTTTTTGCTTTAATTACTTCCATCCCAACTCGCGTATCATATCCGCCACACTCTCGCCCCTATTACGTGATAATACAAAACGAGCTGACCTATTTTGCACCCTTTCGATGTCCTCCGTCAATCCCACTTGGTAAGGATCCCACACCGAGCAGCAATATTCTAACAGAGGACGAACGTGTGTAGTGTAAGCTGTCTCTTTAGTGGACTTGTTGCATCTTCTAAGTGTCCTGCCAATGACCTTTGGCTCGCCTTCCCCACAATATTATCTATGTGGTCTTTCCAACTGAAGTTGTTCGTAATTTTTACACCCAGGTACTTAGTTGAATTGACAGCCTTGAGATTTGTACTATTTATCGAGTAATCTAATTCCAACGGATTTCTTTTGGAACTCATGTGGATCACCTCACACTTTTCGTTATTTAGCGTCAACTGCCACCTGCCACACCATACAACAATATTTTCTAAATCGCTTTGCAACTGATACTGGTCTTCGGATGACCTTACTAGACGGTAAATTACAGCATCATCTGCGAACAGTCTAAGAGAACTGCTCAGATTGTCAACCAGGTCATTTATATAGATCAGGAACAGCAGAGGTCCCAGGACGCTTCCCTGGGGAACACCTGATATCACTTCAGTTTTACTAGATGATTTCCCGTCTATTACTACGAACTGCTACCTTCCTGACAGTAAATCACGAATCCAGTCGTACAACTGAGACGATACCTCATAGGCCCGCAGCTTGATTAGAAGTCGCTTGTGAGGAACGGTGTCAAAACCTATCCGGAAATCTAGAAACACGGAATCAACTTGAGATCCCCTGTTGATAGCGGCCATTTCTTCGTGCGAATAAAGAGCTAGCTGCGTTGCACAAGAGCGATGTTTTCTGAAACCATGCTGATTACGTATCAAAAGATCGTTCCCTTCGAGGTGATTAATAATGTTTGAATACAGTATATGCTACATGAATACTCTGCAAATCACATTTAAGTGTCTGGCAGAGGGTTCATCGAACCACCTTCACAATTCTCTATTATTCCAATCTCGTATAGCGCGCGGAAAGAATTAAGACTTATATCTTTCTGTACGAGCTCTGACTTCTCTTATTTTTTCGTGGTCATCGTTCCTCTCTACGTAGATCGGTGTCAACAATATATTTTCGCATTCCGAGGAGAAAGTTGGTGATTGGAATTTAGTGAGAAGATTGCGTCGTAACGAAAAACGCCTTTCTTTTAACGATTTCCAGCCCAAATCCTGTATCATTTCTGTGACACTCTCCCCTATTTCGCTATAATACAAAAAGTGCTGCCTTTCTTTGAACTTTTTCGATATACTCCGTCAGTCCTATCTGGTAAGGATCCCACACCGCGCAGCAGTATTCTAAAAGAGGACGGACAAGCGTAGTGTAGGCAGTCTCCTTAGTAGGTCTTTTGCATTTTCTAAGTGTCCTGCCAATAAAACGTAGTCTTTCGTTAGCCTTCCCCACAACAGTTTCTGTGTGTTCCTTCCAATTTAAGTTGTTCTTAATTCTAATACCTGGGTATTTAGTTGAATTTACGGCTTTTAGATTAGGTTGATTTATCATGTAACCGAAGTTCCTTTTAGCACTCAAGTGGATGACCTCACACTTTTCGTTGCTCAGGGTCAACTGCCACTTTTCACACCATTCAGATATTATTTTCTAAATCGGTTTGCGGTTTGTTTTGATCTTCTGATGACTTTATTAGTCGATAAACGGCAGCGTCATCTGCAAACAACCGAAGACGGTTGCTCAGATTGTCTCCCAAATCGTTTACATAGATAAGGAACAGCAAAGGGCCTTTAACACTACCTTGGAGAACGCCAGAAATCACTTCTCTTTTACACGATGACTTTCCGTCAATTACTACGAACTGTGACCTCCTTGACAGGTAATCACAAATCCAGTCACATGAGTGAGACGATATTCCATAAGCATGCAATTTCAATACGAGCCGCTTGTGTAGAACAGTGTCAAAAGCCTTCCGGAAATTCAGAAATACGGAATCGCTCTGAAATCCCTTGCCAAAAGTACTCAACACTTCTTGTGAATAAAGAGCTAGGTGTGTTTCACAGGAATGATGTTTTCTAAACCCATGTTGACTGTGTCAATAGTCAGTCTTCTTCGAGGTAATTCATACTGTTAGAACACGATATAGGATCCAAAATCCTGCCAAGTCAAAGAGTAGTTTGCAGTTAAACTGCTGCCAATAACAAACAGCACGCATAGTAATATTTTATTTGAGCAAACATTCAGAAGTTTATATTCCGAAAAATCACGAGCTCGTAAAATTTCGCCTCCGTCAACAATTACTTATTTTAGAATTGACATGTTTTATTCGAAAGTTCTCATTTTCTTCGTTGTAAAGAACGCTTTGTTTTGTTTCACAATTATATAATTTGTGGAGTATTCTTATTCAAAATAACTGTTGTCGCAAGACATCCAAAACGTTCCGAATTCAGAGCGTAATCACATCAAAATTCCAGTCTTGGTATTTTTAGCGCTGTTTTCATCTGCATTCAAAAATTTATAATGTTACAAAAAGACGTATTACTTAAGGAAATATTTCAAAAGTAAAATATTATTTTCTTGAGCGATCTGTAGCGTCTTTAATGAAGTGAGGAAAATTTTACGCGCCCAAATTTTTGGCCATAAGATTACAACATTATTTCAGAGCCATTTATCAAATACACAAGCAATACGTAGGCAATAGTTAACCAGGATGACCCCACTGGCAAATTTGGAACAGTGTTGACAACAATTAAAAATTTTTATATTGTTATTGAATATGACATCACTCTGTACTTCAGACGTTAGTTTAGCTGTCCTCCGAAAGCTTTAAATAGGCTACATTCAGTCATTCCTTTATTCCGTCTCTACTAACACGTAGTCAAGTCAATTTTAGATTTGTACAATGTAAACTTGCCTTTGGGTGTGTGGAGTTCTTTAAGTCATCACTCATCAAATTAATGACTGCTAAATCAAATATGATCCTAATTAATTCAGTTCGTTACTCATAAGTAATCAAATTTCAGAAGACACGGATTTAACATTAACTGAAATATATATAACATCCTTAAAAACCAGCTTCACCGAGATTGTTTTTAAAGATTTACAAACGATCTTGGCCAACCTGGTTTTTAAGAATAATTCAGATCGCCCCCAACAGTTAACACGAAGTCAAACATATATGATATCTATAAACTATTGGCTTGGAAAACTTGGATAAAAGCGCTGGAAAGGCATGAGATGGAGTTCTAGGGGATGCTTCTATATTTTCAGTACCGGGACGATGGTGCTTTCTCGCCATTTTGATGGGAATTCCCCCTCAATCCAGGTGTAGTTGAAGATGTTAAGGAGAAGACGCTGACAGTCCGCTGATATGTGTTTGAGCATTTGGTTGTCTATGCTTTATCCCTGGGTATGTATCAGGACAAAGGGCTAGGGCACTGAAGAATTCCAACTCGTTGAATGGAGCGTCATAGGGCTCCAAGTGGCATGTATTCAAATACATTTGTATTCATTTCATCCACTGTTTAATGATACGAAAGGCAGTTTGATAGTTCTCACATGCAGAGGCTTGAGCTTAATGCAGAGCAATATATTCGGCGGCAGCATTTGGGCCAGCGAAGGCAGCAACATTCAAGGAAATACCAGGGGTCTGATCTTCGCCTAAATCTGCGAAAGTGGTCGAGTGGTTGAAACGTACTGTACTTAGCATTCTTGCTTCTGCTGCTTTACTAGTTGGCGGACCTGAGCATGAAGCCATTTAAAGGCAGTGAGGTGCTCCATCTGTGGAGCTTGCTTACAGAGTTGGAGAGCCTGCCTGCGATCTCTAATGGCCTCTAGATTTCTGAGGTCCACCAAAGTACTATCTTCCTATGGGAGATCCCAAAGAACAGGGGACTGCTAAAGCTGGCTGATAATAGGATGGCTGCAGTCACCTACATGTAGTGTGGAGCTAAGCACGATAGTGGACATGAAAGCAAGCCAGTCGGCTTTGTTGAGAGCCCATTTGGATGGGCGTCCAGGGGTTAGACGCTGAGGGAGGGACAGGGAGATCACTCAATGGTCGCTACCACTCTCCAGTGGATGGATGGGAGAAGACTGAGGCTGCAAATAGAAAGATCAATGGCTGATTAAGTCCCATGTGCCGCACTGAAGTGTATGGGAGCAACAGTGTTCAAGAGACAAAGGTCGAGATCTGCCAGTACGTTTTCTGTGTCTTTACTGCGGTCTGTGGCCGGGCGGTTCTAGGCACTTCAGTCTGGAACCGCCCGACCGCTACGGTCACAGGTTCGAATCCTGCCGCGGGCATGGATGTGTGTGATGTCCTTAGGTTAGTTAGGTGTAAGTAGTTCTAAATTCTAGGGGACTGATGACTTCAGATAAGTCTCACAGTGCTTAGAGCCATTTATTTTGTATCCGAGGACCCGAGTTCGATTTTCGATATTGCTTGGGAATTTTTGTTGGTGGAGGGAGTAGAACGAGGTCCACTGAGCCTCATGATGGCAGCTGACGAGCTAGTTGACTGAGAAGTGCCGTCGTCAAGGTGAAGTAAACCGACAACGGCCGGAAGGACGGTGTGCCGACCCGCATCCAATAAAGCCGTTGGCACAGGATGGCACGCTGGTCCCGATTAACAAATTAGGGCCGGAACGAGGAGCAAATTGGTCCTGAGATCGTTCATTCAAATTTCTTAGTGCAGATCAAAAACGTAAAATATATAGTGATCGATACAGCAACATGACTTATCAGTTTTTACCTATTGCTTCTCCGAACTAACATTCAGGAATGTAATTTGTACTACAGAACGTCGTTTCCGATGTCACGTTTTCTTCTTCAATCGACAATGTTTCCCAAATTGTCCGTAACCCTTCCGTTCTGTTTTAGGTGCGCACTGAGGGACAAAAGTCATAACATAGCGAAATGCAGAAACACAGATGGTGATAGTATCGCATACAGAAGGCATAAAAGGGCGACACATTGGGGGAGCTATCATGTGTACTCAAGTAAGTCGTGTGAAAATGTTTCCGAAGCGATTACGGCCCACGACGAGAATTAACAATCTTTGAACGCATGTAAGTTGGAGCTAAAGACACGGGACATTCCATTTCGGAAACCGTTAGGGAATACAATACTTCGAGAGTTTGGGAAGTGTTGTCAGTTCTAACAGAGAAACCACGCTGCATGAATTAACGGTCAATGTGGAACATACGACTAACGTATCCGTTAGGACAGTGCCGCGAAATTTGGCATTAATGGGCTATGGCAGCAGCCGACCCACGCGAGTGCCTTTGCTAACAGTACGACATCCCCTACAGCACATCTCCTGATGTTGTGACCAGATTGAGTGGACCCTACACAACTGGAAAACTGTGGCGTGGTCAGATGAGTCCTGATTTCAATTGGTAAAAGTTGATGGAAGCGTTTAAGTGTGGCACAGACCCCACGAAGCCATGAACCCATGTTGTGAACAAGGCACTGTGCAGGCTGATGGTGGCTCCATAATAGTGTGACCTCTGTTTACATGGAATAGACTGGGTTCCCCAGTCCGACTGAACCGATCAGTAATTGTAAATGGCTGTGTTCGGCTACCTGGATACCAGTTTCAGCCGTTCAAGGTCTTCACGTTCCCAAATAGGACGGAATTGTTCTGGATGAAAGTGCGCCACTTTAGCGGGCAACAATTGTTCGCGATGGTTTTAAAAACGTTGTGGATAGTTTGAGCGACTGATCAGGCCACCCAGATGGCCCGATATGAACCCCTTCGAACATTTATGGGACATAATCTAGAGGTCAGTTTGTGCACCAAATCGTGCACCGGCAGCACTTTTCCATATATGGACTGCTATAGAGGGAACGTGACTCAGTATTTCTGCAGGGGACTTTCAACAATTTGTTGAGTCCATGCCACATCGAACTGTTGCTCTACGGCAGGCAAAAGGAGGTCCGACAGAATATTGGGAGGTATCCCATCACTTTTCTCATCTCAGTGCATGTATGTTACGTTGTTCCATCTTCATTGCTTCCTCTTCTAATTACGTGCTTTTGACTAGCGTAAGTCAGCCTAACGAATTTTTATTTGAGTTATTCTGTCGTGTGTTTCATTCCTTCCTCTCCTTTGCAAGTTTTCCTTCCTTTGCTATATCGAATTTCAGCGCCATATTTGCCACCCTTTAGTAGGGAATGCTCTCAGTCAGAGGACTCAGTGGTGTCCAAGGGTGAAGAAAGCAGGCAAGCATGCCACGGAGACACATTCGTGCTTTCTGCAGCCAACTGAGTGAGTACGAAAGGGGTCAAATTCAGGCCTTCCGAGTGGTGGGATGATCCTTTCGGAGAATAGCCACACAAGTTGGAGACGGCTGCGTCAGTTGTTCAACGACTCAGTCACGTGAACATTCTCATATCCGTAGATGAGGTTCCGGACGTCCAAGCAGAAAGAGTCAAAACGACTTGCAAAATGATTTATGTACGGCGCAAAAAGTGGTAATTGACCCTGAATAAAGAAAAGTGCGAAGTTATTCACATGAGTACTAAAAGAAATCAGCTAAATTTCGACTACGCGACAAGTCACACAAATCTGAGGGCTGTAAATTCAACTAAATACTTAGGGATTACAATTACAAATAACCTAAATTAGAACGATGGCATAGATAATATTGTGGATAGAATAAACCAAAGAATACGATTCATTGGCAGAACACTTAGAAGTGTAAGGTGTCAGGCAAATCCAACACCTTACATGAAAACCTTGACATAATAAGCAAATCTAGTAGTATGTCACATATCTCAGAATAAATCGTGACATTAAATTAACCAAAGTAATACGAGTAACGAGTGAGTAAATGGAATACCACAGACTAACACAAGAATGCCTAAATGCATGTCGTACCTTCCCACCGTGAGACCGACGCAGTTCCGAGGGGAGAAACGAGAACAGAAGCCGAGAGCAGAACCGTGTTAAGCTAGAAGGCCCTACGATAAGAGACGGACTGGACACCCACGTCGCCAACCTACCGCTAAGACTAACATTCGCACGTTTTAGCGTGAGAGTTTTTCGCGTCTCTGTTACGTCAGGGACCACCCCCCAGCCCATGTTAAAAGCTAGAGGCCTCCAGAAAAACAGTATAGATCTTACGATAACACAAAAAGGGCCACTACCACTCGCAAGTTTAAGCGTGAGACTTTTTCGCGTGTCTGTTACATTATGACCACCCGCCAGCCCATGTTAAAAGATAGAGCCCTCCAGAAGAACAGTATAGATCTCACGATAACGCTAAAAGGACCACACCAGCTGCAGGTTTTAGCGTGAGACTTTTTCGCGTCTCTGTTACGTTGCAAACTTTAAAAACATTGACCAACCACTAAAAGTATAACGTTTCTCATTGGATGGACAGGATCTTTGTAGGCGGAGCTTAAGGTTAACATTGAGACCCTGATTGGTCAAATGAAAACACAGCCAGATAGTTTTTTTTTTTTAAACCAACTTCGGTAAATTGCAGTAAGGAGAAGTTAGGGGACAGTTAGTTCCGAGATGGCGAGGTGAGCGGATCTGTGCTGAACGCCGTCCTGACGCTGCTTAAACACCGACAAGGTAATGAACGCACACGATGCCGCATTTTTGAGCGCATAAGGCTTCACTCAGAACTGCAGAAGTCTCGTCTATTACACCCCCTTTTTTTGCGTAATACGAGTGTCGATCGTAAATTAAAACTCATGGTGTTCACATTTGCCACTTGAAGTAAAAATCTGAAACGCGATGATTTCTTTGTTATATAGTTATTGAGAAGCCACATCAGCCACTGTAATTTACGACAAGTTAGATAAGTAATTACAGATAACTGAGGGTCACTGTAGACCATTTTGATAGTTTTCTCTTTTGTGAAGCTTAATTTAAACCTAGATTATAGACGTGATATGGCATAGGTCATCCTTCGATCCATTGTAGAACTTGGAAACCCATTCAGGGAATATTCGTTCACATTTTTGTTGAACGCAGTTGGTTTTTACCATCCTGTATTAAAGCACTTCCTTTTATCAATAGCGCAATTTATAAACAATGTTTTGTGAGTAGAATAAAATTTCCAATGGTAAACTTAACTGCTTTTTCGACGTTATTTTACCAGCTCACTAAAAATAGGAAAGCCTTGAACCCCCTTCCACTAAATTTAGTTAGTATTAAGATTCTTTTACAGGGAGTGCAGTGGAGCTGACGCTGAAATCATTAAGTATTTGGTTATATCATCGCTAGTCTCACTGAACTCTTCTGAATTCTACATGTCATGTGTGGTCTGGCGTCTCCTTACCAGCAACAGGTCCCAGGTTCAAACTAGTCAATTCCCTAAAAAACCCGCTCAGAGCGTCATTGCGCGAAAGTGGTAGGGAGACACGATATAGAACAAACAGACACCACCATGAATGTTTAGAGAAGGTTTAACAGGTCTACCAAAGAGACTGCGTACACTACACTTGTCCGCCCTACTCTGGAGTATTGATGTGCGGTATGGTATCTGCATCAGGTGGGACTGAAGGATGACATCGAAAAAGTACAAAGAAGGGCAGCACGTTTTTTATTATCGCGAAATAGGGCAGATAGTGTCACAGACATGATACGTGAATTGGAGTGGCAATCATTAAAACAAAGGCGTTTTTCGTTGGGACGGGATCTTCTCACGAAATTTCAATCACCAGTCTTCTCCTCCTATTGTGAAAACATTCTGTTGGGACCCACCTACATGGGGAGAAATGATCATCACGATAAAATAAGAGAAGTCAGGGCTCGTACGGAAAAAATTAAGTGCCCGTTTTTCCCGCGTGCCGTTCGAGATTGGAACGGTAGAGAGACAGCATGAAGGTGGTTCATTGAACCCCCTGCCAGGCACTCTATTGTGAATAGCAGAGTAATCACGTAGATGTAGATGTAGACAGACGCCCGCCAGGTCGTCATATTGTCTCAAGGCGCAGCTGCCGCACCACAGATAAGAGGCCTTGTTAGCCCGGATGTGACAACATGAACAGTTGTAAACCAGTTATTAGCAGTGGGACAGCAGACATGCACACCCTTATACCGTCTTCCATTCAAGCCACAGCGTTGATGTGCACGGCTCAACTGGTACCATCAGCGGATCAGTTGGAAGACGAAATGGCGCTCCACGGTCTTCGGCGATGAAAGCAGATTCTGCCTGCACGCAAGTGTTCGTTTGTGCATACGACAAAGAACTGGTGAGCGATGGCTCGTACAATGCATTCATCCAAGACATACTGTCCCCACACCAGGCATTACATACAATCTGTGTTGTCGTAAGCTACAACACTCGCTCACACCTGATATTTCTGGAAAGGACGCTAACCAGCGCTCGGTACGTGCAGATTGTTGTTAGACCCATCTTTAGCTACGCTGTCAACAGGTAGGTGATGTATTGTTCCAACAAGATGATACCCGCCCACACACTGCACGTGAAACTCAATGTTTTCCACTACACGTGCAGCAACTTCCCTGGCCAACCCGATCTCCAGACGTATCTCCAACCGAGCACGTGCGGGATATGGTGGGATGAGAAGAGTGGCCTGTGCAACTCATCAACCAACAACTCTTTCACAGCTACGTGATCAGGTGAGCAGACTGAACCGTGAATTTACTTTCAATACCTTTTCCTAAGAATTTACTTTATTTACTAGCGACTCATCAAGAACATTAACACATTTAATCACACTACGTGAGCAAGGAAGCAGTTGCCAGTGGGTAACTGATGAAAACAAGTTTCTTTTAATAAATGGAAATTTTATTCCTAAAACCCCCTTTTTTTAACAGATTTAAAATTATAATCAGAAAGCACCCCATAAATATCGAGTTACAATTTATTCACAGGCAAAAAGAACTAATTTTGACAGTATGAGCTTTCGGGCTGTGAACTTTTCCGCTCCCTTTTAACACGGCCGTAGTCACGATCGCTCACAACAGCCTCTGAAAGACTACACTGGTGCAAGTTTCGCAGAAGAGCTTCTGTAAATTTTGGAAGGTAGGAGACGGATACTGGCAGTAGTACAGCTGTGGGTACCGGACGTGAGTCGTGCTTCGGTAGCTCAGTTGGTAGAGCACTTGCCCGCGAAAGGCAAAGGTCCCGAGTTCGAGTCTCGGTCGGGCACACAGTTTTAATCTACCAGGAAGTTTCATATCAGCGCACACTCCGCTGCAGAGTGAAAATCTCATTCTGGATACACTGGTGCATTCTGCAACACACCAGATTACTTTAAACTAAACATTTTAACAATTCACACAAGCACATTAACTATGAACGGCGTAGGAGGGATGGAAATGGTACAAAACACAAACATTAAAAAAAATTAACTTGCCACCGAAGATGCAACTTGATTTTAAAAAAATAAAAAAAAACTCTTACGTTGAGAAGGGTGGCAAATTTATATACTAAAATGACCATTTAATTAAAAACCCATGAAATGCAGTCTTACATAAAATATACAAAGATGCTCTGTATTACACATATACCGCCTCACAAGATGATAGGCAAGATAGAAACATTTTCAGGAATTCGGCCGTTACAGTTCAAGCAATAAATTCGTTAACATCGAATACGACAAGCGTGACAGAGGTACGGCAGACCGACAGACAGACACTAACTGCCTAACAAATGCGGACGGCACACAGACGAGCAAGCTGGGGACGAGAGACTGACCAAGAAAATATGATTTAACAAGTCCATGAAACAACATATCACGAATCACTAATAAACTGCGATGTCTGGCGAAGACCTGGCGCAGCGCCCCCAAAACGCTCTCTCGAACCGCCCGCTACCAGCCGCTTCAACGGACGCAGGAAGGCGCGCCGATCTCCCGTCTCACAGCGTCGCAGCTCGCACCAGCCAGTCTGATGTCGTGGCTTGACTCCTGTTGCTCTCGTGTCGACCGCGAAGCCACTACCGCTCGCCAAGCGGCGTGGCCCACTGGACTCACGGGGCGACCTCACATGTGCCGACGCTCAAGGCGGACAAGTCATCTCGTGTCTCAGTGCGCGATCGACCAACCGATCGATCCAACCGCCAATGACCGTTGCCCGAGCAACTCGGGCAGACTGCCGGCCTAACACATACTAGCACTCCAGACGACAGACACTGACTACCCCACACTGACCTGGCTGACCAATTGACCAGACTCATGCTTAGCGAGCTCATAGCGCCCCTTCAATGCACGTGAGCAGGCAACCTTTCCTCTTTCCCACCAGAGGGACACACCAAAGCTGCGATTGCCACAGCGGCGCCACCGCCAGAAACGGAGGGCGACTGCTTCACACAACGCGCTGCGGCGCGCTCTTCAAAACAGCAGTTTTTACCACTGCTCACAGACGTGACATAAGTCCGCAGACAGTATTCATCACATGTACGATCGGCTGCATACCTGAGTCAGCGCGTGAATTGCCAACCACGGAGGCTACACCACTTACGAAAATGAGTGTTTGATCATGTGTCGATGCGCGGTACCTCAGAACAGCTCGTGCTATTGATCTGTAAATGACTTTTCTTTTCTCTTGCATTTTTTGGGCGAGGATGTCCGCTGCAGAAGGTAAAATCGTATTCAAACACTCCAGAACCGCTTATCTGCAGTAATTCAATCGTCCCTGGTCTCCCCCTCCTTCAGCGTTCCAGTCGCCTAGCACTATAAGGTTTTCGCCGCCTCTCGCACAGTTTGTGTTCCTCAAATTCCTCCCATATTTCCTCGATTCCCCAGCCACCTGATTGGCCGGCGTGTGGCTGGTTTTGCTGCTGAGTGCGACGCAGACGCTGCAGCGGCCCTTAATGGGATATCGGGCGGCAGCATCGGCCGATACGGCCGGCGGGGGAAAACTGTGCAGCCGATAACGAGCAGCGTTAATTAACGGCGGGCCTCGTGGCCGAGCCGGCCAGGGCGGCGGTCGGCAGTCGGCAGTCTGCAGGCCGCGCAGATTTGTGGCGCGCGCCGCCTCCCCATACCTCCCTCCACCTGGCCGCTTTAGCACTTGTATCATTTAGCTTGTGGTTCTTTTAAGCGCAATGACAAATCTAATACATACAGTAACACTTGTAATTTACAAATAGGTATCTAAATTTATAAAGTATAATGTAAATGAACGGTTTGCGTGGTTGCTCCCTAGTCGCCGTTTGGAGATGGAGCCTTACCCCATCTATGAAGAGAGTCCATGCTTCTGCCACGATTGGTGCGTATCCTGCTAAACATTGCCCACGCTTTGCGCGATTGGTCAAAGGCAGGGGGTTCCTGCCTTATGCGGGGCAAGTTCTGGCAATGCAGGAGACTGGCCTCTGTCCAGTCTCGCTCCAGTGAATCTGATAGGTCGAACTGAGACCGCTGTTTTCATGGATGGTTTTCTTGATCGAAGCTGGTTTTTTTTTTTTTTTTCTAGGATAATATCATTTTCACGGATAGGGACATCCGGGTTTTCTAATATGCGTTTAAACTTAGGGAGCAGATCTGCATTTCGCCGAAGTGCATGGGACAGAATATGGAACAATATGGAGAATCATTCGACAGGGGCTGATCTTAGTATATCATCGACAATTCTCGGTGTGTTGTTCAGATATGCATTGAGAATTGAAAGTCGAGAGCTCCATCTTCTTATCTCGTGTTTTCTACTGAAAATCTCGCGCTTGTACTCTTGTTAACTTTACTATTACAGAGATCGCCTAAACTTTATTTTTTTTTATTGGTCCTGTGCGCAACAAATAACTTACTTGGTCTTTCTGCTGCCAGTGCTTGATCTGCTGCATTCCATTATTTAACAAAAACATAAAAAACCTATTGTTCATGCTAAGTGCAATGCATGTTCTGTATGGCGGCTCCTGCTGTTGCTATGGCTGCTGCTGCTTACTACAACTACACATAATTCAAGAGAAAGGGTTTGGTCAAATCTAAACTCGATAAAAGATAACCCAAACACGTAATTCCCTTTTCTTTCCAAAACTATATTCTGAAAGCGATTTTTTCTCATTCAATTAACAATACGCTAGAAGCTCTCTGAACAATCGCTTCATATGTAAATCTGCCTCCAGTGGCATTAAAGCAATATTAAAAATTAATCAAACTCTTGAGACAGACTGAAATACTTCTCAATTAAATACATAGTGAAACAATTCCCTGACAATCACAAAAGAAATCAATGACAAAAATCAATGCTTAATCTATTCGCCTAACAATGGCTTCGCTTACGAATTCAACTCCTATCATTATCAAAATTACCGTCTGCTGCTACGCACATACACAAACCCTTTCCTCTAAATTAATAATCGCGCTGCAAATTATAAAAAAATATCAACTCAATACCAAATCCTGTGTCGCTGTTGCGGACACGGCAGTACGGCAGCTCGGCGACGACCCCTCGGCCAACACACGAGCGCACCACAGCAGGCAGGCTGCTACACTGGCCTCCAACTGCCACTAGTTAATCCGTGCGCTGCGAGGCGCGACAACAATATCTTAGATTCCAGAGCTTGTGTATGCGCGCTGTAGCCAACCTTTAAACCCTAAGAGAGTATTGCCAACTCTCAGAGTTTGTATTTGTGCACAGTTGAGCCGTACGGGAGCACCATATTGTGCAGCAGAGTGGACTAGCCGAAGCGCTGAGGTGTGCAGAGCTTCCCCAGCAGAGCACCAGGTTGTTCCGAACATCTTAAGTAAGATGTCGTTCCTAGTTTGCATCATCACAGCCGTGTTATTCAGATCTTTGTTTTAGGACTGGGTACGGTCCAATGTAATCCTTAGATATTTCGAGTGGTAATTGTATTGAAGTAGTCTGTCGCCGAAATAGACCTGGAGCTGTCTACTCGCCGCTCTGTTGCACAAATGAGAGCAAACCGCCTCTGTCTTGGTGGGGTTTGGTTTCCGTCTCTGTCTCCAAAAGTATGCTCCCATTATCGTCAGAGCAGATTTTAACATAGCTTCCTTACCTTCAAACTTTCGATATCCCACTACCAGCACCCAGTCTTCGGCGTATCCAAGCTTACGAGATCCAGTTTTAGGCATATAGAGATGTACAGAGAGGACTGTAGTCGGGCGAGGACATAACGCAGAGGTAGTCCGTTATTTAGCTGTTTGAAGAGCTAATCCTATGGTCCAGGGTGATGTGGAATGATCCTCCAGCAAGCATCATATATTGGACTGTTTCTCTGCACGGAATTATTTGAATGGTCTTCTAGAGAAGACCATGTCTCCTTACTGTGTCCCAAGCTACTGAGAGATCTATAAACCTAACTAATATTTTTAAATTCTTTTAAAAACCATCAGCTGCTGCTGCTTTAGCTTCTTCCTGTGACGTGGATAATTCGGCGAAAAGCAAACTTCCATCTTCCAGTGACTATTGGGTGGTTATACTTAACGTACAGCTACAGCGGGCTGTAATTGTCGTACGCTAGATACGCTAGTGCTTAAATGTGGAACCGATTTGCGCTGGAAAACAAATTAGTTCCAGTTCTGGCCACCAGGAAGAACTCTGTCACTTTACAGCATCTCGTTGACGTCTCTGAAGCCGATACTGAACAAACGGTGCAAGGAGTGGTTGATAATAAATTATACCTTTCTCACATATTTAACCTTTTCTGTCCACATCCTGTGTCCAGTCCATTACATAAGGAAACAAATCCATACATCTTTCTTGCAGTCACAGCGCTAGATATGCACCTGAAACCCAAAATGATAACTAATTTTTCCCAGGCGAAATCAGTTACACATTAACGCATCAGAATATCTACCGAGTTTCGCTGCCATACGATTGTTACGGCCGACACCGGACCTCTGTGAGCAGCTGAACTTTAATTATAACTAGAGATAAGAAAAGTGCAATCCGCACAGCATCCGCTAGTTCCTTAAGCACATCCGCATATATTTATGTTTTGAATGAGTGATTAATAGTAATAGACAGCAGTACTTAGAATTATCGTATGTAATGACATAGTTATTGTTAGAGTGCCATTTCCGCAACAACTTAACTAATTTTGACTTCTTAAACCACAGGAAATGCTCTATACCTAGTCTAAAGCACACCATTCCAAACAGGAAAGCATTGGTGCTCCGGAGCACACACAGTAGCGGCTCGGATCTCGTGAGATTGGAAACGCTATTTAAAAAAATAAAATTCAATGTAATAGTATTAAATGATGAAAATACGTGCATAGAAACAATTATATTTCGCTGCTCTTATGCCAAGACATCTGAAAATAACGATGGTTTTAAACTGTTACTAGCACATTGCATCACTTACAGACAGTTTTTTGTACTCACTGCTTGGTTATAGAAATTAGGAGTCCATTTAGCTTTAGCTAAAAATACGATTGAAATCTCGAACCTCACCTTTTGGCTGATTTATCGAATTAAGATCTATCGATAAATGAAATGTCTGTTTCATTCTCAACTAAACAAGGTTTTTCACACTTTAAAACATCCTCAACATTGGTCTAAATTACTAAGACAAAACTTGCAGTAGACTTCGCAGTTAATACTTTCAATGTTAAAAAATATTTTTTTAGAGTTTAATGGAACTGCAAACGATTTCAAGATGTCTGTATAAAAACCACTTTCCCATAACTTCAGATGTTAGGCACTATTCCCTGTTAAGCAATACCGAGTTACAGTTAAAATGTTCAATTTTGTTACGAATTTCAGCCCTTATCTTTACTAATAAGCTGGTAAATTAAAAGAAACATTATTATTTTGAATGATTTGAATATTTTGTAAGCTTTCAATGTGATGATAATAATATTTCACGGGCTATCGCAGTCACAGCTTGTTCGTGGTCGTGAGCCGTAGTTTGAAGTCCCACTTGTAATTAATTACAAGGCCCGCCGTGCCACCGCTGCGGCCGGGCTGTTTCACTGTTCACAAAGAGCGACAATGCTCGGCGGCTGCAAATGTTACTGTAGTGCACGCTAAAATTTAGGTAGGCACTTATGAGATCATGATTACCTAGTTTAATAATACTGACGTGTTACCTATTGAATTTTCTTGATGCGAAGAGTAAAAACTTAAAATTGAGCTCTTTCATATGAAAACTACAACAAAACAAATTGCTTGTTAAATATTTCCTTCTTGTACCTAATGCTACTTAAATGTTCTTGTTGGGAGTAGTAAAAGTACTAACAATATGTTGAGGAAATTCTTTACTATAAAAATTGCAATAAAACGTCACAGGCCTTAGATTAAATATTTTCATCTTCTGATTGCTCCTGATTCAAATTCTGTAAAAGAAGGAATCAGATGAAAAAAATTGTAAATGATTCAGATAATCCCAAAAAATACAGTGAAGTAAGAGAATTTGTACAAGTGCCTTGTTACTTTGGAAGATTAGTATGCAGGAACATGATGCCATCAATCGTCTGTGGATTCAAAGACGTGCGTCGGTCCTGCATTATTTGTCCCGCAGTAGAGAAGCTTCTCTCAGACAGCGCGGTGGACGCTGGAATGCAGTGCACGAAGTATGCGAGTTTGGAAAGACGCGGATAGACGTTTTCACGTCCATGCCACCAAGCTATCAGGTCGATGCCTTCCGAAAATTGGACTTTATCATTCGTATATCTGAGAATTTCATCTGACGCAAAGTCAAGATCTCTCGTCGATTCATCTTCTGAGGAATCTTCAAATTCATTAAAAAGTACGTCAGACTTCTTTTTGCGTTAGTTTCAGATGTTGTGTCCTCCTTATCTTTTAACAGTGGACAATTTCTCGCAACATAATTTTTCGCTTCCTTTACGACTTCATCTTTTTCGGCACTGCTAAGAAATTTAAGTTTTTATATTTTGGATTAAAAAACGTTGCAAGTTTATGGGTTACTATTATGTCCCATTTGCTGATTAAAATAGATTTGGATGTACTCTTTAAATCTATCAGAAATGGGCTATCGCCATCATTTTTTTCAAGGAAGGAGAGAAGTTTTAACTTCCACAACACACATAAATAAAGCGTAGGGGTTTTGGAGGCTTCGAGATCACAAGGACCTATTTCAAATGGTGTCAGAAAGGTTATTATATCTTCCAACATCCTCTTGTCTATAGAACCAATCAAATTATCTTGATTTTTTCTCTGAAAAAATTGACAGAACTTCAAACCATTGTGAATTAATAGACTCAAATATATCCAATTTACTGTTCGATCGTGTATCCATATCTCCTTTCAACGGCTTCTGAAGGCGATTCTGAAGACCAGATCTTTTAAAGAAAGTTGTGATAGCTCGACAGGAATTTATTAGTCGCTGCACGTCACTCTTCCCATCATTCGCCTCTCCTCGAGTCGTGTGCTCCAGCACAGTATTAAGAATGTGTGCTGAGCACGAGAGCCTGTTATACTGGGGAAGTGCTGCCACAATATTTGGACCTCTATCCGTAACGAACACTATATTATTCACAGCACTGAATAAATCGAACGACTGTAGTATCTTAATTCAACTTTAATGTTTTCTCTAGTTTTTTTAATCTCACTCTCAAAATTTCTGGTGCATAGCACTCGAACCTCAAGTTTCACTTAATGTGCAGTCACTCCCATATAGTTTATTTTACGGTAAGAATCAGTCCATAAATCGACAGTTAGTGTTCCACCTATATCTCTGAATATATTCTTCACTTGTGCGGAGACAGTTCCAAGCAGACGATCGGCCGTTTCCATAAAATTTCTGGATATGGTGGTTCGATGAGGTAGCAGTTCCTTAGCACTCACTGCACCGTACTTGGCCCCCACATCAATAGGAAACTGTGCCGTCTCGAGAAACCCAGATCCACACGCAACTTCGAATGGTAAAATATCTTTGCTGACAAGATTGATAAGTTTTTCTGTCGCGGCTGTCTTCAAATTTGGCGGAACTTCAGGAACTTTCACGTCTCTCTTTGTATTTAAATAAGTAATTATGCTACTATGTCCCGCCTCACACGACTGTTTTAGCAAATTTGAAGTTCCACTTTTGTGTCCAGTGTAGGAATATACTTTTTTAGATGCAAAACAAGTCTCTATATCCTTTATCTTTTCGTTGCCATAAAATACGTGTCCGAATTTTTTCCAAATTGGCGATTTCAATTTGTTTTCCTTCACTAATGTAAAATCACCTTTTTCACCTTACACGAAACTGTACCCATCGATATGGTGTTCATCTGAAGAAAGAACTCTCACTGATATTTGCTACGATGCACGTTGTCACTCGGTCACTACAAAGCTCTCACTGAAGGCAGCGGAAAATTGCAACGGACACCTGTCCGGAAGACAGTGGGCAGGTTTGCCACCCAGAGAGCACTTCACAGGCCACACAAAAGACACGGTCGCGGAAACGGGTTAGGCGCAGGTCTCTTGGGTACAGCCACAGACAAGATTATATGTTACTCTGTGGTACATCTACGTCGGTCGTAGCCAGGGGCTGAGGACAATACACATTCGCTCTACCCGGGCCCTGCAAAATTCCAAGAATGTCAACAGACTTGGAGTTTTCAACTAATATTGCAACATACGTACTGGGCAGATGCCTTGCTCATTATCCGCAGATGACCCGCGGATATCCGCGCAAGTCGCGATTTTATCCGCCAAGTAACAAATACCGCGGATATATCCGCGGATATCCGCATCCGCGCAGACCTCTAAGTATAACAAGCCGGTACTTTTGCAAATGCGTCTAACTATTCCGTTTGCGTTGTGTTATCAGGCAAAAACGTCTACATCTTTTCAATGTTTTGCGTCTGACTCTTTTATAACCAAAAATATATATATATATGTGTTCTACAGTTTTTGATGATCAACTACTTTTTCAGGTAATGACTGGGGAGAGCGTTGTACCTGGAGGATAATTTACCTGGGAACATAAGATGTTTCCTGGTCGGTGCTTCAATCTAGTGATCGATTTTAGCATCACGTGAAGAAAGCGCACTAGGGACCTTTTCTCTCATTTTCTGCAGTTTTTGTTGTGAGATATGACACTTCGTTTTATGGAGTTTTGTATTTTGCTAGCTAAATCCGGAACATGTTGGATCTCACATGCGGTTCCCCTTCATCGAAACTCGTCTAAGAGTTGAACTGCACATGTCGCATTACACTCCCTAAATTAGACACTTGTGACCCTTTGATTAAACTGTCTGGCTGATGGCAAGTTTTCGAAATACAAAGTTAACATAGCATATAGTAACAGTAATAATAATATCGGGAACTAAAATAACGACCCATAAATGATTTAGGCCACACAGTTGCGGTTTGGTTAGAATAATGTTTATTCAGAAAAAAAAACTAATACCGAAAGTGGTCGTATTTAGAGTTACTGTTACACTCGAGCACATATCCATTTGACTCAGTTCGATCATTGACAATGTGACCGCGAAATACAAGTTATCTACGCGAAAAGTTCGAGTTCACACCAGGCGCTCGGCTGCTCACCGCTCAGAGACTAAGTCCCGCGACACCACACAACGCGAAATTTTCTAAGTCGTTTCACTTCCTAGCTGCCTAAAGACCGACTGTTCGCTTTCGCGTCTCAATCCGAACTGTACCATTTGGTGTCTCCAGCCGAATTGTCCGCTTTCGGGTCTGCATCAGCTCTCTCCCTTTGCCCGTCCCAGACCCGGCCGCGTTTCACACGCGCCGAATATCGTCGCTCAACTGACTAGGGCAGTTCTCTTTCCTGAAGCCGTCCATCTGATTGGCTACAGTTTATTCTACATTACTTTACAATTTAACATCTTTAAATAATCAAAGCTTGACCACTTTCACGTTCTAAATAAAGTAACAATAATATCCATTACATAGTAAACGTTAAATTCTTTTGCATAAAACCAATACAATTTCCTTCTTAGCTTTGAATGCCACGGCCAGTAGCCTTGCACCAATGTGCTTTCTGATAAATATACAAAGAACAAAAGTAGCTATTATACACTATACTTTATACAAATATTCTATTACCTAACGATTCAATAAGGTGTCATGCTGTCATCGTTGAATGTGTTTTGTGTGGAGGAAATGATGATCTGATGCTTAACTGTAAATACTGATAATTTAAATTTACTATATATTTTAAACAAATAAAGTTACGGAGTTGATATTTACAACGTTTCTAATTTTAATGAAGCACTTCTGTATGAAATGTCGATCATTAAGATAGACCAAAGCGTTCAGATTTTAGCATTCAGGTCTTTGTTACAAAACTTGTTAATTTCACTTTAACAGTAAATCCCAAACTATTGTAGGTATTGCGATCACCATGAAAATTTATGGAGGATGGCAGATTAAAATTACTGTGGCTTGCATTACAACAGAACTAAATAGTTTTCGTAAATGTTTCTCTTTATCGCCCATCTTAGGCCCGCCACATTTAACACTGCTACGTCTCCTCTTCCACAAAAGCCTTCTAGTGGGTTTCTCTATGACGTAGGTTCTCATCTGTCTCACTCGCCCACTACAGTGCTTAGGCCTCAATAGACAATAGACGCGTTTGAGTTTCCCCATCTCGTGGTGAATCTGCGCCCTTTGTGGCACGCGGTCCTGGACGACAGGGTTCGTTTTACAATTCCTGTAGGCTGACTCTTTCGACCATACACTTAAGTGAAGACGCAATGCTTGTTAATCCACACTTTGAAGTTCTAGATATTTATGTGTTGCATAATATATTAAAGCACTTTGGAGCATATTATTGATTCTTCAGTTGCAGCGTAGTGTGATTAGTAAAATTCTATAATATTGGGTTGGTGCGTAAGTTCTTAACGTTTCTTTCCATAAGTTTAATGAACACAACATATAGCCATAACAGAGACTTTGGTCATCCATAGCATGTTTTCCTTCACTATTTACAACAGTCTGTTCATGACTAGAAATCACGTGGTTTTGAGCCATTTTCCGAGCGCATTTTCATCCAGAACCGAAGTTCCTTAAAGGCTGTTTCATAAACAGCGGAGAAGGCAAAAATCTGATGGCGCCAGATCAGGTGAATAAGGTGGGTGCGGAATGACTACATAAGCGACCTCCTGCAGTGTGTTTTTTGTCATTGTAGCAGAATGCGGATGCGCCTTACCGTGGAGTAGCATTAGTTCACGTAGTCTTCGTGATCGTTGCTCATTTACTGCGTCAGCAAGGCGTCTCAGTTGCTGACACTAAATGTTAGCAGTGACGGTTACACTTCGGGGAAGCAATTGGTAGTACACCAAACCGTCGCTGTTCCACCAGATCATAACGTTATTTTTTGTGGATGGGCGCAGGTCATTGCACGGGAAGTTGCTGCTCTGTTTGGGCTCAACCATTCCTTTATTTTACGCATGTTAGCATAAAGACACAATTTCTCGCCACCAGAAACGATACAGGAAAGGAGTGATCGGTGATGTTCACGAACCAACTGACTACAAGCAAGCAGAGATGCACATATGATCACCTGCTTATTTTTATAATTCTGGCTTAGAGCATGCCGTACCCCTACACCCGTTTTTTGAACCTTCCCCATTGCTTGAAGATGTCGCACGGTGGTGGAATGTTCACGGTTCATCACACTTACCAGTTCTCGAGAATACCAACGTGTATCTTTGTGGGTTAATGCGTTTAAACGCTGTACATCAAGCCTCGGAGGTCTTCCTGCACGTACAGAGTCGCAAACGTCAAAAAGATCCTACTCAAAATGTGCTCTGTCCAATAGCATTATCCCCATTCATGGTTCAAACGTTTCTGGCTGCCTCCCCTGTTGTCACCCCTGTACTGAATTCGAACAGAAGAATATGTCGGAAATATTCCGATTTCTCCAGTTGGTACTCCATTTTCCAGTTTCCACAGCTCCACACAAATGGCAAAATGACAATATGTAAATTCAGACAGTAACAGTGAACTACACATAAAAATGACAGTCGACAAACAAACCCATAGCAACGGGAGTACCAACATGCAGGTCAAAAACGCTACTAACGTAATCACCAACCTGCAATGATACAGATATCATTACAACACTAAACAATATTTTTATGAACAGAACTACTAAATTTCGATTAGGTAAATTGCTCCTCTTGATATATGTATTAACTTGGAATAGTAACAGTTGGCACCGCTGATGCAGTGGTCCGCTGGTATTTATGAGGCGCTGTATACACTACTGGCCATTAAAATTGCTACACCAAGAAGAAATGGAGATGATAAACGGGTATCCAAAGGACAAATATATTGTACTAGAACTGACATGTGGTTACATTTTCACGCAATTTGGGTGCATAGATCCTGAATTATCGCAACCCAGAACATCCACCTCTGGCCGAAATAACGGCCTTGATACGCGTGGGCATTGAGTCAAACAGAGCTTGGATGGCGTGTACACGTAGAGCTGCTCATGAAGCTTCAACACGATACCACAGTTCATCAAGAGTAGTGACTGGCGTATTGTGACGAAACAGTTGCTCGGCCAGCATTGACCAGACGTTTTCAGTTGGTGAGAGATCTGGAGAATGTGCTGGCCACGGCAGCAGTCGAACATTTTCTGTATCCAGAAAGGCCCGTACAGGACCTGCAACATGCAGTACTGCATTATCCTGCTGAAATGTAGGGTTTCGCAGGGACTGAATGAAGGTCAGAGCCACGGGTCGTAACACATCTGAAATGTAGCGTCCGCTGTTCAAAGTGCCTTCAATGCGAACAAGAGGTGACGGAGACGTCTAAGCAATGGCATCCCATACCATCACGCCGGGTGATACGCCAGTATGGCGATGACGAATACACGCTTCCAATGTGCGCTCACCGCGATGTCGCCAAACACAGATGCGACCATCATGATGATGTAAACAGAACCTAGATTCATCCGAAAAAATAGCCTTTTGCCATTCGTGCACCCAGGTTCGTCGTTGACTACACCAGCGCAGGCGCTCCTGTCTGTGATGCAGCGTCAAGGGTAACCGCACCCACGATCTCCGAGCTGATAGTCCATGCTTCTGCAAACGTCGTCGAACTGTTCGTGCAGATGGTTGTTGTCTTGGAAACGTCCCCACCTGTTGACTCAGGGATCGAGACGTGGCTGCACGATCCATTACAGCCATGCAGATAAGATGCCTGTCATCTCGACTGCTAGTGATACGAGGCCGTTGGGATAGTGCACGGCGTTTCGTATTACCCTCCTGAACCCACCGATTCCATATTCTGCTAACAGTCATTCGATCTCGAGCAACGCGAGCAGCAGTGTTGCGATACGATAAACCGCAATCGCGGTAGCCTACAATCCGATTTTTATCAAAGTCGGTACCGTGTTGGTACGCATTTCTCCTCCTTACACGAGGCATCACAACAACGTTTCACCAGGCAACGCCTGTCAACTGCTGTTTGTGTATGAGAAATCGGTTGGAAACTTTCCTCATGTCAGCACGTTGTCGGTGTCGCCACAGGCGCCAGCCTTGTGTGAATGGTCTGACAAGTTAATCATTTGAATATCACAGCATCTTCTTCTTGTCGGTTAAACGTCGCGTCTGTAGCACGTCATCTTCGCGGTGTAGCAATTTTGATGGCCAGTAGTGTAGATACACCTAACGTAGACGCTGATGCCGTCTAGCGGTTGTAGTGAAAAAATCTGGATTTAAAAAAGGGTGGGTTACGAATCACCATAACGATCTGGCACCTCGTGCTGCAAATTGCAAACAACCGAAGTTGCACATTTACTACATTATATAAAGAATGTTTACTTTGTTAAAAAGCTTAGAGTGTTAAAACGAGTTTGAAATTGTGTATTGTTCTTTATATACAGTTATTGCTTTAGAAAAGAACAATAACTGTTAAGGGAATTCCCGCATATTAATCTGAGCGGCAGTATCCCTTCTTTTTTGAGAAGAGATAGCTCTCGAACAAAGATTGTCTAAGTACTCAGCAGTAGCGTGAGCACACCGCACGGGTATTGTGTTTCCGTGGGAAAAATCCAGTACTGTCAGAATTAGCCTCGGATGACTGCCGAATGTTGATACTATTTTATAAAAAGAACATCTAAACTGTGTGAAACGGTAGAAGACGTTTGTCCTGACTTATTGTGGAGTAAAAAGCAGATTGTGTTTTGGATCATGGGGCTCTGCAAGCTGCGAGAGACATATTGCTGGTTGTACGTACAACTGAAGACACTGTAGATTTTGAACCACATACAGCAAGCTGCCACTTCACATTACAGTAGCATTTGTTAAAGAGGCTTGGACATGCTCATCATCACATGAAATGCAACAGTCTTATTTGGTCTGTGCTACAACATACGAGGTTTGGTACTTAAATAGTGGCAACATTTTATCCACAACCGATACAAAAGAGTTACATGTTTGCTCCCATTAGTGTCCATCAAAGTAGCGTTGTGTAGAACCCATTGCCACCGATGTGGAAGGCGTAGTATACCGTTAGCAGAGCCTGTTCTGTTGATGGTGTGAAGGGAGCGGTCTACTGCCTGCCGAATCTCAGGAACAGTTCTGAAGCGAATGCCCCTAAGTGGTTCCTTCATCTTCGGAATCAAATCAAAGTCGTAAGGGCTTAAATCCGGGGAGTATGGTGGATGGTACAGTACTTCCCAGTCCCATCGACAGAGCAGAGCAGCCACAGCTCGCGCTGTATGAGCCCGGACACTCTCGTGCACAATGATGGGTGAGTGGCGCAAGAAGTGTCGCCGCTTCTTTTTCAAAGCTGGTTTAGGTGATGCTCCAAAAACGACCAGTCTTGAGACTTCCTGACAGATTAGAACTGTGTACCGGACTGAGACTCGAACTCGGGGCCTTTGCTTTTCCGCACTGCGCGCTTAGCGTGTGCGCCGTGCTGGGTACTGGCCGGCGCCGCTCATTGCGAGCGCGGGGTCCCAGGCTAGGGCCACGTCCCTGAATTAGCCGGGCCGGCCGTGAATGCGGGACCTGTTGCTCCGGCCGCCGTGAGACAGCGCGGGCGGCAGGCCGGCCGCAGCGCCGCCACTACCGAGCCGCTTAGGCGGGGTGCATCCGGCGCCCGCGGTGGATCGCCGTCGGCCGCCACCTCACGCCTCTATTCTCGCCTCGAGTCCGAACTTCATTCGCGGGAATATCGGCGGTGACGTCTTCGTAACGACTGAATAGTAACATTACCAACAGGCACTTACCTTTTATACCGTGTGTGCTATTCGAGAGGCTTTCAATAAGTTATTGTTGTTGTTGTGGTCTTCAGCCCTGAGACGTTTGATGCAGCTCTCCATGCTACTCTATACCGTGCAAGCTTCTTCATCTCCCAGTACCTACTGCAGCCTACATTCTTCTGAATCTGTTTACTACATTCATCTCTTGGTTTCCCCCTACGATTTTTACCCTCCACGCTGCCTTCCAATGCTAAATTGGTGCTCCCTCGATGCCTCAGAACATGTCCTACCAACCGGTCCCTTCTTCTACTCAAGTTGTGCCACAAACTCCTCTTCTCCCCAATTCTATTCAATACCTCCTCATTAGTTATGTGATCTACCCATCTAATCTTCACCATTCTTCTGTAGCACCACATTTCGAAAGCTTCTATTCTCTTCTTCTCTAAACTATTTATCATCCGCGTTTCACTTCCATACATGGCTACACTCCATACAAGTACTTTCAGAAACGATCTCCTGACACTTCAATCTATACTCGATGTTCACAAATTTCTTTTCTTCAGAAACGCTTTCCTTGCCATTGCCAATCTACATTCTATACCCTCTCTACTTCGACCATCGTCACTTATTTTGTTCCCCAAATAGCAAAACTCCTTTACTACTTTAAGTGTCTCATTTCCTAATCTAATTCCCTCAGCATCACCCGACTCAATTCGACTACATTCCATTATCCTCGTTTTACTTTTGTTGATATTCATCTAATACCCTCATTTCAAGACACTGTCCATTCCGTTCAACTGCTCTTCCAACTCCTTTGCTGTCTCTGACAGAATTACAATGTCATCGGCGAACCTCAAAGTTTTTATTTCTTCTCCATGGATTTTAATACCTACTCCGAACTTTTCTTTTGTTTCCTTTATTGCTTGCTCAATATACAGATTGAATAACATCGGGGATAGGCTATAACCCTGTCTCACTCCCTTCCCAATCACTGCTTCCCTTTCATACCCCTCGGCTCTTACAACTGCCATCTGCTTTCTGTACAAATTGTAAATAGCCTTTCGCTCTATGTATTTTATCAGTGCCACCTTCAGAATTTGAAAGAGATTACTCCAATCAACATTGTCAAAAGCTTTCTCTAAGTGTACAAATGCTAGAAATGTAGGTTTGCCTATCCTTAATCTTTCTTCTAAGATAAGGCGTAAGATCAGTATTGCCTCACGTGTTCCAACATTTCTACGGAATCCAAACTGATCTTCCCCGAAGTCGACTTCTACCAGTTTTTCCATTCGTCTATAAAGAATTCGCTTTAGTATTTTGCAGCTGTGACTTATTAAAAAGATAGTTCGGTACTTTTCATATCTGTCAACACCTGCTTTCTTTGGGATTTGAACTATTACATTCTTCTTTAAGTCTGAATACAGTGAGTAATGCAACAATTTTTTTCTGCCAGTTTCCGTTGTAAAAATGTGGAATTTGTTGTGGGTCATCGTGCAACACTCTCGCTTCAACACCTACAGTTTCATGAACTACCGATAGGTGACAGCACGTTACGTAGACTTCAACATACATCAGTAACGGAATGCATTCCAAGCAGAGAGCAGTCGTTCACTTTCGTTTGGCGGAAAAAAGAGCATCGCAGATGTTCACAGGTGCTTGCAGAATATCTATAGACATCTGCCAAGTGAACGAAACCACGGTGAGTCGTCGGGTGATGCGTCTGTCATCAACGAAACAAGGTCGCGCAAACGTGCCCCATCTCCCGCTTACCGGCCGGCTGCACAGGACTGCGACTGCTGTGTTGCGATGTGTGGGCACTCTCATTCGGGATGATGGACGAATCACAGTGAAACACCTCACTGCAGAACTGGACGTCTCCGATGGTAGTGCTGACACACTCATCTACCAGTTGGGGTTCACAACGGTGTGTGCCTGCTCGGTTGGGTTGGGAATTGGGTTGGGTTGTTTGGAGCGAGAGACCAAACTGCCAGGGCGTCGGTCTCATCGGATTAGGTAAGGATGGGGAACGAAGTCGGCCGTGTCCTTTAGAAGGTACCATCCCGGAATTTGCCTGGAGCGATTTAGGGAAATCACGGAAAACCTAAATCAGCATGGCCCGACGCGGGATTGAACCGTTGTCCTCCCGCATGCCAATCCAGTGTGCTGACCACTACACCACCTCGCTCGGTCCCTGGTCGGTTCCTCACCGCCTAACGGGAGACCATGAAAACCGATGAAGGACCGTTGGTGCAGAACTACTTGCTGCTTACAGGCTCATTATGACAGTTCTTTGTCGAACATCGTCACAGCCAATGAAACATGGGTTTATCACCTCGAAGCGGAAACAAAACGGCTGTCCATCGGGGGTGGCGTACCACCCTCTCCTCCGAAGATAAAGTTCAAAGCAGCACACTCATCTGGTAAAGTCACGGCGACGGCGTTCCAGGATTCTGAAGGAATGATTCTGTTTGATGTCCTCCCTCACAGTCCAACGGTCATCTTTGAAGCATATTGTGCTACCCTTCAAGAAATTGAAGAATCGATTTCAAGCGTGTTCGTCGCCACAGAGGTGCAAACGGACTTCTACGTCTTCACAACAACGCAAGGCCTCACACAAATCTGCGTACACGAAGAGAGCTCACAAAACTTCATTGGACTGTTCTTCAAAAAAAATGGGTCAAATGGGTCTGAGCACTATGGGACTTAACATCTGAGGTCATCAGTCCCCTAGAACATAGAACTACTTAAACCTAACTAACCTAAGGACATCACACACATCCGTTCCCGAGGCAGGATTCGAACCTGCGACCGTAGCGGTCACGCGGTTCTAGACTGAAGCGCCTAGAACCGCACGGCCACACCAGCAGGCTCACTGTTCTTCCTCATCCACGCAACAGCCCGCATCTCGCACCTTCCTACTTCCATGTGTTTGGTCCAATGAAGAATGCACTCCGTGGGAAGCACTGTATGGGCAACCTGGTAGCCGGCCGCTGTGGCCGGGCGGTTCTAGGCGCTTCAGGCCGAAACCGTGATGCTGCTACGGTCGCAGGTTCGAATCCTGCCTCGGGCATGGATGTGTGTGATGTCCTTAGGTTACTTAGGGTTAAGTAGTTCTAAGTTCTAGGGGACTGATAACCTCAGAAATTTAGTCCCATAGTGATCAGACCCATTTGAACCATTTGATGAAGGGGAGGTTATTGATGCAGCAAAACGTTGGCCCCAACATCGACCACTAGAGTGGTACCATGCGGTCATACAGGCGCTCCCAGGAAGGTGGCATAAGGCCGTCGCATCAAACTGACAATACGTTGAAAAATGGCGTTTTGTATCCAAGAGAGTGGGGAATAATATACTGTGTTGCAATCACGAATACAACCAACCTGTTTTGAGAAAAAAATATGTGTCGCATTACTTACTGAATGTCCCTCGTACTTCATCTTCTGCAGAATCGCAGGTTCTCCGTCGACTTCCAAGAAAAGCGTGGCCGGTAGAGACGAAAGAAAAACCGGCCTCCGACAGCGAAGTTTGCCGGATCCAGTTCTGTTCAATATGAACACGAACGACCAACCCATTCCACCCAGTAACATTAGTTTCTTCTATGCCGATGGCCTTCTCCTAGCGACCCGGAGCGCAAGTTTTGAATCAGTGGAGAAGACCCTCACGAATGTCATTGAGCAACTTTTCAGTTGCTACAACAGAAACCAATTTAAACCAAATCCCACAAAGACACAAGTGTTTGCTTTTCATTTGAGAAACACGGAAATTAGTCGCTAATTAAAGACAGTATGGTAAGGTGTTGAATGTTTCTTTTAAAAATTATTTCGTTCGGTTTTAAACACCTATTGGCTTTGATGGTTGGTTGGTTGTCACTATGCTGTCGTTTAGCTTCGGGTGACTGTGCATTTCCAACTGCAGGGAAAACTACATATATATGCCTGCGAGAATACAGCATGATTGTAGCCCTGTTTTATAATCTTTCTAAAACATGTGCAAACTGATTGAATCCTATTAAACTTGAAACGGTACAATGGTTTCCGCTCCATAAGCAGCAGGTTTCGCTGCTAGCTCGCACCAGTTTACGACAAACACGACTTCTTAAAACCAATGGCTCATTACTAGAGAGATAACTCCCTCCATACCATGTATTAGACTGATGTACAATATTAAATGTCTTCCAAGCAATTACATCACGCGTTGGAAAGGAATCCAAAGAACTGTTCTTAGCATCACTAGAACCAACAAAGGTAATAGTAATCCAACCATTCCCCGTTCCTTGCACAGACATAGCCAAACTGAACTTGCAACAAAACCCATCTATCTGTGGGTACCGCAGCCAATTTTATTGCACGATGCGGCCGGCCGCGGGTGCAACAGAACCCACGTGGACGGGTGGAAAGAAATGTGTCATGCTTCATAATATGTATTTATATGTGTCATGTATTGTTCATTTCGTGTACGTGAATGTGAATCTACACATGAACTTTCCTAATCCTCCATAAAGCGTAGCCAAATCTTCGTTAGGGAGTAGTTTTGTAGTATAGTAGTGCCAACCTCACTCCTGGCTAGGGGATCAGAGATACAGCACAGGCAGGTAAAAGTCAAAGACGTTCCAGTGTCACAAGATTTGGGGTGTAGAGGTTGGTCACTGCCAGGGGCTTCGACCAACCCCTGAACTGGGGCCCAGGAAGACCTCTGGGTGCCCGCGATATTCTGGGAGGGTTACAGAAGACGGGTAAGTGATCAGACGTGCCCTCAATGCGTCTGTCTCAATGTTCACACATGGAAGTGAGGTATTTGAATATTTGTACTAATTCTTTTATTTCCAGCTTCGGATCGTGTAAGGAAATGAATGTTCTCGTTTCATTTCGGAAATTGGACCCCCTATGTTAATGTATCTGGTCCCCAGTTTGCCCGTTATCCTCCTCACATACTGGAGGTCCTATGTAAAATATTGGGAGGCTTTGGTGGTATACATTTGGCCAACGCAATTCCGTCTTGCCCGTAGAAATGTGCGTGCAGATTAGTATATAATATACCCGAGCTATAAGTTGTAAAATTGTAATATATGTAAACTGGAACAATTGAAGCAATCGGTGTAAAGTCGAGTGATAATGTTTAAAATAAATAGGTAATCAATTGTCATCAATCTTTAACATACCCTAAAAAAATCACATAGGAGACAAGTTAAAGGAATTCATTTAAAATAAAAGATATAGAATGCAGGGACCCACACACCAGCGCGTGAGCCCTCCAGCCCCTTGCCTAGTACCGTACAGAAAGGGCACGCTCTCTAGGTGGCGCTCTCAAGCTCCCCTCCCCAGTTATCCGTTGCGCAATTTTCATTCAGGGCTTGAAGAGATCAACGTTCATCTGGCGTCCCTAGGCAAGGAGGTTTGACGGTAATCTTTCAACCTGTTTAATTAAACTATGTGGTCCCTATGCCTTAGTGATCTGCCTAATAGTTCTGTTCATGAAATGGTGTCCGCAGCTCATGGTCGTGCGGTAGCGTTCTCGCTTCCCGCGCCTGGGTTCCCGGGTTCGATTCCCGGCGGGGTTAGCGATTTTCTCTGCCTCGTGATGACTGGGTGTTGTGTGATGTCCTTAGATTAGTTAGGTTTAAGTAGTTCTAAGTTCTAGGGGACTGATGACCATAGATGTTAAGTCTCATAGTGCTCAGAGCCATTTCAACCATGAACTGGTCGCTGTGCGTCGATAATATTCGTAGCAAACTGGTCCTGAAATGACAATATTTCACCTCGTAATGTACCTGCTTGTAAACGCGGTGCTGCCGTTCTCTGTACGCCAGCTGCAAATTTCTAACTGCAGTTGCTGAGGGCTTACGGCAATGCGCCAGACAACAAGTAAACTATTTTATACCAATCATTGAGTGAGTCACTTTTTAAATAAAAACGACTTCGATCGAGGATGTGGACAACGCTCTTACATGAAATATTTCTTTAAAAAACTGTTTTTAAATTATGACTTGTATGAAATTCATGTTGCAACACTGATTAAGACTGACAAAGGGTAACAGTGTTATCAAACTCTTATTGTCACAAATGTTAGACGAATCATTAATAAACAGGAAAAATACTTCACAGTGAAAAGTGCTGAATCTTTAATGAAGAACCAAAATTTCCCTCATATAGATGTCTCATCCGGCAATGGTTCCAAACTACGCGTGACTGCAATGCAACTAAATAAAAAATATTACCTTCATTCCTCTTTATATGCTTTTCTAATCTCATGACATCTGATGTGATTCCAGTTCTTTAATCGAATATTTCTCACCTGTTTCACAATATTCGAACACAAATCATTTCACTTGAACACTTAACTTTACGTCTACATTGCCTCGGGTCCTCTGCTCAGCGTCTGTCTCTCTACTCCTCTAACTCTACAACTCCCGGTCTCCTCGCTGCCAAGCAGCGACGACAAAACAGGCACATCTTCCAGCGGCACAGCTACTCTGACCAGAGACAGCGCGTGAATATTAAACAAAATAAAAATTCTCGCTTTGCGTTTGAGATATCCAAAGTATGTATAACTTCTAGAAATGCAAAAAAAAACCTCCCAATAAACCGGTTTGGTATAATTCAACATATGCCAAGGGCCTGGACATAGCTCTCAGTGATGCATGTGGAATCGTAATAGGTTGCTTGAAATCCACTCCAGTCGAATGACTTAATTACCTCGAACGGACAGCATCACCTCCTGTTCGAAGAAGAAATGCTGCAAATGAGGAACGAAAGAAAGTGGTGTAAGAAGGAAAGCATCCTCTGTATGTGCATGAACAGCACCCATAACGACTGAAGTCAAACCGAGAGAGGTGGTGCAGTGGCTAGCACACTGGACTCTCATTCTGGAGGAAGACGGTTCAAGCCTGCGCTGCACCATCCTCATTTAGGTTTTCCGTGATTTCCCTAAATCGCTGCAGGCAAATGCTGTGATGTTTCATTTGAAAGGGCACGGTCGACTTCCTTCCCCATCCATCCCTAATCCCCTAATCCGGCGGGACCGCTGACCTTGCCGTTTGGTCCCCTCCCTCAAGACAACCAACCAACCAACTGAAGTCAAATAGGAATTTCCTTAGAATATCTACGGCACTTAGAACCACTGCACTTAGAACCACTCACTCCTGAAAAAACTGGGTTGCAGCTGTGGACGACTATGACCTACGTTCCACCTGGCTCGAAAACTGTTTCAGAAACTCTGCCTACTGGCTATGATGAGAAATGGACGACTTGGAAGTCCCTGAGCAGACTCGGATCTAGAGTTGGGAGATCAAAGGTTAATTTGGCTACACTGACGAAGATGACATTCATTATGACCGTGGAGACCAGGCTGTTCATCATCTGCTTCAGTGCCCACTCTATCCAGCCTCCTGCACGGGGGACGGACTTCAGCGAGGAAAAGAAAATACATTGGCAGTGACCATTTTTGGACAAAAGTAATAAAGTCATAACTCTGTATAATACGTAAGGTCGTGTGGGACCAAACCGCTGAGGTCATCGGTCCCTAAGCCTACCCACTACTTCATCTAACTTAAACTAAGTTACGCTGCGGGCAACACACACACACAGACACACACACACACACACACACACACACACACACACACACACACACACACACACATACCCATGGAGGGAGGACTCGATGGGGAGCTGCACGGACCGTGACAAGGCGCCTCAGACCGCGCGGTCTCTTCTGCTGCTCCGTGTCTACGTAAATCAATGAGAGATTGTGGGCCGGCCTTTTGTTTTTTCTTCCACAAACTAGTTTCAGCGGAATACCGCCAGCTACAACAGCATCTAAAGGGCTACTTTGCAAATCACGCTTAAGTGCCTGCCAGCGAGCGGAAAAAAACTAGCACATGTATCTTTCCGTGAGAGCTCTGATTTTCCTTATTTTATTATGATGATTCTTGCTCCCTATGTAGGTCGACGTCAACAAAATACTTTCGCATTTGTAGGGGAAAGTTGGTGACTGAAATTTCATGACAAGATCCTGCAGCAACAAGAAACGCCTTTGTTTTAATGTGTCCACCCAAAACCAATATCATGTCCGTGACACTCTCTCCCCTATATCTCGATAATACAAAACAGGCTGCCCTTCTATGAACTTTCTCGAAGTACTCCCTTACTCCTGTCTGGTGAGAATGGCACACCGCACAGCAGCACTCAAAAGAGGACGGACAAACGTAGTGTAGGCAGTCTCTTTAGTAGATCTGTTGCATCTTCTAAATCTTCTGCCACTAAAAGGCACATTTTCTATGTGATATTTCCAACTTAAGTTGTTCGCAATTGTAGATCCTAGGTATTTTATTGAATTTACGACCCTTACATTTCATTGACGTGTCGTATAACCGACGTTTAATGGTTTCCTTCTGGCGTGCATGTGGATGACCTAACACGTTTCATTCTTTACGGTCAATTTCAAATTTTCACACCACATAGATAAATTTTATAAATCGCTTTGCAATTTGTTTTGATCTTATGGTGACTTTAGTAGACGATAAAAGTCAGCATCATCTGCAAACAATCTAAGACGGCTGCTCAAATCGTTTACATACACTGTCTTGGTGAACGCTGTAAGTCACTACTGTTTTACTCGATGACTCCCCGTCAGATACTGCGAACTGTGATCTCTCTGGTAGGAAATCACGAATACAGTGGCGTAACTGAGACGATATTCCATAAAAACGAAATAATTCATAATGTTGGAACACAATATATGTTCCAGAACGCTGCTGCATACCGACGTTAATGATATGAGCATGTAATTTAGCTTATTGCTCCTATTGACTTTCTTGAATATTGTGTGACCTGTGCAACTTTCCAGTCTTTGGGTACGAATGTTACGTCGAGTGACGGGTTGTATATTACTGTTAAGTACGGAGCTAATCCATCAACATGCTCTGTTAGGAACCTAACTGGTACACAGTCTGGACCGGAAGACTTGCTTTTATTGATTAAGTTGTTTCATTACTCCCAGGATATGTGCTTCTAAGTAACTCATGTTGGCAGGTGTTGTTCATTTTAATTTTGGAATATTTACTCTGTCTCCTCTGATGAAGGAATTTCAGAAGGCTGTGTTTAGTAATTTTGCTTTAGTAGCGCTGTCATCGACAGTATTTCCATTGCTACTGCGCGGGAAGGTATTCATTGTCTCTTGCCGCCAGCACGCATTACATACGCCCAGGATGTCTCTGGATTTTCGTCCAGATTTCGAGACAAAGTTTCGGTGCTAAATTTCGAGCTCCTGTAAAAGATAGTCAATCTTGGGGATTTTGGCATTCATTTAAATTTGGCATGCTTTTTTCGTTGTCTCTGTAACAATGTTCTTGCCTGTTTTTTTGTGTCATGGAGGATCAGCTCCGTCGTTTGTCGTCCATGAAGACGAATGCCTCGCCAATATGCTGCCGATATGGTTGCACTATCGGTCGGAGGATGGCATTCACGTATCGTACAGCCGTTACGGAGCCTTACTTGAAGACGAGCCGTGTACGTCGGCCCCTCATAATGCCACCTCAAAAAAGCAGGGAACCTCCTCCTTGCTGCACTCGCTGGACAGTGTGTCTAAGGCGTCCAGCCTGACAGGGTTGTCTCCAAACACATCACCGATGATTGTCTGGTGGAAGACATATGCGACACTCATCGGTGAAGAGAAGGTGATGCCAATCCTGGGCTGTCCTCTCGGCATGTTGTTAGGCCCTTCTGTACCGCGCTGCATGAGTCGTTGTTACAAAGATAGGCCTCGCCATGGACGTCGGGAGTGACGTTGCGCATCTTGCGCCTATTGCGCACAGTTTGAGTCGTGGCTGCACGAAAAGCATTATTCAAGATGGTGACGTTGCTGTCACGCTTCGTCCGAGCCATAATCCGTAGGTAGTGGACATCCACTGCAGTAGCAGCCATTGGGCGGCCTGGGCGAGGCATGTCGTCGACAGTTCCTGTCTCTCTGTATCTCCACAATGTGTGAACAACATCGCTTTGGTTCACTCCGAAACGCCTGGACACTTCTCTCTCTGAAAGCCGTTCCTGGCACAATGGAACAACGCGGACGCTATCGTACCGCTGTATTGACCGTCTAGGCATGGTTGAACAACAGACAACACGAGACGTGTACCTCCTTCCTGGTGGAATAAGTGGAACTGATCGGTTGTCGGACCCTCTCCGTCTAATAGGTGCTGCCCATGCTTGGTTGTTTACGCCTTTGGGCGGGTATAGTGACATTTCTGAACAGTGAAAAGAATTGTGTCCGTGATACAACATCCACAGTCAACGTCTATCTTCAGGAGTTCTGAGAACCGGGGTCATGAAAAACTTTTTTTGATGAATGTATATTTTCTGTCGTTTTTTCGGCATAGAGCATGTCATCTGCAAAGCTATGAGCGGCTGTTATTAATGAATATGAAAATCTAACCTTACAAACGTCAGTGTTATTTCAATTGAAAATTCGGTCTGCACAAGTGCGTCACATAATCCTTCACGTACTCGCGTTAGTTGGCGCGCTTTTAGTTGCTCCGGAAACACAAAAGACGCATAACTTTTCATCTTGGCAGTAATCAGATATTACGCCACCTTAACTGTTGACGTGTGTCACCAGATGTAATGCATATCACAAGAAAATTTTGAAAGCCGTAGCGGATATTCTGACGACTTCCGATCCTTACATATGTGTGTCTGTAGGATGGAGGTGGGTCTGCACCAGAAATGTATCACAATACAACCGCAAATTCCAGTCGTAGTAACACTCACGTTTGGAAGTTCACATTTATATATTAGTTAATAATAGCCGCTCATACCTTCGCAGATGACATGCTGCATGCGTGAGAAACGGCAACAAACCCAGAAACTATGTAGTGATTTTAAAATAAAAATGTAGTATAAAATTACTCACACAATATCTAGAAACAAAAAGAACATACGTAATAACGTGTTTTCGTTATGTGTAGTAACGACGGTAGTTTCTGCATGTTTTAGAGTAAAGAAACCCACTGATGATGGAGGTATTCGCAGAAACTATTTTTGGAAGTAATTAAACAAAAAGTGATTGCATCGAAGTCGACCCATAATCCTACGTTGTATCATAATTAATGACGAAAGACGGCGTAAATTTATCGGAACTAGAAACAATAACGTTCCAGCTGATGAATATCAGCAAACGAACTGTTTGTGAGATGATCAAGAATGTACGGTTACACTAGCCGCAACTGATTTCAGTATAGTATTGCCCTTAATTGCTACAAATTTATTTCAAGCGTAAACTTTCAAAGATTTCTGCAAAGAGAGAATTGACGACAGCTACAATCAGATTTTATGGTGAATATTAATGTTCTGTCTATAATCATAATTGAGTGCCAGGTGACATGTATATTTGGCATCGTGAGCAGACAGAGAGCTTTCCATTTCTCGTAAAACATTTTTCATTTCTTGTGCATGTTGTGGCTGTTCTCTTAGCCAAGGATATCCCGTTAAAGCCGGCCGAAGTAGCCGAGCGATTTATAGGCGCTACAGTCGGGGACCGCGCGACCGCAACGGTCGCAGGTTCGAATCCTGCCTCGGGCATGGATGTGTGTGGTGTCCTTAGGTTAGTTACGTTTAAGTAGTTCTATGATCTAGATGACTGATGACCTCAGATGTTAAGTCCCATAGTGCTCAGAGCCATTTGAACCAATATGAAACAGGAACACAGGGGCAAAGCGGCCTGCTATCGCTCGTTGCTGGATGTTTCGTGCCAATTAATTGCGTGCTTGTATTGGCGTTTGCCTCATCTTAAACGGTGCCCATACTCAGCACCTGTGATGCGGCTTAAAAACTTTGAGAGATGCTCTCTGACTGGCCTGTTTCCATGACAGGGGCATCGTTTATTTGAAAGTATAGAGATGGTGTCGTTGTCCCGCCGCTGCCCATGCATGCAGGCACGCCAGCAGGGATGGCAGCAAAAGTCTGGTAACCCAAGAAATGAACCGATCTGGGCCAGGTTGAATTCCTGATGCGGTGACAATGTGTCCAAGAAATTTCTATTGTCTCTTAGCAATATTAGATTTTTCTAAATTAACCGTAAACCCCTATTAACAGGTCTTAAAGCGACATTCAGTTTAGTAGAATCTTTCCCTAAGTTATTCATGCTCAGAGTGGATAGACTCCTTTGGCTCATGAACTTTATAGGCGGGTTACGATACTCTGTTTATGAATTATGTCTGACATAAACACTTGTCAACTTAGGCATTTATCTACAGTGTACACATAAACATGAAACAAAACACGTCTGTACTAACACAGAAGTGTGAAAAAAGTTGTAGACACCGATCCAGATGATATGTTTCCTCGTCCCAAAGTCTGCACGCAATGAACGTCTGACTTATACCAGGCGGTTGACAATGAATCGAATCTTGTATGAGAGAAGATATTCGACATTGGAACATCTTTTATTTTCCATACAGGAGCTATAAATGACGACTTTGATACTGACATTGATCATCGGTGCAACAATTTTCCAAATGTATAAGACCTAATACATAAATGGAAGTAACTTACTCGTTTCATTTTTCCTACATCGAAAGATTTTTTACTTTTCATGAAAACGTACTCGCCCACCCACTGTCCTACTTTTCTTGACCCTCGCTGTTTCCGGCCTTCTATAGGATTTTGTTGTGCAATGGTCTACAGCATATTTGTTTGTCACTTCTGTACTTGCATAATGCATCTCTCAGTTCAGAATTTTCGACTTTATCAAATGGCTCTGAGCACTACGCAACTTAACTTCTGAGGTCATCAGTCGCTTAGAACTAATTAAACCTAACTAACCTAAGAACATCACACACATCCATGCCCGAGGCAGGATTCGAACCTGCGACCGTAGCGTGGACTTTATCGTTGGCGTTTTTTTTTTATTATTTTATATAAACTTACATGGCACTATTCTTAGCCGTTATTTATTAATGAGGAGTTGCACTGTTTTCACGATTGTCGATGGGACGTTATTCTGTCCTTACACATGTAATCTACTACTAAAATAATAGATTAATTTTTTGTAGAACTTGTCTTTCATCGTAAACCTTTCACTACCAAGTGAATTCACTACTGAGTGAAGGACATTAGTGTATGGTTATTGTAATTACTGTCATGGAATTACCATATGAATTTTTTTTTCGTTTAGTTATGCAATGTGGAGTGGGACTGGTTCCTCCAGGATTTCAGAACACAATGGCAACAAAAGCTACAAAACATACAGAGAACAGACGCACATAAGCAACTTCACAGGCCTGAAGGTGCTGTAGAGGTATTTCAGAAGCCCTGTCTGCTAACTTCCACTTTGTCAGCTTCCTGAATACTGGTTTTTGCGTAATGCACGCGTGTTCGTACAACGTGGTTGCTCGTTACTTTCCTAACTTGCGACCCTTCTTTATGACGTCGTTTTTTGGAGTGGTCAGGAAAGTAGAACGGTGGTTAACACCACAAAAAATGGTCCCTGGGCCGAGATGGGGAAGTTTTGTCACACCTTCTTCACAAACGTAACACTTCACGTACTCGGCAGTTATACTGGATAACTGTAGGAATTCAATCGTGCACGATGTAAGTTCCAAGTGAACTTCATTGCCACATCCACAAGTAACGAAAAACAAAACATAAAATTAAACTCCAGCCACAAACAACATATAACACTGATAATAATTCCAGATCCAACGCCCATTTCTGCCAATATCAAAATGACTCAGTAACAAACAGGCACAAACTCTTTCAATGTTATTATCACCAACAGCACTTAAGGAGTCTAGTATCACTGCGACATGCACAAACAGTTTAGAAACATAAACATCCTACACTAGAGTGCGCCACTTTATAGTCCAAAACCTCTCTGCAAACACATACATTTCTAATACGTCACACCACCGTGACATAGCACAACGCAACATACGAGTAGTTACGTCACGCATATTAACAGATGAGTGGTATCGAACGCTCAAGTTGACCAGCATCTCAACGTGAGAGAGATGTTCTACACTCGTGAATGGTTCATTGTAGTTGCCCATTGTTAACCTCACAATGCAAACCAACTTAATAAATGCCACCGGCCTCTACCCAGACCTGTGGAAAACCTCCCATATCCTGATGTCCTACAAACCCAACAAGCCTCTGATGCCTCTTCCTAGCGCTCTATATGTCTCACCTCGGTGTTCAGTAAACTCTTGGAATCCATCTTACCCAGCGCATCCATCACCAAGTCCACCACCACCAACTCCTCCCCATCACCCAATGTGGCTTTTGATCTTCCTCTTCTGCTGACGACCAATTCCTACGATTCACTCATCTCCTCTTCCTCCAGCTTAACTCCCGTCACTCCATCATTTTTGTCTCCCTCGACCTCGAAAAGGCCTATAACCATGTCTGGCATCCCGGTTTCCTGTTTAAACTCCTGACCTACGCCCCTCCTATCAACTATGTCCTCCTTCCTCTCCCGCCTCCCCTCCTACATTACCGTCCATAATGCCTATTCACGCACCTTACACCCCTCCGCAGGTGTGCCGCAGGGCTATGTCCTCTCCCCTCTCCTCTAACTCCTGTACATGGCAGATAAGCCCCAACCTCCCTCTCCAGTACACCTCCTGCAGTATGCAGATAACATCGCCTTCCTTGCCCTCGCTCCTACCCTTCCACAGTACCAACGCCTTCTCCAGAATCACCTTCACCTTTTTGCCACATGGTATAACCAGTGGCTCCTGAAAATCAATCTTTCCAAGACCCAGGCAATCATCATAGGTCGTAGCACTCGCTCCTTGATTTTTCGCTTACCATCTGCGCCCGTCCTGTCCACCTCTCCTGCACACTCACCTACCTTGCACTCACCATTCACTGCCACCTCATCTGGATCCCTCATCTCCACTCTATCCAATTCAAAGCCCACAACTGCTTCCGACTCCTTAAACTCCTCTCTGGCCGGACATAGGGGTCGAACCCCTCTACCATCCTCCACACCTACAAATCCTTAATCTGTCCCGTCCTCTGTTCTGCCAGTCCCGCCTGCCCGCCCCCCCCCCCCCCCCAAATTCTATACGTCCCTCCAGATCCTCGAGCACCATACACTTTGCCGTGCCTTCTGTATACACCTCCCATCCCCCATGCAGATCCTCTACAACCTGATTCCTTTCCCCCATCTGCTCCTTTTCCTCGAACAAATCCGCATTCTCTGCACCTCCTGCCGACTTGATCCCCCTCATCCCCTGGTCGCTCCTCTCCTCTCCACCCCTACCCTCTGCCACGCCTTCATCATTGTTTCCCCCCTACCTTCCACGTCTACACCCTTCATCTCCTATCCCAAGGTGGCTTCAGTCAACTCCCCCTCCCAGATGATGCCCTATCTCCATCCATTTATCCCTCCTATCAACTCCCCCTCCTTCTCCATTCCTCTGTCCTTTTCCCAGGCTCCCTCTCCACCTATTCCATCCTGTTTTTTTTTCCTGCCTACCCTCTCTCTGACTCCCTTCTCTCCCTCAAGTCCTTTTGCTCTCCCATCAATATCCGTTTCCCACTCCTTCTTGCATCCGTCTAGCCCCCCCCTTTTCTATGTCCCCTCCCTCCATCGGCTCCCTCCTTTTTCCTTTCCTCTCCTCCCCCTTTTCCTCCACATTGGTCTGGGTCCTCCCCCCTCCCCCCCCCCCAGCCATCATCTACCGCCGTGTTGCCACTATAGTGCCGTTTTTAAAGTGAGTGTTCAGTGTTGTGCATCCCCTGTCAGTGTTGTGAACAGCCACCATACTGCCGCTCGTTGTGTTTTTATCTCGTGCAAATAGAAACCAGACCGTCGCTGTGTTTTTAATTGTGCCTGTCTATTTATTATGTGTTTTAATCAGCATCACCAACCGTTTGTTTTTATATTTTCTTTGCATCTTTTTCTCCATGTTTCAGTTTTTAACAGTCACCGTTTTATCGTCTGCTTTTATTGTTTTCATATACTGCGTGAAGAGTTTGACACAGCACTGAAAGACCGGGGTCGAAACAAGGCCCCGGGAGCAGACAACATTCCATTAGAAGTACTGACAGCCTTCGGAGAGCCAGTCCTGACATAACTCTACCATCTGGTGAGCAAGATGTATGAGACAGGCGAAAAACCCTCATACTTCAAGAAGAAAATAATAATTCCAGTCCCAAAGAAAGCAGGTGTTGACAGATGTAAAAATTACGAACAATCAGTTTAATAAGTCACGGATGCAAAATACTAACGCGAATTCTCTACAGACGAATGGAAAAACTGGTATAAGCCGACCTCGGGGAAGATCAGTTTGGATTCCGTAGATATGTTGGAACACGTGAGGCAATACTGACCTTACGACTTATCTTAGAAGAAAGATTAAGAAAAATCAAACCTACGTTTCTAGCATTTGTACACTTAGAGAAAGCTTTTGACAAAGTTGACTGGAATACTCTCTTTCAAATTCTGAAGGTGGTAGGGGTAAAATAGAGAGAGCGAAAGGCTATTTACAATTTGTACAGAAACTAGATGGCAGTTATAAAAGTCGAGGGTCATAAAAGAGGAGCAGTGGTTGGGAGTGAGACAGGGTTATAGCCTATCCCTGATGTTATTCAATCTGTATATTGAGCAAGCAATAAAGGAAACAAAACAAAAATTCGGAGTAGGTATTAAAATCCATGGAGAACAAATAACTTTGAGGTTCGCTGATGACACTGTAATTCTGTCAGAGACAGCAAAGGACTTGGAAGAGCAGTTGAACGGAATGGACAGTGTCTTGAAAGGAGGGCATAAGATGAACATCAACAAAAGCAAAACGAGGATAATGGAATGTAGTCGAATTAAGTCGGGTGATGCTGAGGGAGTTAGATTAGGAAATGAGACACTTAAAGTAGTAGAGGAGTTTTGCTATTTGGGGAACAAAATAACTGATGATGGTCGTAATAGAGAGGATATAAAATGTAGACTGGCAATAGCAAGGAAAGCGTTTCTGAAGAAGAGAAATTTGTTAACATCGAGTATAGATTTAAGTGTCAGGAAGTCATTTCTGAAAGTATTTGTGTGGAGCGTAGCAATGTATGGAAGTGAAACATGGACGATAACTAGTTTGCACAAGAAGAGAATAGAAGCTTTCGAAATGTGGTGCTACAGAAGAATGCTGAATATTAGATGGGTAGATCACATAACTAATGAGAAGATATTGAATAGGATTGGGGAGAAGAGACGTTTGTGGCACAACGTGACTAGAAGAAGGGATCGGTTGGTAGGACAAGTTCTGAGGCATCAAGGGATCACCAATTTAGTATTGGAGGGCAGCGTGGAGGGTAAAAATCGTAGAGGGAGAGCAAGAGATGAATACACTAAACAGATTCAGAAGGATGTAGGTTGCAGTAGGTACTGGGAGATGAAGAAGCTTGCACAGGATAGAGCAGCATCAAACCTGTCTCAGGACTGAAGACAACAACAACAACAACATCTCCTGATTCTGTTTTTTAACTTTTCTGTATGCTGTGGAGAGGCGTATTGTGCTGCTGCCATCGCCCTTCCCCCTTTTGGGGGAGGAATCGAAATCCAACCAAGAAAAAAAAATTACCCATAAACGACAAGGTATCTGTAAAACATTAACTGACTCGTATTCGCAATGTGTTCATCCCTTCGCAAGCAAACAGCGTCTTACCAAACCGCAGTGCCCGATACAGCGAACCGCGCCGGGACACTGACAATACCTCCTCGCTATTGTGCGTCAATCACGCTGCCCGCAGAAAGTTTCGAGGCGCGCATGATAATGTCATTGGCTCGTTTGGCCCGTGCTACCGGAACTCAAGAGACTGCTTCCGACAAAGCTTCGTGACGTCCCAAAGAATGATTGTAGAAATTGATAGGTAGGTACTAACGCGCATCTCTTCAGTAAAACTGCGAGCTATTAACAAGCTAAACAATTTCAGCGGTGGAAGTTACGAGCATAACGCACAGCTTTCACAATATGCAATTAAATTCCATTGCAGATATCCCTTTGTTGAAACAATGGACCAAAGAATGTTAAGAAATGAACAGGTAAGCTCTTGCCTCTGTTCTGCAGAAAATACACAAAGTATCAAAACTCGAATCAAAAGTTGCAAACATTTAAGGAGAAATGATGTTAATTTACCTTAGCCGAACACCAGTCTGTCCACTGAATCATTTTCTGAAAAAATTTATTGACACCTGCTTGGGGGAGAACTTCTTCCTTACAATGGGATACTATAAACTGTTTATTCCCGAAGAAAATGTAGAATTCGAAAATTGTATAAATATGAGATACAGGACATGGAATTCTACCCTACATGTAATTTCGAGATTAGCAGAAGATATGTTTGAGTTAAGACCGCGACCCTCATTATTAGACGGACATAAAGTTGGCTGAGACGAGAAACAAAGACCTATACTCTGACTGGCACATTCAGAAAAATCTCAGTGAACAAGCAAATGGAAATGTAGAGATTTACCGTGACTATTTCACTGTCTGCTGAACTAGAGTGGGCATATCACATACTAAAGTACTTGCAGTGTTCTACTGCATAGATGATCTGCTATTTTGGGGGCTTTGGAGCGTTGCAGGTGATGTACTTAGCATACCTGCAATTCTCTGCCTATTTAGTGGAGGCAATATGGCGTCCACCAGCTCGCAGAGCTGAAATTACCTCAGTACAAGACAGAACATGGGTCAAGATTTCTGTTTTCTCATTATCCAGGAACAGAATTTCGACCAAGTGTTCTCCTTTAAAGAAGCACTTCAGTGTTTGTCAGACTCCACAGAGAGCTAAAGAATCGTCACTCCAGTAGACAGAATAACAACTCTGTCCCAGATAAATGGCTCACTCACTCTCCATGTCGAAAGCAATACTTCTTCAAATTTGATCGCCAGTCCCTCCGCTGTGGGTATTGCCAGTGAAGTTCCTTCTAGCGATCCCCAGAGGCGAGTGCTCTCGATCTCTGCCAGAAGAGAAGTTTCTTTTCCTCCCGTCATAGATTTCTCCCAGCTGGAAATGCAGCGTCAATGTTTACGCTCCAGGCGGCGAATCCCAGAGGCCGTTGCAAAAACATTACGTTCCAGTATATGGTCCCTGAATCTACCAGCCAATCGCTTGAAACTCATACTCATTTCAGAGAAATTTTTGGAAGGCTGCATTCCCCTCCTTAATGTCTTTCCTTTTTTCAGCTAGAGGCGTGCTCCAGTGCTGCCCGTGAGAAGAATTCATAAAACTCAGCTCATGAGCATCGTTTGTGACGACATTCCTTCGCACTAAAAGCATGTCCTTTCGCATTCTTCTGCCCCTCTCTTTCTCCAGGTACACTACCCTGAATTTTTTCCGTCTCGCCAGAGAGCACCTCCCAACCGCTCTCTCTCTGTCCATGCTACAGGGGATCTGCGGCCTCTGATATCATAAACCAACGCTACCACGCACTTCAGAACACGAAAAGATGTTCCCCAGCCCTTCCTTAGCCAATAGCGGCATCTGAGGACCGCGAAGCTACTTCGTCCGTTCTGTCGGCGCTCAGCCCTTGTTAATTGCCAGATGTACAGTATCACTGGAATTAGTAGTACGTGATGCTAGCCAGTAACATCCAATCAAATTATTAATACGATTTTGCATCGTAAACATGATCTAATGTAAACATAAATCTACAAGAATATTAAACGTATGATGGATGAACATAGCCGCCTTACAATAAAAATCTGCAAGAATATTAAATGTATGATGGATAAACCTTGCCGCCTTACAATGGGATATAAGATTATCCCAGAGCACACTCAATGGAAAACCGTTCTTTAAACTGAAAAATACACTCCTGGAAATTGAAATAAGAACACCGTGAATTCATTGTCCCAGGAAGGGGAAACTTTATTGACGCGTTCCTGGGGTCAGATACATCACATGATCACACTGACAGAACCACAGGCACATAGACACAGGCAACAGAGCATGCACAATGTCGGCACTAGTACAGTGTATATCCACCTTTCGCAGCAATGCAGGCTGCTATTCTCCCATGGAGACGATCGTAGAGATGCTGGATGTAGTCCTGTGGAACGGCTTGCCATGCCATTTCCACCTGGCGCCTCAGTTGGACCAGCGTTCGTGCTGGACGTGCAGACCGCGTGAGACGACGCTTCATCCAGTCCCAAACATGCTCAATGGGGGACAGATCCGGAGATCTTGCTGGCCAGGGTAGTTGACTTACACCTTCTAGAGCACGTTGGGTGGCACGGGATACAGGCGCACGTGCATTGTCCTGTTGGAACAGCAAGTTCCCTTGCCGGTCTAGGAATGGTAGAACGATGGGTTCGATGACGGTTTGGATGTACCGTGCACTATTCAGTGTCCCCTCGACGATCACCAGAGGTGTACTGCCAGTGTAGGAGATCGCTCCCCACACCATGATGCCGGGTGTTGGCCATGTGTGCCTCGGTCGTATGCAGTCCTGATTGTGGCGCTCACCTGCACGGCGACAAACACGCATACGACCATCATTGGCACCAAGGCAGAAGCGACTCTCATGACTGAAGATGACACGTCTCCATTCGTCCCTCCATTCACGCCTGTCGCGACACCACTGGAGGCGGGCTGCACGATGTTGGGGCGTGAGCGCAAGACGGCCTAACGGTGTGCGGGACCGTAGCCCAGCTTCATGGAGACGGTTGCAAATGGTCCTCGCCGATACCCCAGGAGCAACAGTGTCCCTAATTTGCTGGGAAGTGGCGGTGCGGTCCCCTACGGCACTGCGTAGGATCCTACGGTCTTGGCGTGCATCCGTGCGTCGCTGCGGTCCGGTCCCAGGTCGACGGGCACGTGCACCTTCCGCCGACCACTGGCGACAACACCGATGTACTGTGGAGACCTCACGCCCCACGTGTTGATCAACTCGGCGGTACGTCCACCCGGCCTCCCGCATGCCCACTATACGCCCTCGCTCAAAGTCCGTCAACTGCACATACGGTTCACGTCCACGTTGTCGCGGCATGCTACCAGTGTTAAAGACTGCGATGGAGCTCCGTATGCCACGGCAAACTGGCTGACACTGACGGCGGCGGTGCACAAATGCTGCACAGCTAGCGCCATTCGACGGCCAACTCCGCGGTTCCTGGTGTGTCCGCTGTGCCGTGCGTGTGATCATTGCTTGTACAGCCCTCTCGCAGTGTCGGGAGCAAGTATGGTGGGTCTGACACACCGGTGTTTAATGTGTTCTTTTTTCCATTTCCAGGAGTGTAGTACCGCTTTTGTTGCCGGTGTGTATAGTTCTTGCAATGAATTTTCGGTCCACCTAAAAATTTCGCAGTTTAACATGACAGTCAAATATCATTTAACTGTGAACTGTAGTACATTGCCCTGTGTAACACACCGGATCTAAACTACTATAAGGCTGCTTTCAGATTGGGGTGAGCGACACTGCGCTTTGACGTAAGTAGACTTCCAGCAGCATGGGCGTATGGAACCTCTTGAGGGCGCGCCGTTTTCGTCGTCTCTCATTCGTGGCTGCCTCTGGCAGCGGCTTTCTTCAGTTTGTGAGTCCGTCATGAGATGCCAACTTTACCACGGAACCTCACACTTCGGACTACACCACATTTTCAGTACAGACAACAAACCATTCCTGTAGATGAAGAATGGTCTGATACTATGATGTCTACTGATTTGTCTAACGTCACTGAAACTTTTCAAGTGGGGACTGAAACACAGCACGTCCAGAGGTGCAGCTGATCACCATCTTCCTGACTTTGCGGAAGGTTGGATTATTGGCATGAGGGTCATAGATTGCACAGACAGATGGCTGGAATGCAAAGACTGCTGAACGAGGGGTGGCGAGACCGACTCAGGACAACATCGTGGCAGGAAGAGTAGTCAATGGTCGCTCCAGAACGACTATACCATGACGTAGTTGTAGAAGTGTTCGACTGGCTCTGACAAACAGACGGATGATAACAGCTCATTACAAGTAGAGTGTCACCACGAACTGTCACAAGTGAATTACTGGAAGCTGAGTTGATATCTCGAGTTGCCATACACCTGTTATCGCTGACACAGTACTACAAGCAACAGAAACGTGCACAGTATAGAGCCAAAATGAACTGGGACGCTGGTGTTCGGTCAAGTCTGTGGCCATCAGATCGACGACGACGCGTCGTACGCTCTCCATCTCCTGAAGTCTTCGAGTGGAGAGCTATTAGAAATGATAAGAGAAAGGATTTAGTAATTGTTACTGGGAACCTGAATGGTCACCAGTATGCAGCGAGGATGATTAACCCTGTTGCCGTTCATTTCACGACCAGGGTGCCAAACCGCATATTCCAACAGAATTACCCACCATCTCTGTTCATACCACAAACTCCTTCAGCAATGTAAGGTTCCCTAACTGACCCTTCAGTACTGTAATTTATTCCCTTACAGAGCAAGTCTGGGATGCGATGGGAAGACACGTACTTTGATACCAGCCTCCACTCAACAGTCTTCATGAGCTAACGCAGCATGTGTTTCAGACATGGTAATGAAGTTTACAAGATGGCATTCAGGGGCTGTTTACTTCCGTGCCACATCGAACACAAGATTGTATTCATGCTCGTTGGGAATCGAGCATCATACTGATTTTGATAATGGGCACCAGTTCCGAATGGAGTGAAACTTTAGTCACTGCATTCCCATTACGTGATTAACATCTGTAAAAAGTTTGATAAATGTTGGACTGGTGTTTCCTGATGTTATTTATTTATTAATTTATTGTTCAGTGGGACCAAATTAAGGAAAAGCATCCATAGTCATGGAACGTGTCAATACATGAAATTATAACACGATGGTAGAAACAGATAAAATGAAATATAAGTAACATACTCAGTCGACAATTCGTAAGTGTAAATAAAGAAAATCAACAATGTAACACTGGAATTTGCTTAATTTTTCAGCTCTTTCAGGAGCTCCTCGACAGAATAGAAGGAATGAGCCATGAGGAAACTCTTCAGTTTAGACTTAAAAGTGTTTGGGCTACTGCTAAGATATTTGAGTTCTTGTAGTAACTTATTGAAAATGGATGCAGCAGAATACTGCACTCCTTTCTGCAAAAGAGTCTAGGAAGTGCATTCCACATGCAGATTTTATTTCTGCCTAGTATTATCTGATTGAAAGCTGCTAACTCTTGGGAATAAGGTAATATTTCTAACAACAAACGACATTAAAGAAAATATATATTGTGAGGGCAATGTCAGAATTCCCAGACTATTGAATAGGGGTCGATAAGAGGTTCTAGAACTTACATCACACATAGCTCGAACAGCCCGTTTCTGAGCCAAAAATACCTTTTTTGAATCAGAAGAATTACCCCAAAAAATAATACCATATGACATAAGCGTATGAAAATATGCAAAGTAGACTACTTTTCGTGTTGAACTGTCACAATTCAGAGACTGTTCTAATGCTAAATACAGCAGCATTTAGTTTCTGAACAAAATCCTGAACATGGGCTTTCGACAACAGCTTATTATCTATCTGAACGCCTAGGAACTTGAACTGTTCCGTCTCGCTTATAATATATCCATTCTGTCTGATCAAAATATCGGTTCGTGTTGAATTGTGACTCAGAAACTGTAAAAACTGAGTCTTACTGTGATTTAGCATCAAATTATTTTCCACAAGCCACGAACTTATTTCATGAACTACATTATTTGATACTGTTTCAATATTACACACAAGATCCTTTACTACCAAGCTGGTGTCATCAGCAAACAGAAATATTTTTGAATCACCTGTAATACTAGAAGGCATATCATTTATATAAATAAGAAACAGCAGTGGCCCCAGCACTGACCCTTGGGGAACGCCCCACTTAACAGTGCCCCATTGGGGCTGAACATCACTACCACTCTCAATATTGCAGAGAATTACCTTCTGCTTTCTGTTCTTAAACTACGAGGTGAACCAATTGCAAGCTACTCCCTTTACTCCATAATGGTCAAACTTCTGCAGTAATATTTTGTGGTCAACACAGTCAAAAGCCTTCGTTAAATCAAAGAAAACGCCTAGCGTTCGCAACCTTTTATTTAATCCGTCCAAAAACCTCACACAGAAAAGGGAGTATAGCATTTTCAGTTGATAAACCGTTTCTAAAACCAAACTGTACATTTGACAGCAAAATATGTGAATTTAAATGTTCCATTAACCTTGTATATACAACACTCTCGATATCTTTAGCAAACACCGATGGCATAGAAATAGGTCTATAATTGTCAACATTATCCCTGTCTCCCTTTTTATAAAGTGGCTTCACTACTGAGTACTTTAATCGGCCAGGAAACCGACCACTCCTAAAGGAAGAGTTACAGATATGGCTAAGTACTGGGCTAACATACATAGAACAATACTTCAGTATTCTGCTAGATACCCCGTCATATCTATAAGAGTCCTTGGTTCTTAGTGATTTAATTATTAACTCAATCTCCCTCTTGTCAGTATCATGGAGGAGCATTTCAAGTAACAGTCTCGGAACACTTTTTTCTACGAGCGCTATATGATTCCCTGTTGGGACTAGGTTTCTATTTAGTTCACCTGCTATATTCACAAAGTGATTATTAAATACTGTACATATATGCGACTTATCAGTAACACGGACATTCCCACTACGCACTGATTTTATATTCTCGACCTATCTCTGCACACCAACCACTTCCTTTACGACTAACCACATGGTTTTAATTTTATCCTGAGACTTAGCTGTTCTATGTACATGCCACGTTTTGCGTTCCTAATAACTGTTTTAAGCACCTTACAATACTGTTTGTAATGGGCTGCTGCATTTAGATTTTGACTATTTCTAATGGTTTGATATAATTAACACTTTGTTCTACAGGATATTCTTATTCCTCTAGTCAGCCACCCAGGCTGCCTGTTTGTGCTAGTACCTTGTTTTGAACGTTCTAACGGAAAGCAACTTCCAAAGAGCATGAGAAAAGTCTTGAGGAAAGCATTATATTTATCTTCTACTGTATCAGCACTATAAACATCTTGCCACTCTTGTTCCTTGATTGGGTTTACAAAGGTCTCTACAGCAACTGGATCAGCTTTCCTAAAAAGTTGATAGCTATATTTAACATGTGTTGCAGCACAAAACATTTTTAGAGTTAAAATTTTGTGCATCATGATCTGAAAGGCCATTCACCTTTTTACTAACAGAATGACCTTCTAGTAATGAGGAATGTACAAAAATGTTGTCTATGGTTGTTCTACTGTTCTCTTGCACTATTGTTGGAAAGAATACGGTTTGCATAAGATTATATAAATTAAGGAGGTCTACCAGCATACTTTTCCTTGCACAATCGCTTATACAATTAATATTGAAGTCACCACATATAACAAACTTTTTGTATTTCCTATAAAGTGAACCAAGAACCTCCTCTAGCTGTAGCAAAAATGTTGTAAAATCGGAGTCTGGGGATCTATAAATAACAACAGTTAGAAGTTTAGCTCCATTAAATTTAACCACACCTGCACAACATTCAAACACCTCTTCAGTGCAGTACTTTGAAACATCAATTTACTCAAATGGGATACCGTTTTTCACATACATGGCTACTCCTCCACACCGCAAAGAGCTCCTAGAAAAGCCGCCTGCCAACCTCTATCCTGGTAAAGGAATCCTCTGAATTATCTCCTTATTTAAGAAGTGTTCAGATATACCAATAATTTCAGATACGCAAAGAGCTCCTAGAAAAGCCGCCAGCCAACCTCTATCCTGGTAAAGGAAGCCTCTGAATTATCTCCTTATTTAAGAAGTGTTCAGGTATACCAATAATTTCAGAGTCAACATCTATAAGTAGTTCACTAACTTTATGTCTAATACCATGTATATTTTGATGAAATATACTAAATCCCTCATTAATTGGATACCTAAGCTTTGTCTAAAGTGGTTTCTTTGTTAGAGAGACTTCCCTTAAGCAGGAATACCTATCAGCTGACTTCACTCTAAAAAAGGTACAGCTCTAACACCTACTACTACAGGAATTTTCCCATGAGTGATCACACCACCCCCACCTATGCTGTCACTTATAAGCTTTGCCAACCTCCCCTTTCCACACCTCTTGTGGTGCAGGCCATGTCTCGTGAAACCCGTCCTGCTGATAGACTCCACTGCTAAACACGTCATCAGCGCACCCCCAAGTCTCATGTTATTACACCTGACGGCTGTATTAAGATGAGGCCGATCGTGACGCTGAAACACTTCCACCATCTATGTTATACTCCCCATCCCTGTCAATACTATTACCAGCCCCACCCACAATCACTACCTTATCCTCTTTAGTAAAATCCCTACATAACCCCCCTATGTTAACAGTCACCTGAGCCAATCCTGCATTAGGCTTCACAATGCTGGTGACCTGGTACTCACTCCCGAACACTTCCTGCAACTGCTGGCCTACACCTCTACCATGAGTACTACCTAACAGACGAATCTTCTTCTTTCTCTTAGACTTTGCAACTGTCTTAGCCACCGTAACTGCTGAGGTCTGCTGCATACTTCCTACATCTACAGCCACTAGAGATTCCTCTCCACTAGACTCTGACAGTTGGTCATATCTATTGCAGACACCAATAGTAAAACTATCTGAAAATCTCCTTCTCCCAGCAGATCTCTTGCCAACAGCCAGCTCCCATTCCCCAACCCCCTTCTCCCTCCTCATCCTATCTAGCTATCCCTGTGCGTTTTTCAACTGTACCTGCTCCTGCCCCTCTATAAACTTACTCTTGCTACATAACCTGCAGTTCCACGAGAGGACCTCACCAGAATGCCCACTGGCTTCCCCACTGCATTCTCCGCAATCCACTACTCACGAACCTACGGCAAAACCCACACTCCTCACTCATGGTGAAATTTTACAGTTATTGGAACAAGAAAACTACTTTATCTAATTTCCGCCACTACAATAAGAAGATGTTAAAAAACTGACTACAATAATCACAAACTTGCTTTACAAGGGAAGTAACTACTATTATTGACAGTATTAAGCAACAACAAATGAGAATATAACAAAAGAGTAACACAGAAAGAAAATCAAACGTCTAATGACACAGTAACGAGGCTGAAAGCAGTTTCTAAAAATTTCTTCTGAAATTACTTCACCAGAACATACCAAGAACACCAGTTTAAGACTACTAAAGTTCCTAAATAAACCACTATACACAAATAATTAATTAGTACTTAGCTTTCGATGCGTTGCTACAGCTACAACAGGTCAGCGCGGAATGTAAACACAGGTAAGGGATTAAGTTGCTCGATACGAAACACTCACAAATATCAGGTCACAACACAAGAAAGGCAGAGGTGAATGAAGAAACAACTAATAAGTCACTTATATAGTAAATATTATCACAAAACAGTTAAAATATATATCTGAAACCTAAAAATATATGAAAACTTAGAGAGCGATCTCACACAGAGTCACGCGCTTGTGACGTTACACTTCCCATTCCAGTCAGTGACTTACAATTCCAGAGCCTAGTCTTCAGGTGGTGATTTACTATTTAAATTCTAAACCAGAACAGCTGTTAGCATGAGTGACATAAAAGTAGATAAATATCTTAGGTGTAGCGAAACAACTCAAATCACTTAAGAAAGGCAAGTCTTCCGGTCCAGATGATATACCAATCAGGTTCCTTTCAGAGTATGCAGACACAATAGCGCCATTCTTAGCAATCTTATACAACCGCTCACTTGACGAAAGGTCTGTTCCTAAAGACTGGAAAGTAGTACAGGTCACACCAATATTCAAGAAAGCAAATAAGAATAACCCATCGAATTGCAGACCCATATCACTGACCTCAATTTGCAGTAGGATTTTGGAGCATATACTGTACTCGAACATTATGAATCACCTTGAAGAAAGTAACTTTTTGATACATAAAATGGTTCAAATGGCTCTGAGCACTATGACACTTTAACTTCCGAGGTCATCAGTCTCCCTAGAACTTAGAACTACTTAAACCTAACTAACCTAAGGACATCTCACACACCCATGCCCGAGGCAGGATTCGAACCTGCGACCGTAGCGGTGGCGCGATTCCAGACTGTAGCGCCTAGAAACGCTCGGTCCCTACAGCCGGCTATTGATACATAACCAACACGGATTCAGAAAATATCGTTTTTGTGCAACTCAGCTAATTCTTTATTCCCATGAAGTAATGAGTGCTGTCGACATGGGATTTCAGATCGATTCCATATTCCTAGATTTTGAGAAGGCTTTTGATACCGTTCCTCACAAGCGACTATTAATCAAATTGCGTGCATATGGAGTATCGTCTCAGTTGTATGACTGGATTCGTGATTTCCTCTCAGAGAGGTCAAAGTTCGTAGTGATGGACGGTAAATCATCGAGTAGAACAGACGTGATATCTAGAGTTCCTCAGGGTAGTGTCATAGGCCTTCTGCTGTTCCTGATTTACATAAATGATCTAGGTGATAATCTGAGCAGCCCCCTTAGACTGTTTTCAGTGAATCTGTAATTTGCCGCCTAGTAAAATCATCAGACGATCAATCCCAATTACAAGATGATATAGAGAGAATTTCTGTATGGTGCGAAAAGTGTCAGTTGACGATAAACAAAGAAAAGGGCGAGGTCATGAAAATGGGTACTAAAAGAAATTCGATAAATTTTGGGTATACGATAAATCACCCAAATCTAAGGCTGTCAATTCGACTAAATACCTAGGAATTACAATTACGAGCAACTTACATTGGAAAGACCACACAGATAATATTGTGGGGAAGGCGAAACAAAGACTGCGCTTTGTTGGCAAAACACTTAGAAGGTGCGACAAACCCATTAAAGAGACAGCCTACATTACACTTTTTGTCCTCTGCTGGAATTTTGCTGCGCGGTGTTGGATCCTTACCAGGTAGGATTGACGGAGGACATCGAAAAAGTCCAAAGAAGGGCAGCTCGTTTCGTGTTATCACGCAATAGGTGTGAGAGTGTCACTGAAATGGTACGCAAGTTGGGGTGGCGATCATTGGAACATAGGCGGTTTTCTTTGCGGTGGGGTCTATTTAGCCGGCCGGAGTGGCCGTGCGGCTCTAGGCGCTACTGTTTGGAACCGCATGACCCCTACTGTCGCAGGTTCGAATCCTGCCTCGGGCATGGATGTGTGTGATGTCCTTAGGTTAGTTAGGTTTACGTAGCTCTAAGTTCTAGGGGACTGATGACCACAGCAGTTAAGTCCCATTGTGCTCAGAGCCATTTGAACCATTTTGAACCAAGGTCTATTTACGAAATTTCAATCACCAACTTTCTCTTCCGAATGCGAAAATATTTTGTTGACTCCCACCTACGTAGGGAGAAATGATCATCATAATAAAAATAAGAGAAAACAGAGTTCGATCGGAAAGATTTAGGTGTTCCTTTTTCCCACGCTCCATTCGAGAGTGGAATGGAAAAGAAGTAGTATGAAAATGATTCGATGAACCCTGTGCCAGGCACTTAAGAGTGAATTGCAGAGTAACCATGTAGATGTAGATGTTGATGTTAAATATAATATGCCCCACATGAAACCGGTAAGCCTCAAGTACCTGTTAATCGTCTCTAGTCGAACTGCTTGTGCGGTGGCAACACTGTCTCGAAAGTTGAATACGTTGAATTTTATCGGAAAGTTGAGTGCAGAAGTGTGTTGGTGCGTCAGTTGCGATAAGCCCATATTATTAAGTTGTTGCAGAAATAAGGCAGTTTGCATTAGAGCAGCGACAGTTGCAGAGTTTTACATAAAGATATTCTCCATCGAGGAATATAAATAAATGTTTCAAGTGAAGTATACTGGTAGGAAACGCCTCACGACCCACGACCTGGCATATTCAAAATCTTTAAAACAGCTGGAGGACTGTAGGATCTCTTCATAATGTGCAGAGTAATAGGCGACCGACGGTGAGGACCCCATAAGCTGCAGACAAATTTGCACGGACGTTACGAGACGTATCCCGAAGTCGGTAATGACGTTATCGCAGCTAGCTGTTGTATCCCACACATGGTGTCACCGTGCACTAAAATACATGGAATTAGAAGCCTATCGTGTGATTGCGGTGTAAGAGTTGAAATTTGAGGATCAGGAAAAAAGAGATCATTATTCTAACTGGCTGTTAACATCAGTTGCTAACGGTTACTTGGGCCCTTTGCTTTACATTAGGTCAGACGAGGCCTGGTTCCAGTAGTCAGCTTGTATAAACTCACAGAATTGCAGATACTGGTCGCAAGACAACCAGTGTATTCTGCATGAAGAACCTCTCCACCTAGAAAGGATAGTTGTTTTGTGTGCCTTGACCAGCATGCGCCTATTGGCCCCATATTATTCAGTTACACCTTAAACAGTGCTAGATATCTAGAGATCTTTGACTCTATATGCAGTGCTCAACAAAAGTTTGGAATATAATCGTAAAATGTGGTCTACAGTACTAGAGTTCTCATTAACCCACACACTTCATGCATGATCCAGTTATAGCCTTATACTAGACGGTGTTGACTACTGGCATGCTTTGTGGCCGTTTCCCAGTCATGTAAACACACCACTGCCGGAGCGGCACACCGCGAGCAGTCCAGTATCAACAACAGCTTCATACAGTTTGTGTTCAGCACTGCTGTGACATTCCATGAAGAGTCACCTGTAAAATACGAGCACAGCATTCATCGTTTTCAGATTCCCCCCTACCCTGTAACATTAGAATTCAAGATGGCGAAGCTGGGGGTTTGGTCGCAGCCTGCATGGTGGTCGGGTCACTTGCCCTAAGTTAAAATGATCGTAGTTCGTAGTTTTAAGTTTAAACAATTCCTCCACCCCTCTGACATTACAACTTATATTTTGTCACCCTGAGTTTGGAACTGACTTGCCCTAAGCCCACTTGTGCTGTGTACAAGGAACGGGACAGGAAAGTTTATGTCTTTATTTAAACAAACTCCACAAAGGGAGTACCCCCCCCACCCACCCCAAACTTCCGGAATTTCTGGACTTGTCTATCACGAGGTCCACCACCGTGGGCCTTGCATCACACCATGTGCAATCGAATCGTCTGTTTCGATAACTGGAGCATTGGAATGACCCTTCCACCACCACATGGGTGGTGATGCACTGAGATAACTGCACGAAGACACCAAATGATGCGTACTTCCGATTTGGCTTCCTAGCTTGAAGTGTAGGGTGGTATGCAGGAAACTTTGAAGTTAGTGCAACCTCAATGTGGATATATCACTTTAAAAAGATGAGACCACTTTAGCTGTAAGGCTTTTATTAATAGTCATGACTTTCCCACTTGCACACGTTATCTGTTGGCAAGTGGATGACCGTTTTTACGTTATTTCGTTGATGATCATATGAGGTCTGTGGTTTCATCACCAGTTCAGCAAATGGGGGCTCCGCTAGCTCACAAGATACTGTTACTCAAGGTGTCACTGGAGTATTCTATGTGATTTTGTTTTCAGTGTCCACTAATTAGCGAAAATTTGCTGATTATGAACGCTGGATCATCCTACTCTCTTTTTTCACGCTAAACATGATTTTATTGCACTTGATGGTGCAGGTAAAATTCTGTGAAACTGATCATGTCTATAAATAAAAGACTTGCATATAAAGCAGTTTTATCTTTTCAAAATGTAAGACAGTAATTCTGATTCCCGCATCTAGTATGTTGTTTGAGGTGACGCTAGAGTCACAGCCTACATAACCCCACTTAAAATGGTAGGGATATTTGAAAAAAAAATGCACTTTTGTTTTAGATCTTGTCGAGAAATTCGATGAAAATTCAAAATTTTCTATATCAAAGAGTAAGAGGACCATTCAGAACTGGCATAAAATTAAGTGTGAAAGGTTCTGGTCACAAATTAATTTACTGCAGCGCTTTGACACATCGTCACCAGACATAGCAACGGTAAAATCGAAGAGATACAATATGAAAAAGATGCCTTAGGAAAATATATACTCTGTGGGCAGTAACTTCCAGCAATACTGACAATGAAGTACAAAAACAGGCCACATACTAAAAGTGGCAGGTGTAAAACTATAAAAACACGAATTGTATTGTGTTCAGCATAGCTTCAATTATACCTTTTTATCGTGTCTTGTAAGTTTTTAATAGTCATTATCAATTTATTGTCTGTCATTTTACTTTTTAATGTCGATAGTTCACATGCTCTTATGACATGTATATATTTGTTTTCCTACTTACTACTGTATATCCATGGGTTAAACAAATTATATTACCAATGTGTATACTATAATTGCTTCGGTAACTACATCATTTCCATGGGTATATTGTAATCATTTACGAAAGTACAGCAATTGTTTCTGCATTTACACCTCGCACTTTCTTTTAATCTACGTTTGATTTAATAATTTCTCTCATTTTGTAATTTTTAACTATTAACATCCTGCATGATGTCTATTTATTTCGCAATACTTTATTTTCAATTTTTGTATTGCGTAGTTCGTTTTTTATAGTTTTGTGACAGTACAGTTCCCCTGCATCTTTCATGTTCATATAGTACATAGTCGTATATTCTTTGTATGCTATCCTAGTGGTTACGTTCTTCGATAGCCAACTATCGTCTGTACGGTTGCTAACACCATCTGTTGACAGCAATTCCTTCGCTACCATTATGTTTCTCGATTCATGGTCTGTTCAGCATCTGTTTCCATGTACATGAAAGCTATATTTTCAGCTTCTTATGAGCTCTTTTGGGTGCCTTATTTTTGGACTGCAGTGTAAATACTCGTGTAAACTGCTGTACACAGTTCGATATATTTTCCTGGAACATCTTTTTTATACTATATCGTTTTGTTTTTACCTCAGCTAGAACTGATAATGCTGTATCAAAATGTGACAATATATTAATCTGCGACCAAGACTTTTCACAATTCATTGTATGACACATTCAAAATTTTCCTAACCTCAAAATGACTTAATCTCACACACTCATTATGCATTGAAATATAAAAAATCATAGGTACACATCCATCCCCGCATGATGGTTGTGAGGGGGGGGGGGGTAATTTTGAGCAGTGCCTCAGATAGGCAAAAAAAAAATACTGGCCGGGGTGCCAGAGCTGTTCTAGGCGCTACAGTCTGCAACCGCGCGACCGCTATGGTAACAGGTTCGAATCCTGCCTCGGGCATGGATGTGTGTGTTGCCCTTAGGTTAGTTGTGTTTAGGTAGTTCTAAGTTCTAGGGGGCTGATGACCTTGGAAGTTAAGTCCCGTGCTCAGAGCCATTTGAACCATTTTTAGGCAAAAAATACTTCTGTATAACACTTCTAAAGTTCACTACAAACAATTTATGTGTGAAATGAACGGCACCTATATCAAGTACCAGCCCCACAGATGCATCCATTTTTCCTTTATTGTCATTTCATCCTCCTTTTCTGAAATGAGCAGGGGTTGGGCTGTCAGTGGTACAATATTCCACCCTTCAGTCAAGGAAATTAAAAAAAATCAGAAGACTGAGAAAAAACATTAAGATTGTTCTCTCTTTTAAAGTAGAAAATATAGACAGACAGCTAAAAAACTAAAATGTATATATTTTTGAAACACATAGCAGATTGTTGAATTTCTTCTGAAAAAAACTGAAGTACTGTACTTTCACGTCAAATACGAAGGACTTACACTGGGTGAGAAGCTTTTTGAGAGGGGAGAATATGTTTCATAGAGTTGAGCGGGTTGGGTAGAAAAGATAGGGGTCCGTTAGGAAAACTATGGAGGTGAGGGTGGAGGTTGGGGTGGATAGTAAGACTACAAAAGGTGGGAAAGACAAAGGTGGAGGATGAGTTTGATGTGTGTTGAGGGTAGTGGTACCAGGAGCAAAGGATTGGGGATGCATGGAGAGGGCAAAGGAGAGAGGAGCCCTGACATGGGGTGGGATATGTGAGAGGCGTTAAAGTTGGTGGGACGTATAAATATTGGGACAGATCTTATTGTCTGGTAGGGAGAGTTGAGTGAAGTTTCGTTGGGATAGGTTGCCAAGTATGTGCAGATGTAGGACAGTGGGATGTGTTTGTAAAGATGCAGCAGCTTACCAGGGTTGGTAATCAGAGGGGATACAATGGGATTATTGGATGGTTCAAATTGCTCTAAGCTCTATGGAACTTAATATCTTAGGGTATCAGTTCCCTATATTTATAACTACCTAAACCTAACTAACCGAAGAACACCACACACATCCATGCCTGAGGCAGGATTCGAGCCTGAGATCACGGCAGCAGAACGTTCCGGACTGAAGCACCTAGAACCGCTCAGGGTTATTGGAATTTAGTTTGCAGACAGTATAACAGGTGTTCAATGTGAGTGAGGATGGGTGGGAATTTGATGAGATGGTAGAGGATTCTTCGTATGTGGGAAGATAATCAGATGCAGAAAGCAAGGCGGAGTGCATGGCGAGAGGATTTGGAGCGGCTTACAGAACTTTGGTGCAACAGATATCCTTGTAATATTTGTGTAGCAGAGGATGAGTGAGGTCTGGGTTTTGTTGGTGTGGGGAATAGTGGAGGGCTGTCTAACATTCTGCATGGTGTCTGTTTGATCTATATCGTGTCTCCCTACCACTTTTGGGCAACGACACTCTGAGTGTGTTTTTAGGGAATTGACTAGTAAGAACCTGAAAACTGTTGCTGGTAAGGAGAGGTCAGACCAATACATGACATGTAGAGTTCAGCTGTGTTTTCAACTGACCATTCAGTGTCTCAATGTTAACCTTAAGCTCCGCCTACAAAAATTCTGTCTATCCAATGAGAAACGTTATACTTTTCGTGGTGGGGCAATGTTTTTAAAGATTGCAACGTAACAGAGACGCCCAAAAGTCTGTGGAATTCTATTTGCTCACTCGTTACTCTTATTACTTTGCTTATATCGTAGGGCCTTCTAGCCTTAGGCATTCTTGTGCTAGTCTGTGGAATTCCATTTGCTCACTCGTTACTCGTATTACTTTGGTTAATTTAATGTCACGATTTATTCTGAGCTATGTGACATACGTCTGGATTTTCTTATCATGTCAGGGTTTTCATGGAAGGTGTTGGATTTGCCTGACACCTTACATATCACCACCCTTCGAACTTAATTTTTGCACTGAAGTGAGGCAATGATTGAATCGTTGTCTAACTCAGTCAAAAGATATTCCATTATCTAAATTTTGTTGTCTACTGTTCAGCCACATTATTCTGTTCTATGCTAGTTTGTAATACTAATTTATATTTTTATATTCTTCCACATTATTATCAAAAATATGTTTATATTGACAGGGAAGAATATTTTTATTCTATTATATTTTTTTAAAATTATTTTCTTCCTTTATTTAATTGTGAAGTTTGATTTTTAAGAAGTTTGTTATCGAAAGTGACGACTCTTTCACGTCGATTATCTTAGAAATATTGTCTTTTATAAATGTAGTAATTGAGTAATCTATTCCAAATACATTTTCTAAATATCAAGTACAAGCAAAATGTTTTTGTTTCTAGACACTGATTTCAAGATTGTTACTTTAACAAATAAGACTTATTTCCAAGAATTGCTTTGACAAAGAAATATCCATACACAACTATTAATATATTATCCTAACAAATGGTTGTTGTTGTTGTTGTGGTCCTCAGTCCTGAGACTGGTTTGATGCAGATGCCCATGCTACTCTATCCTACGCAAGCTCCTTCATCTCCCAATACCTACTGCGACCTTCACCCTTCTGAATCTGTTTAGTGTATTCATCTCTTGGTCTCCCTATACGCTTTTTACCCTCCACACTGCCCTCCAATGATAAATTCGTCATCCCTTGATGCCTCAGGACATGTCCTACCAACCGACCCCTTCTTCTAGTCAAGTTGTACCACAAACTCCTCTTCTCCCCAATTCTATTCAATACCTCCTCATTAGTTATGTGATCTACCCACCTAATCTTCAACATTCTTCTGTAGCACCACATTTCGAAAGCTTCTATTCTCTTCTTGTCCAAACTAGTTATCGTCCATGTTTCACTTCCATACATGGCTACATGCCATATAAAAAATTTTAGAAACGACTTCCTGACACTTAAATCTATACTCGATGTTAACAAATTTCTCTTCTTCAGAAACACTTCCCTTGCCATTGCCAGTCTACATTTTATATCCTCTCTACTTCGACCATCTTCAGTTATTTTGCTCCCCAAATAGCAAAACTCCTTTACTACTTTAAGTGTCTCATTTCCTTATCTAATTCCCTCAGCATCACCCGACTTAGTTCGACTACATTCCATTATCCTTGTTTTACTTCTGTTGATGTTCATCTTATATCCTCCTTTCAAGACACTGTCCATTCCGTTCAACTGCTCTTCCAAGTCCTTTGCCGTCTCTGACCGAATTACAATGTCAACGGTGAACCTCAAAGTTTTTATTTCTTCGCTCTGGATTTTAATACCTACTCCAAATTTTTCTTTTGTTTCCTTTATTGCTTGCTCAAATACAGATTGAATAACATCGGGGAGAGGCTACAAACCTGTCTCACTCCCTTCCCAAGCACTGCTTCCCTTTCATGCCCCTCGACTCTTATAACTGCCATCTGGTTTTTGTACAAATTGTAAATAGCCTTTCGCTCCCTGTATTTTATCCCTGCCACTTTCAGAATTTGAAAGAGAGTATTCCAGTCAACATTTTCAAAACCTTTCTCTAAGTCTGCAAATGCTAGAAACGTAGCTTTGCCTTTCCTTAATCTTTCATCTAAGATAAGTCATAAGGTCAGTATTGCCTCACGTGTTCCAACATTTCTACGGAATCCAAACTGATCTTCCCCAAGGTCGGCTTATACCACTTTTTCCATTCGTCTGTAAATAATTCGTGTTAGTATTTTGCAGCTGTGACTTATTAAACTGATAGTTCGATAATTTTCGAATTTGTCAATACCTGCTTTCTTTGGGATTGGAATTATTATACAAATGTTACAAATGTAAAAAAAAATGGGAAAACATACAACAAGGTAATTTTTTATTATTTGTTTTTTTAAGGAGAAAATAAGTAAAATATAGTTTCTCATTTATTTTTATGAGGTGAAAATAAGTGGCATATAGTTTTAGTGCTTATTGTGCCTTACTTTTATTCTTTATATACTGTCCATTTCAGAGCTAATGACTTATTTTTGTTGTTGCTGTCCTCAGTCCCGAGACTGGTCTGACGCAGCTCTCCACGCTACTCTATACTGTGCAAGCTTCTTCATCTCCCAGTACCTACTGCAACCTACATCCTTCTGAATCTGCTTAGTATATTCATCTCTTGGTCTCCCTCTACGTTTTTTACCCTCCACGCTGCCCTCCAATGCTAAATTTGTGATCCCTTGATGCCTCAAAACATGTCCTACCAACCGACCCCTTCTTCTAGTCAAGTTGTACCACAAACTTCTCTTCTCCCCAATCCTATTCAATACCTCCTCATTAGTTACGTGATCTATCCACCTTATCTTCAGCATTCTTCTGTAGCACCACATTTCGAAAGCTGCTATTCTCTTCTTGTCCAAACTAGTTATTGTCCATGCTTCACTTCCATACATGGCTACACTCCAAACAAATACTTTCAGAAACGACATCCTGACACTATACTCGATGTTAACAAATTTCTTTTCTTCAGAAATGCTTTCCTTGCCATTGCCAGTCTACATTTTATATCCTCTTTACTTCGACCATCATCAGTTATTTTCATCCCCAAGTAGCGAAACTCCTTTACTACTTTAAGTGTCTCATTTCCTTATCTAATTCCCTCAGCATCACCCGACTTAGTTCCACTACATTCCATTATCCTTGTTTTGCTTCTGTTGATGTTCATCTTATATCCTCCTTTCAAGACACTGTCCATTCCGTTCAACTGCTCTTCCAAGTCCTTTGCCGTCTCTGACAGAATTACAATGTCATCGGCGAACCGCAAAGTTTTCACTTCTTCTCCATGAATTTTAATACCTACTCAAAATTTTTCTTTTGATTCGTTTAATGCTTGCTCAATATACAGATTGAATAACATCGGGGAGAGGCTACAACCCTGTCTCACTCTCTTCCCAAACACTGCTTCCCTTTCATGCCCCTCGACTCTTATAACTGCCATCTGGTTTCTGTACAAATTGTAAATAGCCTTTCGCTCCCTGTATTTTACCCCTGCCGCCTACAGAATTTGAAAGAGAGTATTCCAGTCAACATTGTCAAAAGCTTTTTCTAAGTCTACAAATGCTAGAAATGTAGCTTTGCCTTTTCTTAATCTTTCGTCTAAGATAATTCGTAAGGTCAGTATTGCCTCACATGTTGCAACATTTCTACGGAATCCAAACTCAACCTCCCCGAGGTCCGCATCTACCAGTTTTTCCATTCGTCTGTAAATAATTCGTGTTAGTATTTTGCAGCTGTGACTTATAAAACTGATACTTCGGTAATTTTCACATCTGTCAGCACCTGCTTTCTTTAGGATTGGAATTATTATATTCTTCTTGAAGTCTGAGGGTATTTCGCCTGTCTCATACATCTTGCTCACCAGATGGTAGAGTTTTGTCAGGACTGGCTCTCCCAAAGCCGTCAGTAGTTCTAATGGAATGTTTTCTACTCCGGGGGCCTTGTTTCGACACAGGTCTTTCAGTGCTCTGTCAATCTCTTCACGCAGTATCTTATCTCCCATTTCATTTCATCTACATCCTCTTCCATTTCCATTATATTGTCCTCAAGTACATCGTCCTTGTATAAACCTTCTACATACTCCTTCCACCTTTCTGCCTTCCATTCTTTGCTTAGAACTGGGTTGCCGTCTGAGCTCTTGATATTCATACACATGGTTCTCTTCTCTCCAAAGGTCTCTTTAATTTTCCTGTAGGCAGTAACTATCTTACCCCTAGTGAGATAAGCTTCTACATCCTTACATTTGTCCTCTAGCCATCCCTGCTTAGCCATTTTGCACTTCCTGTCGATCTCATTTTTCAGACATTTGTATTTCTTTTTGCCTGCTTCATTTACTGCATTTTAATATTCTCTCCTTTCATCAATTACATTCAATATTTCTTCTGTTACCCAAGGATTTCTAGCAGCCCTCGTCTTTTACCTACTTTATCCTCTGCTGCCTTCACTACTTCCTCTCTCAGAGCTACCCATTCTTCTTCTACTGTGTTTCTTTTCCCCATTCCTGTCAATTGTTCCCATATGTTCTCCTTGAAACTCTGTACAACCTCTGGTTCTTTCAGCTTATCCAGATCCCATGTCCTTAAATTCCCACCTTTTTGCAATTTCTTCAGTTTTAACCTACAGGTCATAACCAATAGATTGTGGTCAGAGTCCACATCTGCCCCTAGAAATGTCCTACAATTTAAAACCTAATTCCTAAATCTCTGTCTTACCATTATATAATCTGTCTGATACCTTTTAGTATCTCCAGTATTCTTCCACGTATACAACCTTCTTTTGTGATTCTTGAACCAAGTGTTAGCTATGATTAAGTTATATTCTGTGCAAAATTCTACCAGATGGCTTCCTCTTTCATTTCTTAGCCCCAATCCATAATCTTCTACTATGTTCCCTTCTCTCCCTTTTCCTATTGACGAATTCCAGTCACCCATGACTATTAAATTTTCGTCTCCCTTCACTACCTGAATAATTTCTTTTATCTCATCATACATTTCATCCATTTCTTCATCACCTGTAGAGCTAGTTGCCATATAACCTTGTACTACTGTAGTAGGCATGGGCTTTGAGTCTATCTTGGCCACAATAATGCGTTCACTATGCTGTTCATAGTAGCTTACCCGTCCTCCTATTTTTTTATTCATTATTAAACCTACTCCTGCATTACCCCTATTTGATTTTGTGTTTATAGCCCTGTATTCACCTGGCCAAAAGTCTTGTTCCTCCTGCCACCAAACTACACCAACTCCCACTATATTTAACTTTAACCAATCCATTTCCCTTTTTAAATTTTCTAACCTACCTGCCCGATTAAGGGATCTGACATTCCACACTCCAATCCATAGAACGCCAGTTTTCTTTCTCCTGATAACGACGTCCTCCTGAGTAGTCCCCACCTGGATATCCGAATGGGGGACTATTTTACCTCCGGAATATTTTACCCAAGAGGACGCCATCATCATTTAATCATACAGTAAAGCTGCATGTCCTCAGAAAAAATTATGCTGTAGTTTCCCCTTGCTTTCAGCCGTTTGCAGTACCAGCACAGCAAGGCCATTTTGGTTAATGTTGCAAGGCCAGATCAGTCAATCATATAGACAGTTGCCCCTGCAACTACTGAAAAGGTTGCTGCCCCTCTTCAGGAACCACATGTTTGTCTGGCCTCTCAACAGATACTCCTCCATTGTGGTTGCACCTACGGTACGGCCATCTGTATCGCTGAGGCACGCAAGCCTCCCCACCAACGGCAAGGTCCATGGTTCATGGGGGGCACTTATTTTTATCGACTTATTTTTATCGATAGTCTATTTTTTACTTAAGTCCATACTCAATTTTTGTAGTTTATTTGCTGTCTGGTGCGCTTATTTAGTTTTTCACAGATTTATTTTGCACAATTCCTACATCACATAATTTGATTTCACACATTCACACAATCCTATGAATTTTTAAGCATGAGGTTGGCGAATGCTTTTGCATGAAGGTGATGGACTTGAGCGAGATGGATGTGGGGAAGTATTTGATGTACAGCTTCGTTCGTCGTTCCTTGTTGGTTTTGCAATTGTGTGTTGCTGTTGTGGAGGTCACATAATGGAATGGAGCTCTGAGCGCAGAATCTCGTGGTTTACTGGCTTTGTATGTGCGAAAGTCATCGTTATGTGTCGCTGAAAGCGGTCGTTTTTCGTTGTAATACTTCGCAGACGACTAGTTTACAATAGGATAGGGATTTGGGGAGGTATGTCGTCTATTCTTCACTCATCTTCTTTCTTGGTTTCAATCTTGCGAATATTCAACTTTTGTTCTTCCTGCTTTTTCTCTGCTTCTTGGTTCTTCTCTGGGCAGAATATGGAAATATTTATTGATAACCAGTCGCTATGAAGTTCTCCTCTTAGTAACAGTTTGATAAATTGTTTGGGCGTGTCATTTTTACTTTGTGGAACTTTTCTTCAGTTTCCTGCATCAGCGTGTTGTTTAATAGCAGCAGTGGGACTTTTACACATATTTTTTTACCAGTGTTGGCTTGCCCAAGCGGTCTTCTTGTCAGGCCGTTTTTTGCTCCCTCCACTGAGTCGGGGCATTCGGAGACCCTTCTGGCGTTCGGTGTCCTGTCGTGTCTCTGCAGGGTTCCGCCACTATGTGGTTCTGTGTTCTGTACCAGCAGGGTTCTGCCACCCTGTGGTGTAGCTTGGTAGCGGATTTATTTACTGCCCACTTTGGCTACAAGGCCTTCTGTTGGTCTCGCTGTCCTTTTCCTTCTCTCAACGCTTCTGCCTTGTAGGAACCGTGTCTTGCTAATTACGTACTTTGCTTTCTTGATACTTCTCACGTTGCAACATGTGGGTCGTTGCATCTTGTGGGTCGTTGCATCTCGTCCTTGCTTGAGTTTTTACAATGGTTCTTACAAAAAGTTTTACTTAGAATCATCTAACATATGTCTAGTACCTATATTGTTTTACGCCTTCTTAAAAGCTTTACAAATTTCGGCGCCCTTTCCATGTTACAATTCTAAGATATTTTGAGTCTTAATGTCTACAAGAATCCTCAAATTCGTTTTTTATTTTTGTGTAGTGTCGTGGTGTATAGCATTTTAGTATTTCATGCTGTTAGACTATCTACACTTTATCCCTTCACCTTAATCTATGGTACTATTGGTGTTATTTTTTTTTTGTTTTTATTGAAACTACTTTCTTTTTCCCACCTTCCTCTCTCTTCATTCTTCTTTCTCCTGACGATCTTATCTGCAACATAATCTTGAAATATTGTGCTGATTATTTACCAGTAATAAAATTAATCTTCAAACTTTTTGATGTGGCTCACATGGTGAGGTCCTAAGGTTTGCCTGTTTCTGGGTTCATTAGTTCCACAGCATTATCATGAGCAATTCGGTTGTCCTTTGTATTCAGAGTAAAACTTGTGTATTTTGTGTTTCTGTTTGCTGGAGAGATGGTGTGTTTTTACAAATACTTTCTGGCCTACTGAGAATGTTCTTTTAATTGCTGCCTTTCTGATGTTGGAGAGTGCTATTGCTATGACTTGTTTGCGCTGTCTACGTAGTACAATTGGAAATCTAACATTTTCTCTGGTTATGTTTTGGTGTTCAATATTTTTAAGTACAGTAACTGGAGGTAGTAGTGTAGTGCTCTGTTGCATTTCATTTATTACTTCTTGAAAATCTTAAAGGTATATATCCCAAGTGTTGTGTCTTTTGCCTGCGTATAATCGGCATAAAGTGCCTATGTCGTTCATAGATTGTTCTGCTGGATTTACGCTAGGTTTGTACTTAGATATGTAGATGGGTTTTATTTTGTGTTGTTTTAACGTGTTCTGCCATTGCTTTGATTTGTATTGTGCGCCATTATCCTAAATTATTCGTTTCACTCGACCTACTTTCTAAACATTCATGGTGGCTTCTGTTTGTTCTATATCGGGTCTCCCTACCACTTTCGCGCAACGACGCTCTGAGTGTGTTTTTTAGGGAATTAACTGGTTTGAACCTGGGACCTGTTGCTGGTAAGGACATGTAGAATTCACAAAAGTTCAGTGAGTCTAGTGATGATATAACCAAATACGTAATGATCTCAGCGTCAGCTCCACTGCACTCCCTGTAAAAGAATCTTAATACTAACTAAATTTAGTGGAAAGGGTTCAAGGCTTTCCTATTTTTAGTTAGCTGGTAAAATAACGTCGAAAAATCAGTTAAGTTTACCATTGGAAATTTTATTCTACTCACAAAACATCGTTTATAAATTGCACTATTGGAAAAAGGAAATGTTTTAATACAGGATGGTAAAAACCAACTGTGTTCGACAAAAATGTGAACGAATATTCCCTGAATGGGTTTCCAAGTTCTACAATCGATCGAAGGATGACCTATGCCATATCACATGTATAATCTAGCTTTAATTTAAGTTTCACAAAAGAGAAAACTATCAAAATGGTCTACAGTGACCCTCAATTATCTTTAATTACTTATCTAACTTGTTGTAAATTGCAGTGGCTGATGTGGCTTCTTAATAACTATATAAAAGAAAAATCATCGCGTTTCAGATCTGCTCTTCAAGTGGCAAATGTGAACACCATGAGTTTTAATTAACGATCGACACTAGTATTACACAAAAAAGGGGTCTAACAGATGAGTCTTCTGCAGTTCTGAGTGAAGCCTTATGCGCTCAAAAATGCGGCATCGCGTGCGTTCATTACCTTGTCGGTGTTAGGCAGCGTCAGGACGACTGCAGCCGGCGCACCAGCCATCCAGCTCGCCGTCTCAGAACCAACTCTTTCTAACTTCTCGTTACTACAATTTACCGGAGTTGGTTTAAAAAAACTATCTGGCTATGTTTTCATCTGACCAATCAGGGTCTCAATGTTAACCTTAAGGTCCACCTACAACGATTCTGTCTATCCAATGAGAAACGTCATACTTTTTGTGGTGGGGCGATGTTTTTAAAGTTTGCAACGTAACAGAGACGCTAAAAAATCTCACGCTAAAACCTGCAGCTGGTGTGGTCCTTTTAGCGTTATCGTAAGATCTATTCTGTTCTTCTGGAGGGCTCTATCTTTTAACGTGGGCTGGGGGGTGGTCCTTGACGTACCTGAGAAGCAAAAAAGTCTCACGCTAAATTGTGCGGGTGGTAGTCTTAGGGGAAGGCTGACGACGTGGGTGTCCAGTCCATCCCTTATCGTAGGGCCTTCTAGCTTAACACCGTTCTGCTCTCGGCTTCTGTCCTCGTTTCTCCCCTCGGAACTGTGTCGGTCTCTCGGTGGGAAGGTACAACATGCATTTAGGTATTCTTGTGTTAGTCTGTGGTATTCCATTTGCTCACTCGTTACTCGTATTACTTTGGTTAATTTAATGTCACGATTTATTCGGAGCTATATGACATACTACTGGATTTGCTTATCATGTCAGGGTTTTCATGGAAGGTGTTGGATTTGCCTGACACCTTACAACTTGTCTGAGAAAATCTTGTCAAAATGCTTTACTTATAGTAAGACCTGTTGCCCGTTTTAATGGTGTCAAGGTAACATATTTAGAAGTAAGTTCCAAAACGACAAATATGAAAATACATCCATTTTTTGTGCGTGGGAGGGGCCCCATCAAATCTGTTGCAACTATTTGTTTTAATCTTTTGGAGATTATTTTAAGCATAGGTGGATTGGTTTGGAAAGTGATGTGTTTAGCCCTCATACATTTTTTGCATTTGACTAATACTGTTCTAATTTGTCTTTCCATATTAGGAAAATGGCTTGTTTGTTTTATTTTTAAAAGCATTTCTTTGGTCCAAAGTGGCCATTAGTTAAATCTGTATACCATATGTACTTATTAATTCAGGGATATAAATTAACCATTCATTCGTTGCAACATTTCGTCTAACAAATAAAACATTGTTTTTTACGAGATAGTGCTGTCGAATGTCTGGAAAATCCTTACTTCTCCACTTTTGTTTATTCCTAGTATTTTGGATCCTTTTCCTGTTCTTTGCCTATGTTTTTCATTGCTGTCGTAATGTAGTTTCCGAAACTTACTTGTTTCATATAGTACATTGTAAACTGGTCTTCTGCTGCTTCCAAACCTATGTTACTGGATGTACCCTGTGGACATCGTGATAAAGCATCTGCTAATACATTCGATGGTCCTGGTATGTGTGTAATAGTGAAGTCAAATTCGTGTAGTATTAACATCCATCTGGCTATCCTCCCATCAGTTAGTTTGGCGGATAACAAAAATTCTAATGCTTTGTGGTCAGTGTTTACTTTTGTTTTTCTTCCGAATAGGAAGTATCGAAAACGTTGGAAGCCCCATACAATGGCCAATGCTTCCAGCTCCGTGACTGAATAGTTTTTCTCGCTTTTTGTAGGTACCCGACTGGAAAATGCAATTGTTCTATATGACCTTAGCCCTGCCTGTTCGTATTCTTGGAATAAACCAACTCCTAAACCTGTTTTCGCGCTATCAGTGGCCATACAAAAATTTTGTGGTAGACGGGGATGGGCTAAAATCGGTGCTGTTGTTAGTGCGTTTTTCACTTTTAAAAATTCTTCATTGGCTTGTTGATCCCATACCCATGGCTTGTTTTTTGCAGTCAATGCACATAGACGTGGTGTTGCGAGAGAGTCGATCCAAATAAATTTTCTATAGAATCCGGTGAGACCCAGAAATCCTCTGAGAGATTTCTTATTATATGGAGTACAGAATTCTTTGATTTCCGTTAGTTTTTCTGGGTCGGGCATTACCCCTTTCTCTGAAATTATGTGTCCTAGAAATTTGATCTCTCGCCTTCCAGATTTGGATTTTGTTATATTTACTGTGACCCCTTGCTCTTTCATGATCTATAAAAACTGATTTAATGTGTCGTTGTGATGTTCCCAAGAGGGTTCTGCTATAATCACATCATGAACATAACAAGTATTTTTTTGTAAAATTTCAGGACTGAGCATAGTATTAAATCCCCTAATAAACACTGCTGTTGATATGTTTAAACCAAATGGCAATCTTTTAAACTGGTAACATCTACCGAATGCGATAAATGCTGTAAATTTTCTACATTCTGGGGCCAATTCTGCTTGCCAGAAACTACTCCGTAAATCAATTGATGAAAATATCTTAGCACCGTGGAAGTTTTGTATCAATTCCTCTAATTTTTCTGGGCGATCTGTCTCAGTGATTATGATTGTGTTGATCTGTCTGGAATCAAGCACTCACCTCATGCTCCCATCTCGTTTTTCTACAATATGGAGCGGGCTGTTATATGTAGAGGTATCTGGTTCAATAATATCGTCTTCTAACATTTTAGATATCTCCTGGAATACTTTATTCCTGTAGCTTAATGGGATTGTATAGGGTGGCAGTCTAAATAGTTTGCGCTGTTTTACTTCAAACTTGTACTGAAAGTGTTTAATACTGCCAGTCTTAGGTAAAAATACCTCTGCTTTATCTCGTAAAATACCCTCTAATTCTCCTTTACTGTGTTCCGAAATACCTTGAACTTCTTGCAATTTTTCGTCGATTTCTTTATGGACTTCTAACATGAGTTAAGGCGATTCCCCCTTTTGTGCATACCATTCTAATTCTTCATCCTCTTTACCTCGCGTCATTCTTAACTGTTTGTTCATAACTGGTATTTCTTCTAATTTTAGCTTTTGCTCAAAGAGAAGTGAGACATTCCCGAATGTTACGCTACCTTTCCCCATATCTATTATCGCTCGTCTCTCATTTAAAAAATCTGCACCTATAATCAAATCTACAGTTAGTTTAGGTATAATCACGAAGTTGGCTTCGATCTTATGACCTTGGCACGAAAGAGTTAACCTTGTTTGTCTCGTAACTTCCGCAGCATTGTTTCTAATAGGACCTCTTACTTTAATCTTACGTGTTTTCAGAACTGCCAATTCCTCATTGGCATTACACTGCATGAATAAATTTTCTGAGATCGCAGTCAGTTCACTTCCGCTATCAGTTACAATTTTGACTGGGATATGCTTTACCGTGGCCTTCACAATTGGTTGAATTTGAAAGGGTTGGTTCTGTTCTTCTTCTTCTTCTTCTTCTTGCATCAACGAATCTTCCACTGAATCATACATGAGTCTTTTTAGGAATTTCCCTTGTGAATTCGAACTTTTTGTAGGATAAGCTGCGACTGCTACTTCTCTCTCTTTTATTTCCTCTTCTCTATTTCTTCCTTCATTTACGCTTTCTTCTACATCCTCTACTTTTTCCTCATCCTCGTCTATCTTCTCCTTCTTTGTCCCTACTTCCACATAATCGCATCTAAATGCTCTAATTATCGCTTCATAATTTTCTTCATTACTTACGTTGGCTTGTGTGCCCACTCGTAACTTATTTTTAACTTCTGTCGACTGCGCATTATCCTCATTGAATTCGCTTTCCCTGGTTTCCATCTCAAATAGCTCTGCAATACTCATCACTTCGCCCTTTCCTCCTACATTCGTTGTGCATGCCTCTGGTAATTCATCTTCCTCGTCAGTATTCTCCCAATTAATTTCGTCCCCACACGATATTGTTATTTTCTTGTCTTCGTTTTTATTTGGTCCCTGCGGATTTGTTTCTTCCTTCTTCTCTTCTCGTGACAAGATTTGTACTTCTCTGTTCATGGTGCGCCAATTGTCCTGGGTCGGAGCGCCATTCTCTTTGGCATGGGCGATTAGCTGTCAATTCGAACGTTTATCGGGGTTTGGTGGTCTTACCTTCACCTCTTCTACCTGTATTCTCTTTTCTTGTTCAGCTTGTTGATAGTGGTTTCTTTGTTGATAATTTGCCGGTCTAGTGGTTCTCTAGTACCCGTTCCGGTTGTCGTTATTCCCTCTGTAATAGTTGTTGCCGTTCCTGGGTGAAGTATAGTTATTGCCATAATCTCTTCTAAATCCATAACCGGTTCTTTGTTGAAATCTGTTGTCGTTTCTTGGTTCGAAGTTATCATATGGTTCGTAATTATTGTTTCTTCGTACTGTGTCTTGTGGATTCCACTGCTTTTTGCTTTCGTTTTCATGTGCGCTTCGTCTTTCTCTTGTGTCATCTTCCGAAACTATGAACTCTAGTTCCCTTAGAATACTTTTAAATGCTTCGACGTCATTGCCTCCGCGACCTACTAATGATTGCTGGTATTTCAATGGTAGCTTCATCGCGCATAATTTAATCAGCTCTCCGTCACTGTATGGTACATCTAAGCATTGAACTTTGTTTGCCATTACTTCGAAAAATTTCACAGGATTCCTCTGTTCTGAATTTTCAAAATATGGGTTCTGTAATAATTCGTACTTCACTCTGTTCTGTGCTTCGGAGGACCAATATCGTGAGAAAAAAATATCTTTGAAATCTTCGTACGATCGGCATGTCGCTGCAACATTCTGCATGGTTTCTGCGACTGTTCCTGACATGTGTGCACATATAAAGTCTAATTTGTGTGCTAGCGCCCATTGATCTGGTAATCCTAGTCGGAATTGATCAATAAAAGTTCGTGGATGAAATGAGTTTCCTTCTCGAAAGTGTTGAAATTTTCTGACTGTGAGGAAATGATCGTTGTCACACTTCGTCATAGTTCCATATAAAATTCGCGATTCTTCGCCACTTTTGTTTCTGATCATTTCTCCCGTCGTTCTTTCCGGTTGTGGTAGATCCATTGGATATTGTTCACTGTAACTTTCGCCTACCCTTGCATAGTATCGTTCGAGTGGTACGCAATAATTTTCTTCCATCGGTTGTGAACGTGTAGCTGAATGCATTGCACTGTACTCTTCGCGACCTGGCTTTCCATTGTCACGTATTGGTTCGGTATCTTGTCTGGCTAACCTTGCTGCTTCATTGCACGATCCAAACTGTCTTGAAACATACATTTGTGGTTCCGCATGTGTTTGTGATGACGTTTGTTCATCAAAAATTTCGAAACGTGTTTGCTGCTGTGCAGGCTGTCTGATTTCACGTATGTTACATTCCGCCTGTGATTGGAATCGCAAATGCGTAATATCTTCGTTAATTGCTTGTTTTTCCGGTGCTGTTACAGATACGGATGTGGTTGCAGACTCTGTGCTTGTTCGATCCTTTTCACTACGCTCTTCAATGGTTTGCAACAACTCTGTTCGCAATTTCTGAAATTGTCGCTTCGTTTGCGTTTCTATTTTGACTATGCGGTTATCATATCCTTTTCAGCGATGCTTTTGTTATATGTTTGTGTAACACACTGTTTTCAACAACTTCACACGCTGTACCTGCTGCTTGTCTAGTAATTTCGTTTATCTGTTTCTTTAGTTTCTTGACTTCTCCGTGGGTGTTGTTACGTAATGTTTTGATCTCGTCCTGAATGTCATTACGCAATGTCTGTACGTCCGCTTGTACCTTGTCAATGTCTGTTCTCAATTGATTGTGACCTGTTATTAACTTTCCTACAACTTCTCGAGATTCTTTTGTCTCGTCTTCAATATGACCTAGGTGTAACTGAACTTTTTTGTTTTGTTCTTTAATCGCACGCATTTGTTTCGTGCATTCTGTATTTGAATTTGGTTTGCTATGTCATTATTTTGCCTTGTCATGGTTTCCATAATTTGTTGTAATAATTCTGCCAGATTGGTGGGTCCTATTGCGTTTTCTTCCGACGTCCTATGCTCTGCGTTTTCGCCCAAGTGTTGGTTCGCTACCGATTGCATTGAACTGTGCTGTGACACGTTTCTGCTCGCATTCCTTGTACTCTGTGGTGAGGGAGCTCTGATTACTTGTACTATGGGTTCTACGTATTCAAGACGCAAGTTAGAATCCTCATCGACTGTCTCTCTGCTTTCCTGCTCCTCTGTCATGTTCTGACTTATGTTTTCTATGCATTGACGTACATTATCCTCGTTATAGTGCGTTATATGTCCTATTCCTCGCGATACTGCATCGTCTGTTGTACTGACCTCTATTCTCTGTCCATTTTCATGCTGGGTCTCTACCTCAACTCGGGTAAGGTCTCGATCTGCCATTGCTAATCTTTCCGAATCCCTTATTTTCTGTTTCAAAAGCAAATCACGCGCCCTACTTCGAGTCAACATGCGCTCATACGATCTCACGCGTTTCATAAACTTTTTGTTCACACGACTTGACACCTATTATACCCAAGACTGACAATCCATTCGCTTACTTGTTGGGTCAGAACTAGCTTGTCAACGATGTATCCGCCACCTGTGCGCTTGCATTGAGGAGAAAACTTAATTCTAACAATTTTAAAAATTCATAACTTAATTATGCTATTGTCTCTGCTAGAATGTGTCACTTTTTATTGACTACTTTCTTACTATCTATCGCTGCAGCTACTGTCTTCAACTATTTATGCCTTTCAAAAAAAAATTTATTACGAAAATTCTTTAACAGGATATTTTTCTGACCTAGTTAGGCATGTGGTCGACATTCAATCATGGTATGTTACCATCCTGGCAGGGTCGCCATTTTCTAACATTCTGCATGGTGTCTGTTTGTTCTATATCGTGTCTTTCTACCACTTTCACACAACAATGCTCTGAGCGTGTTTCTTAGGGAATTGACTAGTTTGAACCTGGGACCTGTTGCTGGTAAGGAGATGTCAGACCACACATGACATGTAGAGTTCAGAAGAGTTCAGTGAGACTAGCGATGATATAACCAAATACTTAATGATTTCAGCGTCAGATCCACTGCACTCCCTGTAAAAGAATGTTAATACTAACTAAATTTAGTGGAAGGGGTTCAAGGCTTTCCTATATTTAGTTAGCTGGTAAAAGAAACGTCGAAAAATCAATTAAGTTTACCATTGGAAATTTTATTCTACTCACAAAACATTGTTTATTAATTGCACTATTGATAAAAGGAAATGTTTTAATATAGGATGGTAAAAACCAACTATGTTCAACAAAAATGTGAACGAATATTCATTGAGTGGGTTCCAAGTTCTACAATCGATCGAAGGATGACCTATGCCATATCACGTCTATAATCTAGGTTGAAATTAAGTTTCACAAAAGAAAAAACTATCAAAATGGTCTACAGTGACCCTCAATTATTTTTAATTACTTATCTAACTTGTCGTAAATTACAGTGGCTGATGTGGCTTCTCAATAATTATATAACAGAGAAATCATCGCATTTCAGATTTTTTACTTCAAGTGGCAAATGTGAACACCATGAGCTTTAATTTGCGATCGACATTAGTATTACGCAAAAAGGGGGTGTAACAGATGAGACTTCTGCAGTTCTGAGTGAAGCTTTATGCGCTGTTATGCGGCATCGCGTGCGTTCATTACCTTGTCATTGGTTAGGCAGCTTCAGAGGGGCAGCGGCTGGAGCAGCAGCCATCCAGCTCACCGCCTCAGAACTAACTAACTTCTCCTTACTACCATTTATCGAAGTTGGTTTACAAAATTGTATCTGGCTGTGTTTTCATCTGACTAATCAGGGTCTCAATATTAACCTAAAGCTCCGCCTACAAAAATTCTGTCTATCCAATGAGAAACTTTATAAGTTTGCGTGGTGGGGCAATGTTTTTAAAGTTTGCAACGTGACAGAGACGTGTAAAGTCTCACGCTAAAACTTGCAACTGGTGTGGTCCTTTTAGTGTTATCGTAAGAACTATACTGTTCTTCTGGAGGGCTCTATCTTTTAACATAGGCTGGGGAGTGGTCCTGACATAACAGAGACGCGAAAAAATCTCACGCTAAAACTTGCGGCTGGGGCGGCCCTTTTAGTGTTATCGTAAGATCTATACTGTTCTTCTGGAGGGCTCTAGCTTTTAACATGGGCGTGGGGGTGGTCCTAGCGGTTAGCTGGCGACGTGGGTGTCCGTCCCTTATCGTAGGGCCTTCTAGCTTAACATGGTTCTGCTCTCGGATTTTGTTCTCATTTCTCCCCTCAGAACTGCGTCTGTCTCACAGTGGGAGGTATGAAATGCATTTAGGCATTCTTGTGTTAGTCTGTGGTATTCCATTTGCTCACTCGTTACTCGTATTACTTTGGTTAATTGAATGTCACGATTTATTCGGAGCTATGTGACATACTACTGGATTTGCTTATCATGGCAGGGTTTTCGTGGAAGGTGTTGGATTTGCCTGACACCTTACAGGTGTAATCCCCAAGTTCGCCCTGTTAGTAGTTTTAATCTACACTCCTGGAAACTGAAATAAGAACACCGTGAATTCATTCTCCCAAGAAGGGGAAACTTTATTGACACATTCCTGGGGTCAGATACATCGCATGATCACACTGACAGAACCACAGGCACATAGACACAGGCAACAGAGCATGCACAATGTCGGCACTAGTACAGTGTATATCCACCTTTCGCAGCAATGCAGGCTGCTATTCTCCCATGGAGACGATCGTAGAGATGCTGGATGTAGTCCTATGGAACGGCTTGCCATGCCATTTCCACCTGGCGCCTCAGTTGGACCAGCGTTCGTGCTGGACGTGCAGACCGCGTGAGACGACGCTTCATCCAGTCCCAAACATGCTCAATGGGGGACAGATCTGGAGATCTTGCTGGCCATGGTAGTTGACTTACACCTTCTAGAGCACGTTGGGTGGCACGGGATACATGCGGACGTGCATTGTCCTGTTGGAACAGCAAGTTCCCTTGTCGGTCTAGTAATGATAGAACGATGGGTTCGATGACGGTTTGGATGTACCGTGCACTATTCAGTGTCCCCTTGACGATCACCAGAGGTGTACGGCCAGTGTAGGAGATTGCTCCCCACGCCATGATGCTGGGTGTTGGCCCTGTGTGCCTCGGTCATATGCAGTCCTGATTGTGGCGCTCACCTGCACGGCGACAAACACGCATACGACCATCATTGGCACCAAGGCAGAAGCGACTCTCATCGCTGAAGACGACACGTCTCCATTCGTCCCTCCATTCACGCCTGTCGCGACACCACTGGAGGCGGGCTGCACGATATTGGGGCGTGAGCGGAAGACGGCCTAACGGTGTGCGGGACCGTAGCCTAGCTTCATGGAGACGGTTGCGAATGGTCCTCGCCGAAACCCCAGGAGCAACAGTGTCCCTAATTTGCTGGGAAATGGCAGTGCGGTCCTCTACGGCACTGCGTAGGATCCTACGGTCTTGGCGTGCATCCGTGCGTCGCTGCGGTCCGGTCCCAGGTCGACGGGCACGTGCACCTTCCGCCAACCACAGGCGACAACATCGATGTACTGTGGAGACCTCACGCCCCACGTGTTGAGCGATGCGGCGGTACGTCCACCTGGCCTCCCGCATGCCCACTATACGCCCTCGCTCAAAGTCCGTCAACTGCACATACGGTTCACGTCCACGCTGTCGCGGCATGCTACCAGTGTTAAAGACTGCGATGGAGCTCCGTATGCCGCGGCAAACTGGCTGACACTGACGGCGGCGGTGCACAAATGCTGCGCAGCTAGCGCCATTCGACGGCCAACACCGCGGTTCCTGGTGTGTCCGCTGTGCCGTGCGTGTGATCATTGCTTGTACAGCCCTCTCACAGTGTCCGGAGCAAGTATGGTGGGTCTGACACACCGGTGTCAATGTGTTCTTTTTTCCATTTCCAGGAGTGTATTCTGAGCTTTCTGCTGGATGGTTAGTAGATAAAGTTTACATGTTAGTTGCCAGTCTAGGGTTAGTCAAAGATATTTTATTGTTTTAATTAATTGGATATCATGATCGTAAATGGTGATGTAAAAGTCATGCAGGCAGAAGGTGATGGTAGTTCGTTGTCCAGGATGCTGCGCTTATATGTGGACACATGAAACTTCTACATAAAAGTAGAGGTGTCTTTCAAGTGTAACATTACTCGATGCAACTCCCTTTAGCCGCAATGGTCACTTCTGATCTTGTTCTGAAGTGATAATAGCATGCTCTCTTCAAAACAGCGCCGGCCATATTCCCGAATGCTGCTTCGATAGTGGTGCGTAGAGATGGGACATTGGGTGACTCGTCTTATTGGCAACTCTTTCGACCGTGCTCCAAAAATAGCGGTCGATGTGTTTCAAATCTGGGCTATTCGAGGGGCCAGAACTCCTTTGACCAGAACGTTTCGATTTTATCCGGGATTCAATTTTGGACTAAATGGCTCGTATGAGGTTCTCTAGTGCCATCCAACGCATTGTTCACTCGCTGACATTCAATACTGACGTCAATTTCCTCAGCGATTGCCCCGGGTCCTCCGATCCTTTTCGATGAAAGCCGCAGTTCGTGACACACGTTTCCTCGAATGAGGTTTCCTCGCCGGCTTAGCGGAATCTTTCACAGACTTCTCCAAAGCATTATACCTGGCCACAATATCGTAAATAGTTGGTCTCAGGTACCAGGAAAATCTACTTCAGTGGACGAAAACCCAACGCGAAGACTTTCGATAAACACGGCTCTTGGGTTGTCCTCCGCACTTGTCCGTAACATATCGGCAGTTTCCAGGTTCTGGCTGATTACTAGATGCCTATGGCTTATAAGAACACGAATCGCGACCTCCGGCGGAACTACGACATGACGGGAAATTCAAATTGAAATTCGGCCGGATTGAAGTGCCGCAACCTGTACAATTATTGCCTCGGTTTTGGAGGTGTTGATCTTAAGGGATTATTGCTTATACCAGGAGGTAAGTGATTGAGGTGGATTTGGAGGGACCATTGGTATTCCTGGAGTCTAGGGTATAGGGAGAGGAAAGAGGTGTCATCAGCATACTGAAGGAGATGGACTGCTCGAAGTGATTTGGGCCTATCACCAGTTTATGGGAGATAAAGGAGAGGAGAGGACGGCGTCTTGGGTCACTTCTACAGTGGGATACAAGGCACAGGATTTGGGATTCTTAGTAGAGGCAAATGATGGGAGATTAGAGAGAAAGGACGCACTAAGCTAGGCGTAGTTAACTGGAAGTGCATATGTCAGGAGTCTACAGTGCAGACCAGAATGCTAGATTTGGCCTTAAGCTTCCTCAGGATCGAGGGAGGCTAAATAGCTGATTTACGTGAGTTGAGCTGATGGAATAGGGGATGGGTGAGGTGTATGAGTTGGTCAGCCGAGGACAAATTAGGATGGATGCCACGCTACTTTAGTTGTTTAATGGATGCTGCAGGGGAGTATGGATTTGAAGACCTTGTTAAACACTGTGGTGAGGCATATAGGGGCGGCAGGAGGAGGTATCAGCAGTAGGTTTCCGTGGTTTGAGGAAAAGTAGAATTTGGAAAGTCGACGAAAGTAACTCATGGAGAGGTTAGTGGCGAGAAAGGAGAGGTGCTATTCTTCGATGTGACTAGGTAATGCAGTCGGGACTTGGTGAAGTGTTGTGTTCTTTTTTGGAGTACTTGTTTTATATCATCTGTTGTGATTAGTGTATTTAATTCTGCTTGTGGTATGTTGTCTAAGTACTGGAAGCTGGAAGACAGGAGTAGGAGTGTCGTGTTTATACATTCATGGTGTAATCAAAACTGAGCGATCATAGTTGGAGAAGATGTTAGAGAGATAGCATGTAAGGTAGTCAACTTTGCTCTAGTTTTCAGATAAGGGATGTTTGTTGTGGACAAGCAGTTAATAAGGTATGGGTCTATTGTCAGTGAGTTGACAGAATACTTTCCAATATGGAGAAGAGTTTACAGGGCGTGTAGTGTTGAGTCTGGTGTATATTGACGGCAGTCCTAGAGGTTTTCAGCACTGAGTGAATTCTAGATGTGTGTCCTGTGACAAGGCTGCAAAAAAGAGTGGTACAAGTGACTTGGTTCTTGGAGGAGGAGGAGTAGGGCTTGTGAGGAGAGGTTGGTATGGTGAGGATACATGGACTTGGTGGGAATGTGGGTGCATATAGTATATGACGAGGTCTTTTGCAGGAATAACGTGGGATGGGGGTTATCATCACGTGGCTGGATGTCAGGGGATGGCTCTCAATCTGTGTTTTTATAGATTCCTGGTAGGCATTCCAGTTGGCATAGGAGTAGTCTTGGATGACTCTTGTGCAGTCTCCTTTTTACATTTGTAAGCATCCTCCAAACGTGATATCTTGTCAGTGAAAAGTTTCTCTAAAAGATTAAAAACTAATCGAACAGTCCACGTGTGTACTGCCAGTTCATAGTGTCCAATGGGCACAATATTTCGACAATCGGACATGTCGCCATCATCTGTTGCACAGACTAATTGAGCTCCTCAGGGCGCATTGCGAACTAATGTCCGCTGTCCCACGAGCCACTCTGTCCACGTTCTGCACCCGCAGCCAAGCGTCAGTATCGGCGGTCGTGGAGACGCTAGTGTCTGCGTCTGTGATGACGTTGATGTAAGTTCTCTGACCGCCCTCAGAATGTCCTCGGTTTGTGGAAGGTCGTCATATACCACATTCCATGTCAATGTAGGAAGGCGTATATTTGACAGACAGTGTTCAATGTCAAAGACCATTGCCGAGAAAACCAGATGCACATGCGACTGATGTCGGTGGTCAGACAGGATTGTTTGACTGAGAATCACGTGACGGAGTACAAACATAGCAGAATCTTGGCGCAGACGTCCGAGTACTGTGACAACGTCGTTATATAGGCCATAGAAATTCATACCTGTGACGATTTCATCAACTGAGATTGTGTCTATACTCTTAGCAAGGCTTGGGCACCATCGCTGAGTTTAATTACGAAGACTCGCAGCAAACAAAACGATCTGGCGATCAGGGTGTACAGAGAACTTACACCAATGCCATCACAGACGCCGACGCTAGTGTCTCCGGGACTGATGATCCAACACGCGACCGCGGGGGCGAACAGCAACGAAGCGGCTCGTAGGGGCAGGAGATATTAGTTGGCCACGCGCCTGCAGGAGCTCAGTTCGCCAGCGCCCCTGATGATGGCGACATGTATGATCGCCGAAATATTGCGCCTGATGGACACTATGAATCGACAGCACAACTGTAGATTTTTCGATCAACAAATACGCTGGGAGAAACTGAAGAATCACAAGTTAAAAACTACTCGGCGACAGTCGTAAGGATGAAAAAAACCAAAGCTTTGAATTGACGCAATAGGACGCATAATAAGAAGATAGTGTTACCTATGCATCACATAGGTCAGTGTGTTATGATAAGCAACCCATATATGTCGAAAGGAAGAACTAAGAAGTTTGTGACACATTATCAGGACCCACTTCAGATGATAGAAATGATGTCAGCTCACAGTGTCAAACTACAATTTCCAACCCGCTCCAAAATAGTATATATCAGTTGAATTTGGCCCCTTAAGAGGACCATAAACATGCTGCCTCCACTGTCAGCAGTGTCTTCCGAAGAGAAGATGGGTAAATCTGGGGAAAAATGGAAAAGAGTAAGATTAGGCAAGCAAATCGTGACAGTCACTATACTGAAACTTTCTGACAGATTAAAAATGTTGATGGGCCGAGGTTCTAACTCAGTGGAATTAAAGCTGTGAGGATGGGTCGTGAGTCGTGCTTGAGTATCTCAGCTGGTAGAGCACTTACCCACAAAAGGCAATGATTCCGAGTTCGAGTCTCTGCCTGGCACATAGTTTTAATCTGCGAGGAAGTTTCATATCAGCGCACACTCCACGGCAGAGTGAAAATTTCAGTCTGGAGGCATCGCTATGCTCTTTGGCCATGAGCAAGAGTAATAAACTAACAACAGTATTTCCTCTTCCCTTAGGGCACATGGTTCTACCCCAGAACAAGAACAGGCAGTTCCAGTACAAATCACAGTGCTGAGGATGAATGAAAAAGGTAAACAAGAAGCCTTATCATAATGAAACGATTATGGTGTCGCAAGGATAATGGATGCCGTCAAGGTGCTTTCTCTAACAGGAGGTGTCAGTAGTGGAGCCACTCCCGCCAGAGGCTCAAGTCGTCCCCCAGGCACAGATGTGCATGGTGTTCATAGCATTAAGTTGGTTTAAGTAGTATGTCTAGGGACCGATGACCTTTGCAGATTGGTCCCTTACGAATTGACACACATTTGAACATTTGAGTAGTGGTGCAAGGGGGTTATCAGCACATATTGTGGGTTGCCTACATCAGGGGCAAGTATACAGTCAGGAGCAAACCTCTTGTTCTCCTTTGATTAACAGGTCCTTAACCTATTGTTTTGCTATGAGGATTTTGACCCTCTAGGGATAATCTATCCTTTTGTTTGACAGTTGCTTAACTTATCGTTCAGTTAATTGGTTTTCCAAGAAATCTCCACCATTACCACTCCCCCTCCTCCACTTTCACTTCTCTGGGAATTCCTTACCCCAAGAAAGCATGCTTTTGATACCAGTTTGATTGACTAATTAATTAAATCGACCAATTAATTAAGCCCTCCCTCCCTGGGAAACTCCACAGCCCTCCCGCTTCGCTCCCTCACCTGGAAATTGGCGAAAAAAGACTTGGTTGAATGTCCATTTTTCAGGAAATCGTTTGCAGTGTAAATAATATTGTTTAAACAATTTGGAAATGCATGGAATATTGTTTATTTAAACAATTGATGAGATACAAGGCAGTGTACAGTTTATTTATTTAGTTCAAGAATTTGTTGGGAAATCGATTGCAGTGTATAGAATATTAAACTTCCTGGCAGATTAAAACTGAGACTCGAAATCGGGACCTTTGCCTTTCGTGGAAAAGTGCTCTACTGACTAAGCTATTTCTTTCTTTTTATCTAGGGGGGGGGGTGTATTTATTGAAAGTTCCTGACAGATTAAAACTGTATGCCAGACTGATACTCGAACTCGGGACCTTTACCTTTCGTGGGCAAGTGCTCTACCATGTGAGCTACCCAAGCACGACTCACGCCCCGTCCTCACAGCTTCAATTCTGCCAGTACCTCGTCCCCTACTTTCTAAATTCACAGAAGCACTTCTGCGAACCTTGCAGAACTAGCACTCCTGGAAGAAAAGATATTGTGTAGTCATAGCTTAGCCACAGCCTAGGGGTTGTTTCCAGAATGAGATTTTCACTCTGCAGCTGAGTGTGCGTTGATATGAAACTTCCTGGCAGATTAAAACTGTGTACCGGACCGAGAGTCGAACTCGGGACCTTTGACTTTCTTGTTTAGAACTATTGCATAAATCAAAGCTGCAGCTGCTTGTTACACTGTGCACGGCATCTGGCTGCTCCGACGTCAAGAGAAGTCGACAACCAGAATAACAGATTAGCACAGCCTTCGGCAGTTACAAAGAATACTCCCACCTCTCTGCTCTTGCCCACAGCACCGAAGTAGCCAGTAGCCATTCTGTTGATCTTCTTATATTAGCTCTAAATATAATTGCTCGGTTTGTAACCATTCTTTCTCATATAATTGCAATGAACATAATAATTCCTACAATAGAAATTGTAGATCCAATTCTTGATACTACATTTCATGATGTATATGCGTCTGGGTAGTCTGAGTATCGTCGTGGTATTCCTGCTAAACCTGAGAAATGTTGAGGAAAGAATGTTAAGTTTACTCCGATGAATATAATTGTAAATTGAATTTTTAATCATGTATTGTTTATAGTTAATCCTGTGAATAGTGGGTATCATTGAATAACACCTCCTATAATTGCGAATACTGCTCCTATAGATAATACATAATGGAAGTGGGCTACTACATAATATGTATCATATAATACAATATCAAGTGATGAATTTGCTAATACTAATCCTGTTAATCCACCAATTGTAAATAGGAAAATAAATCTTAGAGCTCATAATAATGGTGGATTGAACTTGAATTTAGTTCCATATAATGTAGCTAATCATCTGAATACCTTAATTCCTGTAGGTACGGCAATAATTATTGTTGCTGGTGTAAAATATGCTCGTGTGTCAACATCCATTCCTACTGTAAATATATGACGTGCTCATACAATAAATCCTATTAGTCCAATTGATAACATAGCATAAATTATACCTAATGTTCCAAATGATTCAATTTTTCCTCTTTCTTAACATACAATATGTGAAATAATCCCAAATTCGGGTAGAATTAAAATGTAAACTTCTTGGTGTCCAAAGAATCAAAATAGGTGTTGATATAGAATTGGGTCACCTCCTCCCACTGAGTCAAAGATGTATTTAAATTTCGGTCTGTTAATAATATAGTAATAGCTCCTGCTAAAACTGGAAGTGAAAGGAGGAGGAGAAGGGCTGTAATAGCTACAGATCAAACAAATAAAGGTGTTTGATCTAAAGTTATACTTTCTGATCGTATATTAATTGCTGTTGTAATGAAGTTTACTGCACCAAGAATAGATGATACGCCTGCTAAGTGGAGTGAGAAAATAGCTAGATCTACAGATGCACCCCCGTGTGCGATAGCTCCTGCTAGAGGAGGGTAAACTGTTCATCCTGTACCAGCACCGTTATCTACTATAGAAGATGTAAGAAGAAGGGTTAATGGAGGTGGTAGTAATCAAAAACTTATATTATTTATTCGTGGGAATGCTATATCTGCTGCACCAATTATCAATGGAACAAGTCAATTACCAAGTGACCAGCGACCAGTGTGGTGGGTGAGCACGACAGAAGCGGACATGTGTGTGAGAGAAGACTGAAAATGATAGATGTTTGTGCTGGATAACATCCACTCCAATCACCCCTGGATGCCCCCAGTGGCCTTGGGTGGTAAACTGTTGCATACACGCACATCCACAACCGTGGCTGTGATCGCAGTGGTAGTTTTCACAGACCTCTGAGCATCGGCGCTGGCGCTATACGATGAGACGGGTGCGCTGTGTGTGGACATCTGGGAGGTGAGTGCGAGGGATATCCGGCATCTAACCACAGGAACTACTGCTATCGACTCCATCAGAGTCTAAGTGTGAGGCCTTTGGTGCTTCTACATCTGTTGTCTCTGTTCTACCACGCAGGGAACCTTTCTCCTCCTCCTTCTTACGAATGTAGCGGAGAGAACTAACTTTAATGACCCAATCGCGACGTCAGATTCCAGATTGATAGGAGTCTGACATCTATCCAAGACAGCTTACTGCTATGGACTGGATTGGTTTAAGTGTGTATTGTTTTTTGCTTCTCAATACATCGCAGTAGACTCAGCCTTGCAGTGGTATCTGCTATTGTCTCTATCCCTCCTCCTCATCCTTCCGCATGTAGTGGAGAGAACCTATCTAGGAATTCTGTAGTGCTTTTAAAAACCCAATCGTGATGTTAAATGCCCGATTAATCACTTTATTGCTTCCAATAGTTGTATTGCGAGCATGCATACAGTCAGTAAGGGGAAGCATGGTTTGTATAAGTGCGGATCTTGGCAGAAAATCCTAAGAAATTTTGGTCCTATGTCAAAGCGGTAGGTGGATCAAAACAACATGTCCAGACACTCTGTGACCAAAATGGTACTGAAACAGAGGATGACAGACTAAAGGCCGAAATACTAAATGTCTTCTTCCAAAGCTGTTTCACAGAGGAAGACTGGGTTTCGAAAAAGACGGTCGTGTGAAACCCAGCTCGCGCTATTCGTCCACGAGACTCAGAGGGCCATAGACACTGGTTCACAGGTAGATGCCGTGTTTCTTGACTTCCGCAAGGCGTATGACACAGTTCCCCACAGTCGTTTAATGAACAAAGTAAAAGCATACGGACTATCACACCAATTGTGTGATTGGATTGAGGAGTTCTTAGATAACAGAAATCAGCATGTCATTCTCAATGGAGAGAAGTCTTCCGAAGTAAGAGTGATTTCAGGTGTGCCGCAGGGGAGTATCATAGGACCGTTGCTATTCACAATATACAGAAATGACCTGGTGGATGACATCGGAAGTTCACTGAGGCTTTTTGCAGATGATGCTGTGGTGTATCGAGAGGTTGCAACAATGAAAAATTGTACTGAAATGCAGGAGGATCTGCAGCGAATTGACGCATGGTGCAGGGAATGGCAATTGAATCTCAATGTAGACAAGTGTAATGTGCTGCGAATACATATAAACATAGATCCCTTATCATTTAGCTAAAAAATAGCAGGTCAGCAACTGGAAGCAGTTAATTCCATAAATTATCTGGGAGTACGCATTAGGAGTGATTTAAAATGTAATGATCATATAAAGTTGATCGTCGGTAAAGCAGATGCCAGACTGACATTCATTGGAAGAATCCTAAGGAAATGCAATTCGAAAACAAAGGAAGTAGGTTACAGTACGCTTGTTCGCCCACTGATTGAATATTGCTCAGCAGTGTGGGATCCGTACCAGATAGGGTTGATAGAAGAGATAGGGAAGATCCAACGGAGAGGAGCGCGCTTCGTTACAGGATCATTTAGTAACTGCGAAAGCGTTACGGAGTTGATAGATAAACTCCATTGGAAGACTCTGCAGGAGAGACGCTCAGTAGCTCGGTATGGGCTCTTGTTAAAGTTTCGAGAACATACCTTCACCGAAGAGTCAAGCAGTATATTGCTCCCTCCTACGTATATCTCGCGAAGCGACCATGAGGATAAAATCAGAGAGATTAGAGCCCCCACGGAAGCATACCGACAATCCTTCTTTCCACTAACAATACGAGACTAGAATAGAAGGGAGAACCGATAGAGGTACACAGGATACCCTCCGCCACACACCGTCAGGTGGCTTGCGGAGTATGGATGTAGATGTAGATGTGGATGTAGATCTCTCTCCTGGTCGGTGCACATGGGAGCTACGCTGTAGAAAGCGAACAATGCCCGCCTTGAGATCGCTAGTTTGTTTGATCTTATAAGGGATCCGTGACCCCGCGAACACATATGCCAGTATCCGACGCCCAGGTCGATAGCAGACGCGAGTCGATTGTCGAGCGCTGCAGGAGGCAGTGAGATTAGTGTCGAGTGAGAAGTACTACTGCAGAGACGGGCAAGAATGGTGGTCGAGTAAGTAGTAAACGGTAAATTCACTGGAGTATGACAAATGAGCGCGTCCCCCTGACTGTCGTGGGGTTGACCCTCACCGTTACCGATTCGCCAGTGACATGAAACAAAAAGTGACAAGTGCCGAATTACGAGTTTCGCGTCAACAGCAGAGGCCAGCAACAACCATGGGTTGCAGTGAGGATTGTTGTGAATGTTAACCATAATCATTGCGTGTGACAAAGTACTTAAAATTAGCAACCAATAAAAGATATAACCGTAATTAAAAGACTAAGGCGAAGGTAGCAACTGCTTCAGAATTTGTGTATTAATAGAAATTACAAATAAGTTTGTATATCGCAACCTTTATGGTCTTTAATCACAGACAAACTCTCAATCATTAACTATTCCGTCTCAGAACAGCCGCACTTGGTCGAAATACCCCCGAAACCACCCAATAAATGACACTAACGGGGGTGTCGCAATCTGTAGATTTTTTTTTTTTTTTCACCAGATATGTTTGGTGGAACTTTGTGGTGGAGGAGGGTGGTTCTGCTCCCAAACGTTGGTGCACACAAGACCTCGGATATATTTAGCGCTACGATCTGTTTGTGCTGGAAATTTCAATACTTGATTTGCATAATGTTTTTGTGTTATACTCAAACGTTGAAAATATGTTTTATTACAATGTAGGGTGGAGGTGATGGTTCAAATGGCTCTGAGCACTATGGGACTCAACTGCTGTGGTCATCAGTCCCATAGAACTTAGAACGACTTAAACCTAACTAACGTAAGGACATCACACACATCCATGCCCGAGGCAGGATTCGAACCTGCGACCGTAGCAGTCGCACGGTTCCGGACTGCGCGCCTAGAACCGCGAGACCACTGCGGCCGGCACGGTGGAGGTGAGAGATCTGTTTGACTCTTGTAAATTGTTAAACAATTAATTGGATAGGGTAGTGCAAATGGTTTATTTCACCCTATTTTTGATATCAAAATTGTATCAGCATTAGCCAATAGTAACAATGAATACTGAGAATAGATACAAATCTCTGTTTGCTTGTTTTGAGACGTTGGTTGACACAGACAAACATGGAGTGGAAAGACAGAGACAGGAAGTGGGTGTGGAATTTCCCGATCAACAGAATGCCCCCACTCGACGCTTTGTTTGGAGGTTGTGCGATCAAAGGAAGCTTAAATGTGGTCCGTGGTCGGTAATTATAACATTGGGCGGTTCTGACCTTCATGGTGGTGCCCTGGCAATAGACACACACAGAAGAACCCAAACAGTGGCTACTATAACGCTTTTAATTCCATTCATGGTCTTTAGACCACTTTTTCAGGGTTTAACTGTGGCGGTGGGTTTCGAAATATGTCATGAACTTTTAGATACGTAACTATTCTGATTTTCCCGTCTGTGCTTAGGCACCAACGTGCTGATCAGGCAGCAAATATAAACTATGCCTACTCAGCGTTTCAATGCCCGATCACAATAAAACTGTTAAAATATTCCATACTACAATAGATTTCCTGACAAATTCTTTAAATAAACTATATTCCATATGCCTAATTCTATTCTGTAAATTGTTTGAATGAACAGTATTTCACACACTGTAGTCAGTTTCCTGGCAAATTCTTTAATTAAATAAATAAAGTATATCCCAATAACTGCCCTGTATTGCATGAATTATTTAAATAAACACTATTTCACATATTGCCCAATTTTTTAAACAATATTCCACACACTGCAGTCGATTTCCTCACAAATCCTTGAACTAAATAAATGAACTATAAACTGCCTTGTATCCCATAAATTATTTAAATAAACAATATTCCACACATTGTCTAAAGTGTATACACTGCAATCGATTTCCTACCAAATGAAAATCAACTGAATATTTTTTCCTCCAATTTCTAGGTGGTGGTGAGGAGAGGAAGGGATATGGGGTTTTCGAGAGAGGGAGGGGTTTTTTAATTGTTCAACTCAATTAATTAGTCAATCAAGTTGACATCAAAAAATGGCTCTGAGCACTATGGGACTCAACTGCTGTGGTCATCAGTCCCCTAGAACTTACAACTACTTAGACCTAACTAACCTAAGGACATCACACACATCCATGCCCGAGGCAGGATTCGAACCTGCGACCGTAGCAGTCGCACGGTTCCGGACTGCGCGCCTAGAACCGCGAGACCACCGCGGCCGGCTGACATCAAAAGCATGCCTCTATCGGGGAGGGAAGTTACCAGAGATGTTGGGATGGAGGAGAGGGAGAGGGAGGGGTGGGGGTTTCTTTGAAAACTACTAGTACCAGGGGTCATAACCCTTTCAGCAGAACAATAGGTTAAGAACCTGTCAATGGAAAGAGAATAATAGGTTTGCCCCTGAATGTATACCTGTCCCTGATGTAGGCAATCTGTAATGTGAGCAGATACGCCTCTCACTCTGCTGTTAGTCTGGTTTACACGGCAAATGGGCATCATTATGACAAGTCATTAGTGAACCCTAAGAATGTATTGCGATTCTTGGACGCTACACAACGAAATTCGAAGTTTGGAAGTCACATTTAGCAAATTACAGCTTATGATAAATAAGCAGAAGGTGCAACGATCCACGGGGAGTGTAACAGTTTCTGCAGTCTGCTTTTACGTGGGTATGGAATCAGCTGCATCGGACAACAGAGTTAACCCTACGAAAGCGACGAGAAAGAGGTTGGCTCGACGCTGGCGGCGGCATTTTGAAAACATTTTTCGGAACATCTGGCGCGGAAGACCTAGTCAATATTAGTAAGGCATTATAACAAATACTGGCAGATGTTAAAGGCAACCAGGAACCAATGGACTTCTCTACAGTCCAGCGCGTCTGACTGGAAAAATACATAAGAAACAATAACAGACACCTGCGCGCTTTGGACACAACGCTAAGGTCCCACATTCAGGCAGCAGCAGATACGAGTAACCACGAGTTGTGCACACTCAGAGTCTATCTGGACAACATAGATACTCAGTTAATGATTGCAAAATTAGCATGCAGTCTTCGTAATAGCATCACTGTTCCATACATTGGGATCACAGAATCACAGCAAGCCTCTTAACACGCTGTTCACGGGCCAATACTACTGCCACTGGACCGATTCCTGCAAGGATTGCGGAAAATACGAGTCGAATTACCCGCATCGTCAGAAATCCTAACAGCAGTAAGTGAAGAATTTCTATCACTATACTATCGTAAGACCATCGTTTCGAGCAAGCAAGAGCTCACCCATCTGGAAATTCGTGTCTAAATACCACTAAAGTGAAAGGACTATAGACCTGAGTGTTACACTTTTTATGCATATCCCGTGGCGCGGAGTACCCTACGAAGATTTGTGCCGTTAAAAGTTTACGGATACTGCTGGTGGCACCAAACTGACAGCCCCATGCCCTGCCCTGCTCTTCACGCAGGAATTCCTACACTGCCCAGCAGGACCAATCACGGTGTGCCCTGCAAAACACGTACATACTGTCCAAAGCTCATGCGAGTTTTCCTTGGTTCACTCCCCAAATTCTGCTATAGAACGTCCGAAAAAAGTAATATTAGACAATATAAAGTTAAAAAAAGAGTGGGAATGCACTGGTTAAACTTCATGACAAACCAAACAGTCGCTACGAAAACTAAGTTTTGAAAAATCGTAGAAAGTGCAGTGTCAAGCGACCAGAGGTCACGAAATCAACCTGTTTATTTCGCCAATAACGCACGAGAAAGCACCACACTATCAAAACCGTAAGTTACACACAAAAATGTGATACATACTCATTTCCGTTTGTAAATTCATAATAAACAGAAAAATATAAAAAATTACGTTTTGCTGTTTGCAAATGAGAAGTTGTAGATCGTGTAGCAGAATAGCTACCAAAATAAACGTCCAGTAGCATCATGTAATGTGTGTAAACTAATGCATTCATCCACTCTTTTTGCCAATTACGCCGTAAATAGAACTTTGACAGAATGTTATAAACAACACACAGTGCATCACGTCGTTAATACATATCTCAACTGTGAACTATGAACAAATGATGAATAGTATTTACAACAATTATTCACTCACAGTTGTAAATATTATGTACCAGAAGCTTCGCTAAATGTTAATGCATAACAAAAATTTTACAGTTAGAAAATAAAAAGTAACACACTGAAGATAGCACAAAAAGTGCTGAAACATGTCTGGATGAAACAAAACAGAAAAAAAGGTATGTTGCATAAGGCGGAATTCCCCGTCCTATGCATATATATACATAGTGTCTCCCTGGTGGCGTTTCAAATTTTCTAGGATGATGGGGGAGACTAAATACATCAATTTGAGGCAAGAGTCGGTGTACCGAAAACGAACGAGTTGATAGTTTCAAGCGAAAACCGTTCTGATACCTCTGCCAGTGGATCTCACATACCTGTAGGCTGGGCAGCTTTCAGAGGTGGTAGAATGTATCAAAACAAGTAAAAATTGTCCAGTGAACGTGGGGTGTAAAACGTATACCTTAAGATCTATGAGCGACGCGCACATATTTCACACTAGCGAAAACGAACAATTACTCATAGTTCTTGAGGTATTCATTTTACAGCCGATGTTTACTGGTCATTTTTCCTTGTTTTGGTCCATACTACCGTGTCTGAAGTACCCTACCCTACAGTCTTAGCAATAATACACTACTGTGCATTAAATTTGCTACACCACGAAAATGACGTGCAACAGACGCGAAATTTAACCGACAGGAAGAAGATGCTGTGATATGCAAATGATTAGCTTTTCAGAGCATTCATACAAGGTTGGCTCCGGTGGCGTCACCTACAACGTGCTGACATGAGGAAAGTTTCCAGCCGATTTCTCATACACAAGCAGCAATTGACCGGCGTTGCCTGGTGAAACGTTGTTGTGATGGCTCGTGTAAGAAGGAGAAATGCGTACCATCACGTTTCCGACTTTGATAAAGATCGGATTGTAGCCTATCGCGATTGCGGTTTATCTTATCGCGACACTGCTGCTCGCGTTGGTCGAGATCCAGTGACTGTTAGCAGAATATGGACTCGGTGGGTTCAGGAGGGTAATACGGAACGCCGCGCTGGATCCCAACGGCCTCGTATCACTAGCAGTCGAGATGATAGGCATCGTATCCGCATGGCGGTAACGGATTGTGCAGCCACGTCTCGATCCCTGAGTCAACAGATGTGGACGTTTGCAAGACAATATTCATCTGTACGAACAGTTCGACGACGTTTGCAACAGCATGGACTATCAGCTCGGAGACTATGGCTGCGGTTACCCTCGATGCTGCATCACAGCCAGAAGGGCGTGCGATTGTATAGTCAACGACGAACCTGGGTGCACGAATGGCAAAACGTAATTTTTCAAGATGAATCCAGGTTCTGTTTACAGCATCATGATGGTCGCATCCGTGTTTGGCGACACATTGGAAACGTGAATTCGTCATTGCCACACTGGCGTATCACCCGGTGTGATGGTACGGGGTGCCATTGATTACACGTCTCGGTCACCTCTTGTTCGCATTGACGGCATATTGAACAGTGGACGTTACGTTTCAGATATGTTACGACCTGTGGCTCGACCCTTCATTCGATCCCTGCGAAACCCTACATTTCAGCAGGATAATGCACGACCGCATGTAGCAGGTTCTGTACGGGCCTTTCTGGATACAGAAAAGGTTCGACTGCTGCCCTGGCCAGCACATTCTGCAGATCTCTCAGCAATTGAAAATGTCTGGTCAATGGTGACCGAGCAACTGGCTCGTCACAATACGCCAGTCACTACTCATGATGAACTGTGGTATCGTGTTGAAGGTGCATGGGCAGCTGTACCTGCACACGCCATCCAAGCTCTGTTTGACTCAATGTCCAGGCGTATCAAGGCCGTTATTACGGCCAGAGTTGGTTGTTCTGGGTACTGATTTCCGAGGATCTGTGCATCCAAGTTGCGTGTCAGTTCTAGTAGAATATATTTGTCCAATGAATACCCGTTTATCATCTGCATTTCGTGTAGCAATTTCATTGGCTAGTAATGTAGTATCAGTACAGGAAATGCACTGCCAGAGGTATCACAACGGTTTTCACTTAAAACTTTCAAGATGTCCGTTTCCTGTACAGGGACGCTTATCTTAGACTGATACATTTATCCTTCTCCATCATGCTAGAAAGCCTGTAACGTTATCAGAGAAACACTGAGAACACGTACACATACATTTACAGGCGTCGCTCGCCATAACTTCGACGCTCTGTAGCGTCGTTGTATGACGTTTCAGATATGGATCCCTATGATCTAGTGAGTCCCGTCTACAACCTCTTGAAGTGTGTAACGGGAGTTGTGAGAGACAGAGTCGTGGTTCTGGCACGTCATCGCTCGCCGCCCGCCGGCGTCAGGTGCCTGACTGCGACTGCGGCGGCCGTCGGTGAGAGGGCTCGGACCGGCTGACCGCCGCCATTGTGCGCCCGGCGCGCCATCAGTTAGCGCCATCCATTGTGCCGGCGCGCCGCCTCGCGGACGCGCTACACGCAATTATCGGCTATCGATACTTCCGCTGCTGCCGCGGCGCCCTGCCCCGCAAACATCTCCTAACGGCCGCGTGGTTAATCAGCCGCCAGTGAAATACTGCGGCCGAGCTATATCTGCGCCGCCACCCGCCGGCCGGCCCAATCTCTGCCCGCGCCACTATTTCCCGCGGACGTCTCTGGCGAACACTGGGCGACAACGAAGCGTGGATGTTATTCGGAAGACTATTTCGCACTTCTTGACCATCAGCTATCTTCAGTTAGGTCTGCCCTCTTATGTAGAATGGGACTCAAACTATGCACGAACAGTTTTCTGTCTACAGGGCGATTCTCGTTAACGTTTAAAACCCTTGAAGCGACATAGATGAGGCTGTCACAAGTAATTTAATATAAAACACATGGGGCCGCAAATGTAGAGAAATATTCCAAAAGTGGATGACACATTGCGGCGGCGCGGTTCCTTCCGTCCCTTTACGACGAACCTGCACCTACCTGTGAACATTGTCTCAGCATTTCATCAGTAGGGAAGCAGAGCGAAACCTACTGTACTTCGACGTGAATCAGGCTTCAATTAAAGTCACTAATCTACGTATCGGGAGAAAGTTTTCAAAAGAAATGAAAGGTTGGAAATTTTGTCCTCATTTAATATATTCTGAAACTTAGGTTAACAAGTATCACTGCCAAGCCTGTGCTAGTCTTAACACAGTCACTCACAATCACTTTCACTCACGTTAGCAAGTTGCATTTCCCGAAAACGTAATAGCTACAAAAATACTGATTGTTTTTGATTGAGAATGCTCGCCAAATATTAAGTCTGTCGGTACCAAATGCAGTCACACTTTTAGCCACCGGCCTGCTCAATACGCCACGCGGAATATATGTCTTTTCTCGTCACAAAATTCTCTTAAAAATTCTGAAATTTCTACACGCCAATCGGAATAGTTAAGCCGTCACTTTACCACACTTTTGATGTACGAAACACTGCTAGATCGAACAACTTATCTTTTCCATCGGAACTAGTACTACCCACGTCCGAACTGTTTCATGGCTAGGCTTCCGCTCTTCTCTAGAATACTCTAAGTCTTCTCTACCAGCAGAGAAAGGCGCGCGTAGAATATTGTTTTACCATTGGTCAATTTACTAAACAGCCAATACAGCCAATAGGAAAACAACATTCTCCCGCGTCTGTCCGCGCTTTTCATCAATAGCCAATCGGAAACTAGTAAACCTAACGACTGCACTTTTTATCGACGTAATTATCTAATGTGCTGAAGTTATGTTTATGCATCAAGTTATCTACTATTGTTATTTATAACTGAATTAACTTTCCCTTTACCATAAACTTACTTTACAAATCTATTCTACAAAAATCCCATTTGTCCACATCCATACTTCTTCGAAATGTTCCCACACTAAATCCCACTACATAACTCGTTAAACAATTATCTTCATAGTAACCTTAAACCACACTCACGCATCATTCATACTGCTAAAATACATTTACAACATTTAAATACACAAAAAGACACAATAACGCTTCATGAAAATACTAGAACAGCTTATGAAAAACATTCTATTGCTTTAGAGCACTCCAGTTCGCACAATCGAAACTAAATCAGTCTCCTATCCAATATTGTCCTCTATCGGCTGATACATAAACTACGAGCGCGTCCAGTCTCGCGTCACCATCTGTCACTATATAGCTCTGAGACACATCTCCCACTTGCCCGCCTTCATGGCAGGATCGTTGTACGGCGCTACGCCTCAAGATATTGAACATGCGACATCGCCAGATCACGTACGTCATCGCACTCGCAGCAGTTGAGCCTGTCGGCCTGTGGCACCTGATCATCCCGATCCAAGTCAAGTATTTACGTCGGTATGGCGCCGCGCCTACTTGATCGAGTTAAGTGTCTGAGGTTCTGGATTCGCGTCATGTGACTACGAAGCTGTGTTTTAATCACCTTCTTTTTTCCTTTATTGTGTTTCAGTGCCCCATCTGGGGTGGACTGGCAGCAGCATATGCGCTGCTCTTCAGCCAAAAGACAGTTTAATATAACAGAGTGGAGAAAATATGGCGCACATAGATATAAAAAAAATGGGGAACAGTACGGAAGAGAATAGACAAAAAGGGGGGACTGCCGCGTGGGATTAGCCGAGCGGTCTTGGGCGCTGCAGTCGTAGACTGTGCAGTTGGTCACGGCGGAGGATCGAGTCCTCCCTTGGGCATGGATGTGTGTGTTTGTCCTTAGGATAATTTACATTAAGTAGTGTGTAAGCTTAGGGACTGATGACCTTAGCAGTTAAGTCCCATAAGATCTCACATACATTTGAACAAGGGGGGACTGTAAAATGGAGATAAAAACCGCAAAAAATTAGAGCACACAAAACAAAACCACACACTCGATCTTAAAAGAACCGACAGACGGCGCAGCACATAACAAATACTGACAATAACACTATGTACAATTCCAGCACACAATTAAAACTACAACACTTGACGCCCAGGAGAACAGCACCAAACACAACAAACACTGGCGTAATACACCGATGACGATGAGCAAACAGAGAGGATCTGCCAGGGCATACAGATAAGGGAGGAGGCAAGAAGGAGAGGAGGAGAGGGGGAGGAGGGAAGAAGGGAGGGAGAGGAGGAGAGGGGGGAGGGGAGGAGATGGGGTGAGACAGGTGAGGGGGGGGGTGCGCCAAAGAGGGCCGGGGATGGAAGGACATGGAAGGGAAGCAGTTCAGGAGGGGGTGCAGGGAGTCACGGAGGTAAGAAGAAAAGGAGTGGAGAGGATAAAAGGGGGCCCTGGGGATGGGGGGGGGGGGGGTAGGGAACAAGGCCTGTTGCAGTTGGAAGGAAGTGTAGATGTCACAGCGAGGTTTAACATCTAGGAGGGGGAGATGCTGGAAATTTCCCTGATCAAGGAGATGAAGGGTGTGGAGATGGAGAGACGGAGGGATACAGCGATAGAGGTGCAGCAATGGGCGAGGGGTGGAGAGGAAGGAGGAAACCAGGGGGTGGGGATTAAGCCTGCAGACAGTGTATAGGATGCGGAGATGCTGGAGGAAAAGGAGGAGGTGGGGGAAGGGGATGAAGTCGTACAGGAGCCATGTGGGGGAAGGAAGGTGGATACAGAAGGCAAGGAGGAGTGCATGGCGTTTGAGGATTTGGAGGGTCTTGTAAAAGTGGGTGGGTGTGGAGATCCAGGCAATGCTGGCATAACAGAGGATAGGGCAGATGAGGGCTTTGTAGCTATTTTAAGCACTTAAAATTTTATTTTTGTAAGTGTCCACAGTCTCAGCGTGTTTTGAGAATAAAAACATGATCCAAGTAAGCTGTATTCTTTTTTATCATAAAAGCTGGAATCTTAAAATAAGTGCTTGCGAATGACCCAAAGTTGAAATTAGCAGGTCGCACAGATAATAAAAAGAATTCAGCCTACTCGAACCATGTTGTATTCCTCAAAGTAGGGGAGAGTATGATAAAACAGGGTAGTCTGATAAAACAGGGGATCTTACTTTTCTCGTCTAATATGTGCTGCCATCTCCCGGTAAACTAGTAACCTTTTCCCCACTCGATGACCTTCATTAGAGTAGCTGCAGTTCGTGGAAAGCAACCGTGAGTTCTCTCAGTCGAAAACTATATTTTTACAGTGTTGTGTTGTAATATTCGACTGTGAATGGTGCTTTTATATCTGCAAGACTCTATTTTGAAGACTGTAAATTAAGTATGATACAAGTTAAACGTTATCTGCACTACAGATCGATGAATGTTTCAAAATGTTTGTCCTGCTCAAGGGCTTTTGAAATCAACTTGTTCTTAATATGGCGTTATCAGATAAAACAGGGTGCCACTAAGTTTGATAAAACAGTGTAGTATCCCATTTTATCGAACTGATTTAAAAATCACCGTTTGCGATTTTCATATTATTTATTCAGTTTGTTCAATTGGAAAATTTATTATTATTATTATTATTATTATTATTATTATTATTCACAAGGTCTAACTTAAATTGTGCCATAATTACGGCGCCTTATAAAAGGAAAACTGACAGTCATGGAGTCAAGAGAGTATGAAAGAAGCTGTAGCGCCAGTTTTGGCGAAAAAACGGGCTATTTTGAAGCATCAAAGTCCTTCGGGGTTCCTTAGAGTTCTTTGGAAGTAAGTGTAAAAAAGGACCGGAGTGGAATGTGTTTAGAGGATGCTACAAAGAAATGTAGGCCTATTTACTATTTTAATTAAACTGTTGCAGTTATTATTATTATTGCTGTTGTTGTTGTTTTAGGTCTAGGCTGCTACAGAAATGTATTTAATCAGGAGCAGGAAAATGAAATGGCTGAATATATCCTGTTAATCGAAAGCAGATTGTTTGGATTGACCATTAATGAGGTGCTGAGTCTTGCTTTTGAACTGGCAGAGAACAATAACTTGCTGCATAACTTCAGCAAGACAAAGAAGATGGCAGGTAAATGCTGGTTCTATTTGTTTTTGAAGAGGAATCCAGATATAAGCCTGCGTTCAGTCGAGTCAACAACTCTTTCCAGAGCAATGGGCTTTAACCGTGCAGTGGTGAAGCAGTTCTTTGGTTTGCTGTTAGAACTTTGTAACAGGTACAACTTCATAGCCGATAGAGTCTGTAATGTGGATGCGGCAGGAATGACAACAGTCCCTAATAAGTAATCAAAATGGTTCAAATGGCTCTGAGCACTATGGGACTTAACATCTGAGGTCATCAGTCCCCTAGAACTTAGAACTACTTAAACCTAACTAACCTAAGGACATCACACACATTCATGCCCGAGGCAGGATTCTAACCTGCGACCGTAGCAGTCGCGCGGTTCCGGACTGTAGCGCCTAGAACATATCGTCCACAGCGGCCGGCTAATAAGTAATCATAGGTGCTTGCCTTGAGGGAAAAACGTCAAGTTTGCGGTTTGGTTTCTGCAGAGAGAGGCATCTTAGTGACTGCTGTAGCCTGTATGAGCGCTTCTGGAATTTATATGCCCACAATGTTTGTGTTCCCTAGACAAAGCGCCAAGCCTGAGCTGCTGGATAATGCTCAGCCAGGATCTACTGCGGAGTATCACCCTATCGGATAGATGCAGAAAGAAATTTTCCTGAAGTGATTTCAATGATTTGTTGAATATTCTAAACCAACTGCAGAGAAACCAGTTATTCTGCTCTTGGATGGTCACTCAACACATACAAAGAGTATTGAACTTATTGATATGGCTAGAGAAAACCATGTCGATCTCTTATGCTTCCCTCCCCCCCCCTCCCCCCACACTGCACACACCGAATGCAGCCCTTGGACGTTGCATTCATGGCCCCACTGAGTAATTACAACTCTCAAGAGAGTTCGAAAGTGGCTTCAGCGTCATCCTGGACGAGTGATAACTATCAATCAAGTTGCAGGGCCGTATGGGACAGCATTCATGAAAGCTCCTTCTATTGAGACTGCTGTAAATGCATTCCGTATAAACTGGAATCTGCCGATTGGATGCATATATTTTCCCTGATTGGATGTACCAACTGAGACCTGGTGGTCAAGGAAGGATGGATTCGGTTATTATTGTGGACGGGGCCGTAATCTGTCACTAATGGTTGGCTTTTCTTTTAATCACACACAATTTACTGAAAATCAGCAACAAATTAAAATAATGTCAATAATTTAAGAATTGTTTCACGGCTGAAGGCCTTAAAGGCAATAATTTAAGGATTGATTAAACTTGCTGCAACTTACAATTACAGTTATTAAAAGATAAAATACAAGTGTTAAAGCAAAAATACCGTTGCCAAATTAAAATTTTGAGACAGTAACGACACTTACGGCTGAAGACCTTAATGGCAATAAATTAAGAATTGTTTCACGATTGAATACCTTAAAGGCAATAAATTAAGAATTGTTTAACTTGTTGCAACTTACAAACTACAGTTATTAAAATACTGAAAACAAATCACCAAGGTCTTAAAGGTTAAATGCTAAAATACAGTTGCCACATTAGAATTTTAAGACAAGTAGCGACATTTTTTGACAGCTGAATGCCTTTAACGCCAAGAATGCAAATTATTTAAAAAATTAACAAACATACTGTTAAACCGCTAGGCAGTAGCAAAGCTTAAAAGACAGGCAACTGATCAAACAGGTGAGACAAAATGATAGCAAACTTGGTAGCACAAACGTTTAAACTTGCTGTAATGCCAAGAATGGCAATTATATTAAAAGATTTAGAAGCATACAATAAAACAGCAAATATAATAAGAAAGTCAATTCAAAAGGACAAGCAACTGCTCTCCAAACAGGTGAGACAAATGATGGTGACTTGGTAATACAATAATAAAATAATAATAAAACACAAGGGCTAGTCACAGATGGTGCTCCAGGAATCGACCTCTGAGTAGGTCAGGCCAACAACACCTTCGCGAGCGATAAGAAAGGCAGCCAAGTGTCACATTCACTTCACAGGATGGTAACTCAGACTAGTGGCAGTGTAATGAATGACTAATGACAATCTGCTGAAGCTAACTAACGTCCGATAACCAATGCAACGATGGAGCGCCATGCCAGTGCCGGAACCGGCGGTCAGCACTACGTCCTCAGAAAGCTCTTTTCAGAGCGTCCAAAAGGAGAAAGGAACCACTACTACCAGAGTAGAAGAAACACCAACAGACCTACAAATCAAGGAAACTGTCAAAACTACACGCCTTATCGGACAGCAGCAGCAAGGCGAGGAAATGTACACTGCCGTTACATACACTAACCTCCAGGACAGGTCACTGGGGCGTAACGAGAAGTCGAGGAAAGCTAATGCGATCTGCCTTCCCCCACGCAATCCACTCGCTGCTCTTCATCTCTGTGACACTGCGAGAAGCAACACGAACCCAAGTCACTGGACAACCGTGAGATCTCATAGTGGTGGAGGCTTCACTGCTAGGATTAAAATCCACTCAACTTAAAGCTCGTTGGATCCGGTTGACCACTAGACCGTGTACCCTCGCGACCACAGCCCGTCCATTCGGCAGTGCATGCGTGCCGCCAGCGGTCCCAGCGTGTTATGGCACTGCCCTCTTGACTCTTCCCGACTCCCGAACTGCTCACTCGCACGACCCGGAACAACAACGACGTTACCTCAACGATAGGGCCACAGTTACTACATATCGATTATACCGATGCTGCCACTAGCGGACAGGCAATACTTGCGAACCCGAGTGTCGCTATCAAGACAAGAGAAATAAAAACAAGTGCAACCAAGTCAACTAACCGATACACTCTGGTCTCCAACAGAGGACGGAAACCTACAACAGCATCAACGCGAGCCGCAGTACGGCTCATCAGCATCCTGAAACAACAGACGTCCCGCCTTCAGAGTCATTAAACAGAGAAACATCTTTTCCAACCCGGTCGGATAGGCCTAAGCCTTCAACTACAGCTTTCCACGTCCCTCCGAAATACATGAAAGCAGTGCCCATAGCTGAAAGAAAGGAACAAAAATCTGAATGAAGAAGAGGAAAGACAGCTGTACGTACAAGTTCACCTTATGAGGACGAATTAAAGTCTTCTATGAAAAAGGGGAAGACACCCAAAAGAAAACCAAATGGGGCCACATTCTAACAGTTCTGGGCCTACTGAAGTCGGAAATGTTGGACAGAAGAAAGCAAAGAAAGTTGGGAAAGTACGGGATTATAACTCATCGTCAGAAGAGGAAGGAGAAGGTAATAATACAGCTTGAATTTATTGTAATGAACTTTTATCCAATTCTAAATCTGCAGAAGACATGGTGAAGTGTTATAAATGTAGTGAATGGGCTCATGAACAGTGTGCCAGCATTAATGATGATGATGATGATGAACTACATTGGTAGAGCACTTGCCCGCGAAAGGCAAAGGTCCCGAGTTCGAGTCTCGGTCGCGCACACAGTTTTAATCTGCCAGGAAGTTACATAAACGTGATTATTGTACATGAAGTGACTGTCAGGGTTCGTAAATGGAGTTTTTTTAAATTTTCGTTGTAATGTAGTACCTTGGTTTCTCCAAACTAGTTTGATAAAACGAGGTAGTTGACACAAGCGTAAAAAATGCTTTTCTGTGATGAGGCAATTTTTTTAATGTATGTTTTTCATGCCAAATTGTAAGTAGTCAGATTGGTCAGTTAGACATTAAAAACGCAACACATTGGTACACACAATTCATTACATATGCCACTTTGTTCATTAAGTACCCTGTTTTAACCAACTCTCCTCTAATTATTGCGTGAGACAATTATGTGCTAACACTGGCGTATTAATCTATTAATTTATTTACCGGTCTCGCGATCTCCGCTGGTTTATTGCAAAGTACAGTACAACAAAACTCTACCGTATTGCGTCACAAGTAAATGAGTAGAAGCTTGCGAATTGCGTCATTACCAGCAAATGACGTACATTTTCTATACTACATAATGCCTGTAATCAAAAGAAAGAACGGGGAAAAGGGAAGAAACACAAAATAAGAAACGTTTTTGCTTTGTTACAGCGAGGACAATAATTCCGTAACTTCTACATTTACAACAGGTCACATTTACAAAAGGTGCTAGAGTTTGCACAATATGCTTGAATGCAAGTACTGCATCGCTCAATCATCCCTTACGCAGGCGCTCGACAGTACCCTCCGTATTTTGAATGTGACCTCACAAGTGCAACATTTCTCATCCACTTTAGGTGTATTTCCCAACATTTGCGTCCATGTGTCTTGTATTAAATTACTTGTCTCAGCGTCATCTAAGCCGCTACAGAAAAAATTTGGAAATTCGTGGTTAGGTCTTACGGGACCAAACTACTGAGGTCACCGGTCGCTAAGCTTACGCACTACTCAATCTAATTTACGCTAAGGACAACACACACACTCATGCCAGAGGGAGAACTCGAACCTCCGGCGGGGGGAGCCGCCCGGACCGCGACAAGGCGCCACAGACAGCTCGGCTACCCCTTGCGGCATCGGTACAGGGTTTTTAAAACATTGGTAAGAATCACCCTGTATATTTTTTTACTAGATATCGAAGTGGGGTTGGTTCAAGTAAGTAAAAAATAACATTTTAAAACTAAAAAATACTAGTGCAGTACCAACACCGAACTTGTGGGTCACTGACAACAGGCAAACCATTGTCGTCGACGAGGCTGTGACACTTTGCTGACCATTGGAATGGTCAGATCCTGCGCCCAGCCGTCATATCTAACTACAATATAGCCCAACAGTTACTATTATTATCATCATTATTATCTAATAAATCTTTTGATATTTCTCGTGTCTCGTACAATTTGATACCAATATTTAATAAAATTGCATCTTTGAGACGAATATTATTTCAGTGATTTATCTGTTGATCAGTTTCCATTATTCAACATAGCAGGGAAGGCTGGTGGGGGAAAAAAAGCACCAAAATGGCGAATTTAGCTTCCTGGTATCATTTTCTCAAGGGTTCAGGTGGAGGTATTCATGTGGAGACGAAAATACTGCGCACTTTCCCTGACGGAACGCCTCCCAGGAAGGTGAAGACCAGTACGATTTTCATGGAAAGCTACATACTAGTAGGACAACAAAAGATCGGCTCCGCTAGTAGAAGAGTAGGAACAAAAAAACTGGATTCTGGCGTCGGCAAGGACTTCCCTACTAGTGGCTGAGAAACTGGTTTTTCTCTCATTGTCCGTACCAGTCACGCTTTAAGTAATTTACTGAAAGCAGAGCATAGCCAATAAATGCGTGCGGAAATGGCAAGCCTACATTTCCAACGCCTTTGTTTTCTGAAGTGGCAGCCACTCAGTCGGAGTAATTTCTCTATTTTCTCGCCACAGGGACGAAAGCACTCGTTTCAGTATCCTTGGAACCCGAACGTGACAGTTCACAACGCACTGTAATTTTCTCTACTGGGACACCACACTTAAAAAAGCTGAACCACTTTATTTACTTTTAAAATATATTTAATTACATCAAATAAATGAATGTTTAATTCGTATATGAACTATTTCAACTTTTCTCCCCTCTTCGACATATCCTTGGCTAACTTCATTTGATGTGATCGCCACTACGATCTACCTCCGTCGTCTGGTAAATTCAGAAACTTAATCTGAGAGCAGCCTGGTGGGCGGTAGTTCAACGCCAGTGAAGAGAGTAACAGTTCCACATCTTGTGTTGCTAGCTTCATTGTTTGGAACGAGACTATTGCGTTATTACTGCAGTGCTACCAACTATGACACTGGCAATGCAACGCTTTGGACAAATTCCTTCATAGGTTTGTTTCTGGCAGTTACAATGCTTGCTCCACATAATGGACTGCCCCTTTGATCAACGATATTATCAACCAACTGCTGGTCAATACATTTTTCCGGTATTGGTTGCAAGTGCTTCGGGATTACCTACGGTTTTCTATACTCTGGAGTTTTACTATCAGTTGGTATTCTATGCTGCATCACTGATGTTGCAGGCAATGGCCCCTCACGGTAAATCTTAACAATAAAGCTTTTGTAATAGATTTACGTTTCCCCTCTAAACGTTTCACATTCGGCGACTTGCTTATGGTCAAGTCACATCCGATCTATAGAGGTCATACTCATTCAGAGCATCTAAATTAGCAATTACTAACCCCTTGAGACTCATGCGGTCCACTTCAAAATTATCTATAGTCACCAAAAATCACAAAGCAAAGCAACACATCCAGCTCATAATTGCATTATACTGGCTTTAAAAAGCATAACATGACACCCAGGAGGTCAACGGCCACGCTTACTCAGAGTAACTTTCCTGTGCCTTTCGGTGAACCTTATTGTACACTATCGCGGGGAGGTCACCACAAATTCGTTTCTGCATTCGAGAAGAGATGCAAAATTGCATAAAGGACGTCGGGTCGATTAAACAATAGACTAAGACATACGCTAGGTAAAACATCCGAGGACGAAAAACACGATAAATTGCAAAATGAAATTGTCTACAAATTACAATGTGGTACCTGTGGTAAGTACTACATAGGACACACGGGCAGTAGTTTCGACTTATGACATAAAGAGCACATCAGCCGGTGGAATAGAACGGGTTACGGACAGAGGGGCATGCTCCAGTTATGATGGTGAATAGGATGAGCATTTTACACAAGACAAAAAAGGAGCCAAATTAGATATCCTTGAAGAGGCGGAAATATATAAGGAGAAGGAGAAAGAGCCTGGCAAACTGCTAAATGAGCAGGCAGAATTTAAGTATAGTAGACGTTTTAATTTTTTAAAAATGTATTACAGTGTACAAAGTATATGGTTCAGATAATGTCGTAAGGGAATGTACTCTTACGTAAAATTTGATGGTTACTGCTCCCATGTACGTACCGAGCTTGACGTTGCAAGTTATTAGTACCGTTAGAGGTGGTTCAGGATTTGAGCCCAGTACGTGCACATGGCTGTAGATATGGATTACAGTAATATGTATAGCACTCAGATGATGAGTAGTTTTACATGATTTATATATACGTAACGTTATTATTAAATGGGCAACGGCCTTGCCGCAGTGCATACACCGGTTCCCGTGAGATCACCGAAGTTAAGTGCTGTCGGGTGCGGCCGGCACTTGGATGGGTGACCACCCAGGCCGCCATGCGCTGTTGCCATTTTCCGGGGTGCACTCAGCCTCGTTGATGCCAACTGAGGAGCTAGTCGACCGAATAGTAGCGGCTCCGGTCAAAGAAAACCATCGCTACGTCCGGGAGAGCAGTGTGCTGACCACACGCCCCTCCTATCCGCATCCTCAGCTGAGGATGACACGGTGGTCGGATGGTCCCGATGAGCCACTTGTGGCCTGAAGACGGAGTGCTTTATTATTATATGGTTAGGAGTTGATGCTGAAACTCCATCAGCAATGGTGTATGGTACAGTAACGAATATAGCCATAGCAAACTGCAAGGCTGTCGGCACTAAAGTGTATGAATTTTTCCATTTGGTATGAACAGAAAACTGTGGTAGTTTATGTAGGCACCATATTCGTGTCGTACGGGGTTCACGACCGTGAGTAACCTGTAGGCATGATCCACACCTTGGCGTTTCGCTAGAACTTTAAATGTATGACTTTACATATATGTACTGCTGTCTATGTTGCTTTTATTCTCATGTCTGGATCAGATATGTTTTGTTAGGTAGTTTTAGTTGTTAATGGCATGTAATATCGCCATAGATAGCCACTTATAGTTGAAAATGCATTCACATTGGTATGTAAGTAACAAGTGATTTGTAATATTCCTGGTACATAGCAGCTAGCGACAGATGTATAAGGGTTTAGGGGTTTGAGTCCCAAATCTATATTGGGTATTAGGGCACTCGATCGCAATACAGTACACTGCATTACACTAGTAATAACTAGACTAAGGCATTTCAAGGTTCTGTAAAAAAAAATGGTTCAAATGGCTCTGAGCACTATGGGACTTAACATCTTAGGTCATCAGTCCCCTAGAACTTAGAACTACTTAAACCTAACTAACCTAAGGACATCACACAACACCCAGCCATCACGAGGCAGAGAAAATCCCTGACCCCGCCGGGAACTGAACCCGGGTGTGGGAAGCGAGAACGCTACCGCACGACCTCGAGATGCGGGCAAGGTTCTGTAATATGTGGCGCCATGTTACAAATACTATCCATAGACTCCATCCTATAATAACTGTTTATGTATTGAAATTTAGCAAGGTATCACGCATGATGAAATTGTTGGAATGAACTATATTTTTTTTATAAAATGTTCATATTCTATTCATGACATCTTGCAAGGAACGATATATTGTTTTAATAAGAAATTTTGTAATGCATGACACGAAAGATAGTAATGGGTTCGATTCCACAATCCAGGATACAGTACGCATTGATAACACAAAAATGTGCTGTGCTGTATGTGTCAGTGGTACTTCCCTTACTATTGCGCTTAGGGTGCACGCGTACATAGTCGTTTGATGCACTTGTTAAAATGTGTATAACCAAAATCTGCACATCTCGTGATGGCGCATAACATTTGTAACACGCTCTTTCAGAACTCAGCCCTATGTAATGATATATTAGCAGCATTTTATATTATACTTTTACCTATGATTATTATGTTTACACGACCAATGGAGAAGTAAGGTTTGTCTTCGAACGCAGGCTTCGCTCCAAGAATAGTGACTGCATCGTATGATGCTCATTATTGCGCTGTGTTGATGTTTATTTAATACGTTACTGTGCGTTTGATAGCAAAGGTGACAGCAATAAGGTAATCTGTAAACCTGTCACTTCTTTATGTTTTCCCCCTTGTTTTATTTTAATGTGGCTAACATGCAATAATGAACAGCATATTTTAGGTTTTAACCTTAAGTCGTTGTATGCAGGGCAGTAATGCCTGGTACTGTAACGTGCTACAAAAATACGGGACTGTACACATGAGGGAGCACTTTGTTGTCGCCTCCTGAAAAAAATAATAACAATGTTTCCTGTAATGTAAAACTAATATTTTCATTTGGATGCCACATTATTTTGTAAAACAAAATTATCAACATTTTCCATATTATAAATTTGATGTTTCTTTACTTTTCAAATATTATCAATTAAAAAAACAGGGCAGCAACATGCACATGCGCGTATCTACAAGGGCGACACTTCCAAGGGTATCCAGCTGACTACTGTAGATAACATATGTCAGTTTCGTTGTGTCACTCAGTAGCAACTGACGAACAGGCTAAGATCAGTGACGGTACTTGTTGCCCACTGTATATTTTTCTGCGCTTTTCGGCACAATATCGTATGAATAATTATGGTTAATAGCAAGATATGTCTCGAAGCATATGAGGACCTACATACTGATATACATACTGTTTTTACACATTATTGTATGACATGTACTTTTTAGTATTTAGGTGTGTGATTTGAAAATGGATGTGTCAGGCCGAAACTGGTAACCACTACAGCCGAATTTAATGTCAATGCAACTGAGGCGGACGAAATAAAAATTAAATAATACAGTTTCCTAAACGATGAAATTCTTCATCAACTGCAGGCACCCTCTGCTCAATCAATGGGCAGCACTATGAAGACACTTCACAGGTCCTGCGATGCGCCCTAAAGTCAAAATAGGGATGAATGCTGTCAGACTGAGTCACCTCGTTGCACGATAACGCCCATCCCCACACCGCCAGTGGGACGAAAGCTACGTTCAGCGATTTGTTTGGGAAACACTGCAACATCTTCCGTACAGCCCCGTTCTTTCACCGTATGAATTTCTCATCTTTGGCCGTGTGAAGTAAGGTATCCTTTGACGTCGGTTTCAGTCGGACGAGGGAGTTCAAGAGTGGGTGCGGTTGCGGGTCCGTCAGCACCTGAAACAGGAATTAATCATCTCGTCTTCCTGTGGGATAAGCCAAGATGATCAGCAGAGACATGTCCACCATGCATAAAATCACGAAAAAAAACTTCGACTATTTTTCTGCGAAAACCACCGATCACTGCAGAACGTCCTCGTTATTTTAAAACCGCCATCAGAGTAAAGAAAAAGTGAGAATTTAAACTCTGAAGAAATAACGTCTATATTAGCCACTTTCTTCAGCTTGATGGACAACTTACACGACCCGAGAGCATCTCTCGCATTCAGTGACTGTAAAAAAATTGTCATGCATGTGTGTATTACAAACATTTGAGACACGTGAAATAACTTTAGAGAATACAGTCTTTCGCGACATTGGCTCACAAGTCAGAAAAACCACAATAATTTTACGTTGGACTACAAAATGCTATAATTCAAGTGAACATAGCTGTTTTGTACACTATGGCAGGCCCCCTTTTACCATACTAGCGTTTACGCAACAAATCGTAAAAACGTGTCACGCCCTGTGTAGGTCACTATGTGTTGCAAATGGTGCCACAAACCTCACCCAGTACCCGCACTGAAAAAAATGGTTCAAATGGCTCTGAGCACTATTGGACTTAACATCTATGGTCATCAGTCCCCTAGAACTTAGAACTACTTAAACCTCACTAACCTAAGGACGTCACCCGACAGCGAGTCATCACGAGGCAGAGAAAAACCCTGACTCCGCCGGGAATCGAACCCGGGAACCAGTGCGCGGGAAGCGAGAACGCTACCGCACTACCACGAGCTGCGGACAGTCGCACTGATGAATGCATCTTTGGACCCTATCCCGGACGTACTGCATTGCGGTTTTCCCAGCGAGTTTATTGGAGCCAACCACAACACATGTGTAGACATAGATATACAGAAAAATAGAATAAAAGCATTGCATTTGTAGAGTATTTGGCTGTGAGTGAATGGACGCATTCGAATACAGTACTATACCGTCTGACCGACGTGTTGTTCTGTATAGTACTTAACACTAATGCTTACGAAGAACTGTCTCCCTCCCCCCTTCCCATTCGATGGACATCTAGCATCCAAAATAGCGGAATGGGGATGATTATATCCCATCATCATGGATTTTTTAGAGGATAAAAGTAGGAAGCCACGGTTTGTTGTTATTACTGGCGAATCTCACACTACTGTTACGAAAAATAGGTAATATAACATGCATCGAAGATGTTATCCTCTTTAGTAGGATATTTAAATGTGCTTACATTCCCTACAGGATCGCATTGTGAAGAGCTTTTCGCACTGTCGAAAATAACGTACAAACGGTTGAAATGCGTGTATGTAGATCATCAGGAAGAGGGGAATTTTTAAGGTTTTGTTTTAAACGTAGGTGTATAGGACACGCAAATTCTTTTATAGCCGGCCGGAGTGGCCGAGCGGTTCTAGGCGCTACAGTCTGGAACCGCACGACCGCTACGGTCGCAGGTTCGAATCCTGCCTTGGGCATGGATGTGTGTGATGTCCTTAGGTTAGCTATGTTTAGTTAGTTCTAAGTTCTAGGCGACTGATGACCTCAGAAGTGAAGTCGCATAGCGCTCAGAGCCATCTGAACCATTTTTTATCCTTTTATAAACTCAAACAACGCATGGTCATACGTGCAATATGACCATATAACTACGGTAAAATAACAAAAATATATGAAAAAAGACATAAAATCCAGAAATATCGACGAATTGATGGAAAATACCTAAAATAGAGCAAAATACGACGAAATATGTAAAACTGCGAAAAAACTTGCAAAATTACTGACAGAGAATACTTAAAATTAGAGAAAAAGTATCACGAAATGGTGGGAATTGAGGAGATTTGGAGGGTAACCGTTCTCTCAAGACTGAGCACACTCCAACAAAGACGAAATATGTATTACTCAAAAAACCGCTCTGAGCACTATGGGACTTAACATCTATGGTCATCAATCCCCTAGAACTTAGAACTACTTAAACCTAACTAACCTAAGGACAGCACACAACACCCAGTCATCACGAGGCAGGGAAAATCCGTGACCCCGCCGGGAATCTAACCCGGGAACCCAGGCGTGGGAAGCGAGAACGCTACCGCACGACCACGAGATGCGGGCTATGTATGACTCGGAGGTGTCATATTGAAAGAGGCGAAACGTATGCATACCGATCCATAACTATGTTCTGAACAGTCGAATATATACATAGATTTCCGAATTACGGCCGGCTCTCACAAACAGTGCTATTCCTTGAAATTAAAGAGAAGTATCATTGTGTTTATCAGACTTCAGAGATTCCCCTAGAGTGTTTTGTAGGATAGTGGATCGGTGTCACAGTGTCACATATAACACCTTCAATAGCGTGAGGGGGTGTACTCGAGAGATGTGGTGTTACGACGAAATTGCTTTATTATCCTACATATGATCAAAACTATCTTTGAGACCAGTAGTTCTTTGTGCAAGAGGAATGCGACCCGAGCTGTGGTGATGCTACTGTGGGCAGCAATAAGACTGTTACATCGCCTTGGTCTACTGATGGTGGTGCTTACTCCCTCGTAAGAAGTTTCTGCTTCTTAGAGTGGATTTTCCTGCAGCAGTGTGTGTGGTACCTCATTGTATCAGCTATCGAAAATATTCAAGTCGATTTTTATTCGCTTTATTTTCTAGTGAAACAGAGGCACATCCGTCAAAACCGATACTATTACCACTACTAATGATATGGACGACTGACATGGAAAGTGTGATTGAAGGTACGTATCTTTCCTACGTAAAAAGACGTATAAAATCCATTAATTTCCTAAGAGGAGGAGGAGATTAGTGTTTAACGTCCCGTCGACGAGGTCATTAGAGACGGAGCGCAAGCTCGGGTGAGGGAAGGATGGGGAAGGAAATCGGCCGTGCCCTTTCAAAGGAACCATCCCGGAATTTGCCTGAAGCGATTTAGGGAAATCACGGATAACCTAAATCAGGGTAGCCGGAGACGGGATTGAACCGTCGTCCTCCAGAATGCTTTCCTAAGAGACGGAAGAAAGGTCCCCAGACTTTGTTCAAGTTGGTTTATAAGCAGCTCGAGCCGTGGATACAAACTGACAATGCCTTCCTAGGACACCGGAGTAGTGTAGGAGGAAGTAGTTTTATCATTTTAAAATTTGTCACCATAGTGATTGGAGTAATGTACTTGTGGGTTGGTTGCATGTCTGATGTTGGACAAACATATCTTCCACTAGAGTATTCAGAGCGTTGCACTCCAAATAAGTAATGCTTTGGAAACCATACAGCTTTAATAATTTAGCATTTTTAGGTGTAGAACCATGTAATCTTGGGAGTTTGTGTTTATGCTCAACGATCATTTCTCTTATGCCATTACCTTCCTGGTACTGACTCCAGACAGTGGAATAATGCCTCAGAATTGAATGCACGGTTGGTTTACGTGAAATTTTTAAAACTCCATACGTCTGGACCTCCATTATGCATAAAGCACAAGTTTCGTCTTAACTGTCTGTTACACCAACACAACACGCTAATGTCTACCATACAACGATAAGAGGTGCGATCCTCCTCAACACACACACACACACACACACACACACACACACACACACACACACACCTGTGGAGATCTTGTGGATTTGGATCGGTGCCGTGGGTAAGATTAGTGTTGGGGGAAGGATTTGCCAAAAACAATGTGGTACGGTTATGTCAGTCTCCTACAAATTCGACAGTACTCAGTGGCGCCCATCACCACAGGAAAAATGGCCAGACATAATCGTCAATTCTGCACTATGGTCCATTCCCTGGAAATGGGTAGGTTATCTCTTGTAAGTAGGATGTTTAGGTTTTTTTTTTATTGGTAACGCCGCCGCCACGTAGCGCTCTGTATGAAAATCACTGGCTGTGCCGTGTGCAGTCTGTGGCTGGTTTGCATTGTTGTCTGCCATTGTAGTGTTGGGCAGCGACAGCTGGATGCTAACAGCGCGTAGCGTAGCACAGTTGGAGGTGAGCCGCCAGCAGTGGTGGACGTGGAGAGAGAGATGACGGAGTTTTGAAATTTGTAAGACTGGATGTCATGAACTGCTATATATATATTATGACTATTAAGGTAAATACATTGTTTGTTCTCTATTAAAATCTATCATTCGCTAACTATACCTATCAGTAGTTAGTGCCTTCCGTAGTTTGAATCTTTTATTTAGCTGGCAGTAGTGGTGCTCGCTGTATTGCAGTAGTCCGAGTAACGAAGATTTTTGGTGAGGTAAGTGATTTGTGAAAGGTAGAGATAAATGTTAGTCAGGGCCATTCTTTTGTTGCGTTGCGCTAAAAATTGTTGTGTGTCAGTTTAAGCACAGTCTTGTATAATTTTTCTAAGGGGACGTTTCACTCTTTGCAATGGTATAGGACGTTGTCTGGTATACCTTCTGTATATGCGACCATATACACCAAGGTATACCAGACAACGTCCTATACTGCACAGTCATCTAGCTTCATTCGCAATCTACACTACTGGTCATTAAAATTGCTACACCACGAAGATGACGTGCTACAGACGCGAAACTTAACCGACAGGAAGAAGATACTTTGATACACAAGTGATTAGCTTTTCAGAGCATTCACACAAGGTTGGCACCGGTGGTGACACCTACAACGTGCTGACATGAGGAAAGTTTCCAACCGATTCCTCATACACAAACAGCAGTTGACCGGCGTTGCCTGGTGAAATGTTGTTGTGATGCCTCGTGTAAGGAGGAGAAATGCGTACCATCACGTTTCAAACTTTGATAAAGGTCGGATTGTAGTCTACCACGATTGCGATTGATCGTATCGTGACATTGCTGCTCGCGTTGGTTGAGATCCAATGACTGTTAGCAGAATTGGAATCGGAGGCTTCAGGAGGGTAATACGGAACGCCGTGCTGGATCCCAACAGCTTCGTACCACTAGCATCTTAAACGCATGGCTGTAATGGATCGTGCAGCCACGTCTCGATCCCTGAGTCAACAGATGGGGACGTTTGCAAGACAACAAGCATCTGCACGAACAGTTCGACGACGTCTGCAGCAGAATGGACTATCAGCTCGGAGACCATGGGTGCGGTTACCCTTGACGCTGCATCACAGACAGCAGCGCCTGCGATGGTGTACTCAACGACGAACCTGGGTGCACGAATGGCAAAACGTCATTTTCTTGGATTAATCCAGGTTCTGTTTACAGCATCATGATTGTCGCATCCGTGTTTGGCGACACCGTGGTGAACGCATGTATTCGTCATCGCCATACCGGCGTATCACCCGGCGTGATAGTACGCAGTGCCTTTGGTTATACGTCTCGGTCACCTTTTGTTCGCATTGACGGCACTTTGAAAGGTGGACGTTACGATCCGTGGCTCTACCTTTCATTCGATCCCAGCGATACCCTACATTTCAGCAGGATAATACACGACCGCATGTTGTAGGTCCTGTACTGGCCTTTCTGGATACAGAAAATGTTCGACTGCTGCCCTGGCCAGCACATTCTTCAGGTATCTCACCAACTGAAAACGTCTGGTCAATGGTGGTCGAGCAACTCACTCGTCAAAATACGCCAGTCACTGACCTTGATGAACTGTGGTATCGTGTTGAAACTGCATGGGCAGCTGTACCTGTACACGCCATCCAAGTTCTGTTTGACTCAGTTCCCAGGCGTATTAAGGCCGTTATTACGACCAGAGGTGGTTGTTCTGGGTAGTGATTTGTAAGGATCTATGCACCCAAATTGCGTTAAAATGTAATCACATGTCAGTTCTAGTATAATATATTTGTCCAATGAATACCCGTTTATCATCTGCATTTCTTCTTGGTGTAGCAATTTTAATGGCTAGTTTTGTAGTACCTGGTACTTTCAAAGTAGTGGAGGGGTGGTTTAGTGAGGATGCAGAAACTGGGAAGCATTCTACCGTGTCACTGACTGATGTTAAAATTACAGAACAACAGGTAAATTGCTAAAATTGATCTCAGTATCAACTGCACTGTGTATTAAAATACATCGTCCAGTGTCAACGATGACCTTCCCATCCCGACCGTCCACCGTGTATGCTGTTCATTACCGCATAATGACTTACTGACACCACTCCGTTGAGATGGAGGGAGCCTTGGCGGAACACTGGATATCTGATACTTGCCGCTGTGGAGCATGGCATTAAATATAGAGGTCATCACCTTCATACAGTTGTTTGGAAGCGGTCCTCAATGATGCAGACTCGTCCTATTTCCATAAGCTGCGATCCCCTCCACATGTTATTTTTATTATTTTATTATTTGTACTACCTTACGCTTGTTGTGAATAGCATTTTCTGGGGATGGTCAACATCAGAACAGTAATCATGTACATGACCGCAAAATGAGGGAACAATGCTTTTCGAAATGGAACATCAAGACATCCGCTACTCTGTCGATGGGGAAGATGAGATTAACTGTACAGGTCATCAGCTTCGAATAGCTGCTGGAAGCGCTCTACAATGCCGCAAACTCTTCCACTTTCCACTTGTTTCCATTTGTTCCATATTTTTGAAATGAGAAACATCTTCTGTTTTATTTCTTTCGGTCTGTGTGTTGTGATAGCTGTATAGTTTATGCCACGCGATGTTCAACTTTCTGTGAGAGCCAAAGGATCGAAACGTGTTAATGTCGGTTTAGTAGCAGCTGACACAGACTTCTAAAGTCATGATAGAAAAAACAAAGTGTATGGCTGTGTACACTGAATGGATGTGTTACAACCGAAATACAATGTAGTAAACTACTTATGAAGGAATAATACCGGAACCCTCTCGTGTGATTGATAGTCTGATGGATATGGTCCTCCATACTTGTAAGTAGGCTGTTTAGGTTTTTTTTATTGGTAACGCCACGTAGCGCTCTGTATGAAAATCACTGGCTGTGCTGTGGGCAGTCTGTGGCTGGTTTTCATTGTTGGAATATTCACTATTTTAGTGTTGGGCAGTTGGATGTGAACCGCGCGTAGCGTTGCGCAAATGGAGGTGAGCCGCCAGCAGTGGTGGATGTGGGGGGAGAGATGACAGAACTTTGAGAGCGGACGATCTGGACGTGTGTCCGTCAGAAAAAGGAAATCTGTAATATTGGATATCATGAACTTATATAAATATATGTATGATGAATTTTGAACATTATTAAGGTAAATACATTGTTTGTTCTCTATCAAAATCTTTCATTTGCTAACTATGCCTATCAATAGTTACTGCCTTCAGTAGTTAGAATCTTTTATTTAGCTGGCAGTATTGGCGCTCGCTGTATTGCAGTAGTTCGAGTAACGAAGATTCTTGTGAGGTAAGTGATTCATGAAAGGTATAGGTTATTGTAAGTCAGGGCCATTCTTTGGTAGCGATTATTGAAAGTCAGATTTCGTTGCACTAAAAATATAATGTGTCAGTTTAGTGTTGATCAGAACAAGTAAAGGGAGAAATGTCTGAGTACGTTCAGTTCTGCTCAGCTGTTTGAAAATCAAATAACGTAAGAGGTTCATCAGCACAGTAATTCATTAATTTTTCTAAGGGGACGTTTCATACTTTACACCAGTCTGTGGAAGCGACTTTGATCACGAGTTTCCTGCTCCAACGAACCGATACCTGCATAGTTAATAGGATCTCTACATATGGTCACTGGCAGAAAGCAGATTGTATTTGTTTCCGTTCCCGTTAATATCTTGTCAAATTCTCTAAAGGATGACGTTAGCCAGGTTTCTACAGTTCGTAGGTTTTCTCTGTTGGATGGTACAAAATAACGTGGTGGAAGAGAATGTTACCGAGGTCGATGAGTATGTTTGAGTAATAAACATCAATGCACCGTGAGAGACGCAGATCTCCTTCGAACTGTAGTACCTGCATGTAGTTTGGAAATGCATCGCAGTGCAGCAGCAAAATCCTCATTCTTCTTCCATGCCCTGTATGGGGTGGAGTCTTCCTAATATTCCCAACAAGGAACGCCACTGTAACTTCTCGTACTATCTTTTCTACTAACTTGAGTTGCAGAGGAAATCTTCGTTTGGCGCTGGCCTTACACATTGTACACGGATGGTGGAGCTACGATAACATGTTCCCATTTTCACTGGGAGCTCAAAACGCGGTACTGTGGCATTAACCTAACTCGTCCTGTTTCTCCACGGGATGCAAAATGTCTTAGGTATAGCGCTCTCCGACTTCCGTTAAGGTCTAAGACAAATTGGGACGATCACGTGGATTAAGCTGCAGGGAGAGTGAGGAGCAGTTACAAGTTGCAGAAGGACTATTTAAAATACAGCGCTGGAATTTTGCTGTATGGCATCCTTAGCAGATATGTTCGAAAAAAGGTGACTCATTTGGGGATACAAGTGTAGTACGAATATGATTCACAAGTGCTGTAATGATTAAAAGACGTCTCTACAGGATCCAACGCAAGTATGTGGTTGAAAGGGTAGATCTGAGTCCAAATTGCAGACAGCATTTGTATCAGAAAGCCTAACTTTATCAGCAATCCATCTGTGCCTGTAGGCTCAAGATCGCCTTTTATGCAGTGCGATGGTAACATAGTCGTTATGATGATGTTTTTAATAGCGCTGTCCTTAGGCAAAATGCATATTGTGGGCCGTAGAATACCTCTGTTAGCTTCAAATGTCGTTTCTCAGTAGTCTTCCTCGAAAAGAACATCGTCTTCCCTCCAAGCATTCACACTTGACGTACCTCATGGGCGTAATCCGAATGCAGAAAAAAAATTACTGGCCATGCAAAGTGACTCACATGATCTATTTAATTAAGTAGCCAATCAGTTTAAAACAATGACGTGCCTCCTGGTGGGTGAAAGACATGGCTAGACCACCACAGAATGATTCTTGACAGGCAAATTTATTTATTTATTTTTTTTTTTGCGGCGATATCTTTTAACCAAATTTCAGTCTCACGGGGAGAGACAGGCTTTCACGATATGTTGCGTAAACATTAGTATGGTATACCATCTCATTGGTAAAAGGGGACCTGCCATAGTTTACAAAACAGCTACGTTCTCTTGAATCATAGCTTGTTGACGCCAAAAGTGAAATGATTGTATTTTTCCGACATGTTAGCCAACGATGCGAAAGATTGTATTCTCTAATGTTATTTCACGGGTCTGAAATCACTGTAATACACACATGCATGACACTTCATTTGCAAACACTGAGCGCTAGAAGTGCTCTCAGATCGTGTAATTTGGCCATCAAGCTGGAAGAAAAGGCTAAATGTGGAGACTTTTTCTTTGGAGTTTAAATTCTCGCTTTTTCTTTACTCCGATGACGGTTTAGAAATAACGAGTACGTTCTGTAGTGTTCGGTAGTTTTCGCAGCAAAATAGTCGAAGTTTTTTTCCTGATTTTAAGCAGGGTGGACATGTCACTGCTGATCATCTGTAATCGTTGGCGGTACAATTCGCTGGATGTCGCAAAAAAATGAGATGCATCCAACAGTTGAACGTAAAAACTATACCGATTTTGTGCATAAAATTAAAAGAAAATGGACTGCGTCTATCTTCGTGAAAAAAGGACATTTATTATCGTCGCAATCGTGTTTTCCTTTTTTGGTAGATGTTTGATTATAGCAGACGCATTGACATCAAATACAGTTGTTTCCCAACGCAGAACAGTGGGCAGCTGCTGCGAGGTGGGGCATGTCTACAGATGGTGGTCGACGGACACAGACGCGCTTCCACGAGGGGTGGGACGGCGCTGCTAAATTTCCCTTTTGTGTTGGCGAAGGGCCGGCGCCTCGAGGCAGGCCGTGTACCGCAAGCGACTGCGGAGGGTAGCAGAAGGCCAGCTGAGGTCAGTGACCGCAGAGGGGTGGCAGTGGCCCGGAGATAAACAGCCACGCCCTCCCCAGAGCAGCTAGCCATTCGAGAAAGCGATCTGGAGCGTTCTCCAGAATTTTGTTGTTGTTCCAGAGGGGCACAGTGTGAGACGCCCCACTAAACCGTCAGGACAAGACATGTAGTTTAAGTTGTGGAAAGGGGCCAAAATAAGCGGCTGTCTGTTACACTCGAACATACAACCCTTTATTTGATCAAACATTACAAGAGCAAAGAAAAATTTAAAAAAGAAACATTGCTTTAATTTTGGAACCTAATTAGCGGCTGAACGCGCCGTACAACCTCGTGCCTTAAGGGGCAAGACCACTAATTTAAAAACTGCTGAAAGTCAATAACTTAAAGCTCAACCAAAATCAGAAATTTAAAAGGCAAAGCCCTATCTTAAAACAGTTCCTTACTTAGGCTGAAGGCCCAAAGAATCTGACACTTTAAGAGCAATCAACTTTTAATTCAAAATCGGCTGAAGGCCCAACACTTAAGACTCAATAACATTTTTTTTTAATGCCAAAGGCTTTACGTAGAACAGTTCATAAATTAGGCTGAAGGCCCAAACCATCTGATGCCTTAAGAGGGGTAGGACGTGAAACGGGCCGACTTGGAGCAGGAGGGCACCACAGGACATTTTAATTTGCACTGTCTATACTTTTACAAATAAATTGAGAAAACTATGTCAGCATGACCAGGAAACAGTCAGAATTCACACTCATAGCAGAGGAAGTTCAAAAACATAACAAAACAAATTTTTTTAGACGTGAAATTTCATCATTTTTTCCACTTGGTATTGGCTGCATTTGTTGCTGTAGGTACTCTTTTCTTTGTAAGTAGAAGAGATTCTTAGATGAATTTTGCTCAGCATACAAACCATACTTACAGGTGTATGAAACTCTAGAATTTCTCAAATCTGTTAAAAACTGTGGTAAAATTGAGATACTTAACTATAAAATTCGACTTTTCTCTAAACACGAAGTTTAAAACGTAACAGCCCATTCATTTTTGCATAGATTAAATAAATTCTAGAGTTTCATACACCTGTAAGTATGGTTTGTAAGCTGTGCAAAATTCATCTAAGAATCTGTCTTACTTATGAAGAAAAGTGTGCCTATAGCAACATATGCAGTTGAAACGACCCCTTAGAAAAATTATACAAGACTGGTCTATGTGAAACGTCCTCTTTGAACAATTATACACGACTGTGCTTAAACTGACACACAATAGTTTTTAGCGCAACGCAATCTGACTTTCAATAATCCCTACAAGAGAATGGCCCTGACTAACATTAACCTATATGTTTCACAAATCACTTACCTCACAAAAATCTTCGTTACTCGAACTACTGCAATACAGCGAGCGCCACTACTGCCAGCTAAATAAAAGATTCAAACTACTGAAGGCACTAACTACTGATAGGCATAGTTAGCAAATGAAAGATTTTAATAGAGAACAATGTATTTACCTCACTAGTCATAATATATATATCAGTTCATGACATCCAGTCTTACAAATTTCAAAACTCCGCCATCTCTCTCCCCACGTCCACCACTGCTGGCGGCTCACCTCCAACTGCGCAACGCTACGCGCTGTTAGCATCCAGCTGCCGCTGCCCAACACTACAATGGCAGACAACAATGCAAACTAAACACAGACTGCGCACAGCACAGCCAGTGATTTTTCATACCGAGCGCTAAGCGGCGTTACCAATAAGAAAACCTAAACAGCCTACTTACACAGTTAACAGTAAGTGAAAAAAATCATGAAATTTAACATTTAAAAAATATAATTTTTTGGTGTTTTTGAACTTCCACTGCTATGAGTGTGAATCCTGAATCCTTCCTGGTCATGCTGACAAATTTTACGAATTTATTTTTAAAAGTATAGACAGCGCAAATTAAAATGTCCTGTGGTGCCTCTCCTTCTCGAAGTCGGCCCGTTTGACGTCCTACACCCCTTAAGTGCAAAACAACCTTAATCTAAAATCGGCTAGAAGCCATACAAGTACAAACAACAAGAACAAACAAGAAAAGGCAGTACACCCAAGGGTGCTCAGAAGTTCCGGTGGTCGGCCTGGAATTAAAAAACTAACGCTCGCTTGGGTTACACAGGCAGCCGGCCCAACCATTGTCGATCCGATGACAACCCAACCGACTGACAACCAATGGACCCACTGACAAGATAACCTCCGCTTCACCCGACCAGCACACAACAGGGAGTTCAGCGGAACAACGTAGAAGGTATTGGCGCCCACAACCAATTACATATTGAGCTGTCAGACTACACACCGTGCTAGACAGTGACAACACGATGAGGAAAATACACTGCCTCAATTTACTTCAACGGCCAGGGCAGGAAATCGGAATGTTAACGGCCACAAGGCAGAAGATTCCACTGTTCAATTCAAATAACCAAGAACAGTTAAGCTCTACCGGAGGGTGGCTAAAATTTGCCAGCTTGGAAACACACGTTGTTGCACGCGCGAATATCCCAACATCCGACAACGAACTCCAAACGACACAATGGGAACAGTCGTGACTTGCTGGCAGATTAAGTCAAAACGGAACTTTCATGTCCAGGATCGCTGAGCCACGAACCTCGCAGCAATGCGAACAGCACAACACACTGCGACAGCACATAGAGACCGCCAGCAGGCCCTGCCAAACTACGCGCCACGGCGATTTCCTCGTTGCTCCCTGCCAAACGACCAACTGCCCAGGCCTGGAAACGATGAAAGGGCCAAGTATACGTCGGTCGGTGAGACGACCAACTGAACAACCAACCAGAGGTCGTCCCGCTCCAATCTCCCTCCGCCGGACAGTTCACGTGTGTCGCCAGCGGTCGGCGAGCACTGGCTGTCGGGGCCTCACCGGCGCTCCGTCCCCCTGACTTGGCTGCTGCTGCGTCCCGACTGCAGTGCTGGTCCGCCCCGAACTGACTGCCAGACACAAGACGAACCGGAAATACTACCGGTCGTTCCAGAGATGGTACGACAGTGCACTTATCGATACGCAGTGCTGCTGCGGCTCACGGGAAAGTAAGGCAGGAAGTTAGTGATGCCAGTAAATGGAATAAGGAAACTACGTGGCAATACCGTAATAGAAGATGACAAACAATAAACGGCCTGAACACGAACCATGCATGGCTCACAGTGTTTCTGAGAAATATGTTTAACAGATTGGAAGAAAGTGTTCGAGGGGGCAGGGTGTGTCTACTGTGGATGGTCGCTATACACAGCCGTGCTCTGACCAGGGGACGGCATTCGAGTATGGGGGTCGTGTCACAATATTTTAGACGAATATGTTGCACTTGGGTGGCCGTCCTTTTATCTCCTATTGTTTAGTAGACTGTACATGCTATTGTGTTGGCGAAGAAGCGTTGCGTCAAGGCAGAATGGTTGTAGAATGCAAAGCATGCTAGATGCCCTGGCGATTTGGAAAAGCCTTTGTTCTCTCTGTAGGTGGATGGATGGAGGGATGGAGAGACGGGAGGGATGAGGGAAGGAAAGGAGGCCTCGATTTTCGGCAGTTTGTGAGAGCCTCTTGAGGAGAACGCACATTCAACTACCGCCTCTTGTGCAGTCTTTTGGGAGGACGATCTTCCCCAGTACATTTGTCGCGTTATGACCCAAAATTTCGAAGTGTAATTAGAACTGCGATGCATTGTTCCATCATTTGTGGTAGCGTTTATTGGCTTCGGCTATCTGGGCTTCAGGATGGTTTTTGAGCAAGCGTCTGCAGTGAACTCTGATGTAGAACAACGATAGATACTGTCCTCAGATGTATGCTTCCAGGTAACACACATTTAAAACTCCTCTCCATCCAGCAATAGCATCTCGTCCCTTGAACATATTTCAAGGCAAAAAGAAGGAAGTTAATACCTTACACCCCTTTCTTTCTCATGCCAATTTGTAGGTGAAGGATATAGTTTGAGTGTGTGTCAGTAGTTTCGAGTGATATTACGAAATTTTTTCCTAGCAGGATAACATTGGTTGTATGGTATCATCAGTTTTTGAGCTGTATTACTATTTTAGGCTGTCCTTGTGTAGCGCTACACATATACTTCTATAATTAGATCGACCTTTATGATTAATTACGTAATTAGGACCTATCTTTACTTCACATTCCCGACCAGCATAAATAAAGTACACTAACCTAACCTACCTCTCCTGAGTCTGAACAGTTTCCATGTGTTTGGAGGTGCACTTGGCTTTCCACCTGTTAGAACCAGAGTTCGAGTCCCAGAAAGGGCACTACCATTTTTAATTCCCCATCAATTACATCAATTGTGTTAGTGGGTTGCACTTGGGTTTTCCATTCAGAAAGACTAGGGTACAGCTCCTGGAAAGGGCACCGCCAATTTTAATTTCCAGTTGTTTCTGGGTGCGGGATGGGATAAGATGTCAGCACAGCCTTGGGACACAGAAATTCCTACCAAAATTCGAAATTCCTGCCAAAAATCGAAATTCCATCCAATAGGGTACATGGGAGAGAGGGTAGGGTGGCGGAGGGTGGAGAGGGGTGAAGGGGCTGCGGCCCAAATGCAGGCTGAGAAAAACACGTGACGTCATCTGGGGGTGAAGGTGAGGTGGTCGGGAAGGGGAATTAATTGATCAATTTAATTAATATCCATATCAATTTGATATCATAACTGACGTGATGCCCTCATCTCCTTACTACTAGTATGGCCTTCCTTGCAGCAAAGGAAAGAGAAGTTAATGCAACTTTAGTATGCTGAGACTCTCCTGTACGTTTAGTACGGTGTGGCAGACCTGAGCCCAATGACCGCTTTGTACATAGAACACGAAATACGGTTCTGACGTTCTCTTGTTATTTCATTTAGAATTAGTTCTTTTTAGACTGCATATTAAGAGCTGAAGCCGTGGGTAGCAAGTTTGTATCTGATTGTACTTACCCATCGGACCTTCTGCGCTCCGTCCCCACTAGAAATTCTATTACCTTTAAGACGCCTCGTTCAGAGAAGTTATATCTTCTTACGAGGATTATCCAGTGACGACAGATTTCTTTTGGGAGGGCATGGTATCTTCGGAACTAAGACTCTGCTAGACGCACCGACGTCTTCTAATGATTTAATTCCCGTATTCTAGGGCTGCATTCTGTGAATTTTAGATTAAGGTTTTTCCGGAGAGACGATCTGAATAGGAGCAATCACTGACGAATAATATAGGTGCGCCTGAATGATCCGTACCTTTCCCGCAGAATTTTCTTTGTATCCTCGATAGTGGAAGCGGTTACGGCGATAGCATTGACGAGCACCTTCGAATTATCTTCGAAAAAAGACAAAGAGGGTCTGCTATTTTTTAGATCGTTCCCAAACTTATGCCATCTCAGACAGTCTCTTGAGGAAGGCTCAAATTTAATCAATGGTAATTCGAGTGTCGTAGAAATGCCATTGGCCGGGGGTACAACATTATTCGTGCTTGGAGATGACATGGATTCAGAAAGCGTTCTTTCGGTACCGTCGGACACGACCGTAAGGGCGAGCTTCACTTTATCGTTGTAGTCCTCTTATAGAACTATACCTGTACTGTAAACTCTCCTTTGACAAACGATCGTGTTTTTCGTAGTTCAGCAGTTCAACAATAGACAGTGTTTCCACCAAACGAGCCTCGTAGTGTCTAAAAGCGGAGCGTTGTCTCAGCTGAGAATTCTCCATACACGGTGACGAATCGAGTAATATTCGAACTGTTATGAGTTTCCTTTCTTTTCTGGGTACGTAGTTTTTCCGCCGACGTATCTAGAGTAGTATAAGAACTTAATAATCTTCTCACAAGACAGTAGTTGTCGTGTATAAATCAAAATTGTGGCAGCAGCAGCAGCATGTAAACAAAAGATGAAGCTGCTGGTGACAAAAGCAATGCTGAAATATACCAAGAGGCTAGAACAATCACGAGCTACGCCAGTCTGCAGTATTCTCAGTTATGCAGTAATCCCACAGAAATATTACCAGCAGTAATGGCCCTGTAATATGCTTATAAATTTTCTCGAAAAGCATATCAAAGCGAACTATATAACAGGCGTGAAACAGTCCCTATCCGCAAGCCTGAATGTAATGTTGCTCATTATACCTTAGTATGACTGCCTACTTGCTTCTTCTTATTAGCAAAGGCGGAAGAGTTGATCCTAGAAATTCTTCCAGTTGTCGGCTGGAGGGATCCTTTCCAGTTTCATCACTAGAAACTATTTGGTGAAGTTTCAACTTGATAAGTAAGAGGTTCCTCTTGCTTTCACAACAAAAAGATCATTTATGTGTTCCAAAGAGAAAAAGAGTCGTACAAAGATACTGTAATGAATAGTTGTACTGCACCACGACACCTTTTACTAGGGTTGTGTTTGAACACGTCTCGAACTGTCGGGACAGTTTACATGACGGTTCGGGAAATCTTCGCTTCTTTCCGATCTTTTGATCGGTCTGCGATGTAGTGATATTTGCTGGTATTGTCACTTCGATCTGTCTCAGCGTTCTTAATGCACTATAGATTTTAATAGTAAAAATAACTATAAAAACGGATTGAAATATCGTGCATGGTGCAGGTCATGTTTAATAACGACACCTAATCAATAAATAAAAGATTAAAATCATGATTCTGTCCAATTGTCGAGCTTTCGCTCGTCGCGTGGTCTAGTGACGGCAGACGGTTTTATTTCCAAGAGAGGTCTTTCTGCTGTAATTCTCTTGATGAAGATTACCGTTACTGCAGTACGATATATTTCGTTAATTCGGGTATAATTCTTGATTAATTGTCCCGATTGTTTCATCTGGACGTTACCGTCTCGTTTTCGAACTGATTAAAATATCGTAACGTTTTTATCTCTTATTCTAATACGTGAACAGGGATTGAATTACTCATTAGCAACCTACTTCATCAACGCTTCCCATAAACAATAAAAGTATTATATTGGGTTCAGTCAAGTAATATTTTTGGAGGACAACATTTCCGTCATTGTCTATTACCTTTACTTAAAAATCAGCATAAATGCTGACAACGTTTATGTTCATATATACTAATGCTGAATGAGAATTCGTATCATAAATTTGTTCAAAGACACTAGTAACTTGTGGACTGGAAAGATTTAATCCTATTTCCTCCACTATTCCACGAAGTTGTCAAATTTCAAGTAGAGCCATAGCTTACTGTTGTGGCTAGTTCATAGTTTCTTGCGTATCCCTTGCATTCGCGCCCCATGAGTCAAATATGAAGTGATTGTTCGAACAAACTCCGTACTGTATCGAACGCTGCAACGTGTAGGGAAAATTCGAGCCCGTATCGTTTGCCCAGCCCTATTTTACAAATAGTTACCCTAGAGTGGTATCACCACGACCATGATAAAGCACGAAGAACTCACAATTGTTTGGGGCTTTGATTGGTTACGTAATTTTCTGATAGGATGAAATATGAATGCTTGACAAACCATCGAGCAGTATCTTTGCTACAGTGATACGTAATTGATTTGGTTGGTGGATCCTCGCTTTGCAAAAATTTGCCTATCAAATCCAGTATTACACGAAATCTAAAGGATGTATGTTCCAAAACTCCACGTGCAAATGAGATCAAGATTGATTTTGTGAGAGAAATTGAAAACGAAATGGAAGTTACAAAATTTCTACACACTATTAAGACAGAATATGAAGCAGATGAAATACTTACACGGCATAATCAAACAAGAGGGAATTGAAGAAAAGATCAGAAATTATTATCTTGTTCATAATGAAATTTTTTTATCGAATGTCTGATATAGATGTAGAATGTTGGAAGCTATGCATCCCAAAAAACGGCTGGAAATTTATGTTGGGTATATCTATGTGAGTCATGCACATTTTGACCCCAAGAGGTGCATAGAGAGGTTATAAGAACGGGTTATTTTTAACAACATGTCATGATGAGTAAGGGAAGTTTTAAAAAGCTGTGATCCCTGCCAGCATTTGAAAGTATCCATGATACAGAATAATGGAGTTAAGGCATAACACAGTTCTTCAGCAGGTTTTTGAAATAGTTCCACTGATTTGTCGCGACCCACTTCCAAAATTGAAAGGGAACTTTTCGCGGATTATCGTGGTTGTAGAACTATTCTCCAGATCCATTCAGCTCTTTCTGATACGTAAAGCAAACATCAAAGTTATTACTAAGAAGTCAAAGGAGGAATATTTTTTGAGTACTATTAACGCGAAAATACCTCCTCATTGACGATACGGTACAGTTTTGATCAAACATTTGGGGAGACTTCATCCACAAACAGCACGTTCGTCATATGTTAATTCTGACCTATCATCTGCGCTCAAATCGAATGTGAATGAACTATGAGATAATTGGGAAGATTATTTAGAGAGTATTGTGCTAAAAGTCGTCGGAGATGGATACAGAAATGGTAAGCTTTGAGGACTTATTAACAGTTTAGCTCTTGAAAGCAATAAAGCACTATCTTTTTTCGTATTTTTGGACAACATGGTTGTGGAGTGACAGAGATTACTATAAATTAACTTAGTATTAAGAAAACAGCCTTAATCGCGTTATTTATTTATTTAGTGCCGTCCCGTTTCAGCCCATCGCAGGGGCCATCTCCGGGGCGAACATACTGAGAAATTACAATATATATCTTAGGCAAAACTATGTTCTAATTATTTGAGTATAAGGATGATACATTTCCTTTCTTGTAACTTTAATTTTAATTATTTTAAAAGTATCCTAAATATACGATAATTACCATTATGTATTCCTTTGTAACTGACGTCAATAAGTTACATGACATCTAACTATGACCTTAAGACATTTACTTTTAGTTTTACATAGTGTTATGATAATCCTATGTGACATGTAGCGCGACAGTGACTTAATGATGATATCCATTCCATAAACCAGTAAGGGACGTAGCTGATACTTCTCACAGCATAATGTACTGTTTGACAGCTACATAACTAAATATTTTCTTTTATGCAGCTAACAGCAATATGACAACCCACATCCGTTAAAATAAAAATCAATACATCGTCACTCACTAAATAGCGTTTATTCAATCATACTAAATACAAAGGCAAAATGTTCGTATTTTTGGCGGACGCCTCTATAAACAGTGTAAGTTGCGAATATATTTTGCACTATGACGATGGATTTCCTCTGAAATATGTATCGATCCTATCGTTGCCTAGGCGATGCACAGCAGTGTGGTAAAGGGGGCAGCCATATTGCGCCGCTGCCATGACAACAGCTTACATAGGACCTCGTCTTGACAACAGATAACATCGTAGCAGAGAGGATAGCCATGATGGGCCCCTGCCATGGCAACAGCGTCCATAGTACCTGGACTAGAGGGCTCTGTATATACGATTACAGATAGGCACACCTAAACTTGTTACGTTATTAAATAATTGAAATAGGATATAAGTAAGCACAAAGTAAATAGGATACAGACTGGAAATTGTTTTCCTTCTCTCATGCATAATATGAATGAAGATAAGGTAACTTACTAACGTTCTTTTACAAGTTTGACGTTGATAAGTTTTTTTTCTCATACTCTTTTAAGTTTATGTATGTTACAGTGCTTTTTAAAATGAACATGGTTTCTTTACATTGCAATCTTAACACAAATTGTATATAGACTTCAATTTTTAAGTCTAGACGTGTACCTTTGGTCACCGCTGGAGGTGTTGCTTACTCTGACGTGCACATAGCTTGCTATACAAACCCAGACATGAAGTGAATTCCTTGCTGCTGCCAGCCCGCCCGCTGCAGGGGGAATCGAAACTCAATAAAGAAAGGAAAAAAAAAAAGTATTTTCCTTACAGTCTGCTGCCACACCTCGGTAGACGTGACACCAACAGCAGTCGACCAGTGGGTAAAACATTATACTTACGTAATCCACTCTTTTAAGACAGTTATCATTAGTTTTGTCTAAGATATATATTGTAATTTTACAGAATGTTCGCCCTGAAGATCACCCCGCGATAGGCTGAAACCGCTCGGCACTAAAATAAAAAAAAAAAAACGGGATTAAGACTGTTTTCCTAATAATAAGTTTCTTCCTGTTGTTTGGAAAGACGCCCAACAGCAGTTGTGCAGAAATTATTAATACCCTGATCGCCAAGAAACGAAGATACATCACATGGGAAAGGCAAAAAGCATTGGAGCAATTGAAGAATAATCTATTGGCTAGCTTTTGTTAAACTAGTTCAACCAGTTACCTGTTAAGTAGATGACTATATCATTAGACCTCACATAAAGTCGTAGGCAGTAAAGGATGAAATAAAGAAATTCCATCATTACAATCTGGGACCATTTGGTATTACAAGAATTATTCACCCGAATTCTGTGAAATTACAACGCTAGAGTGGAGAAAAATATTTTGGAATCAGTTACGTAGAGAATATGAAATAATATCATGTACCAAACGATAAGAAAATCTTCTGAGAATGTTTTAAATTTTGTGGTGCATCTTGATCTGTTTAGTTGTTTGATAAATGAGTGTTAAACAGATTGTCTGAGAAACCTTCCCAGTGACAGAGTGTATAAAATTAACCTCTTTGTACTAAATGTAAAAAAGTTGCATTTAACGATTATTCACGTGGTCAACGGCGTGAGTGACGTGAGTTTTGTTCTTGGTGTGATACTGCTATTTTCATTTTGTTATTCGTGAGGTGCCGGAAGAAGACTATACATCGCTGTTATGTTAGCCTGTAAAAGGAGATGGTTTATGGGACTGGTCTGGCGTCATTTCACGTGATGTCAGAAACTGGCATGCCTTTTGCTGCGCAGTGTTGTAGAGTACCACCGCACAGGACACAGGACATGCAGCAAGCTGGCCTACAACGGGCTACGTGCAGATGGTGTATTTGTAACCGTGGGCTGAGAGACGTAGCAAGACTTTTTTCCGTGAGCCGAACTGTATGTCACCTAGACTGTTTACAAAGCAGAGTACTGACGAGAACAGGAAATGGTTAAAATGAAGTAGTGCCACAAAAAATGTGTCCACATTTAGATATTCAAAATTATGAGATATTTATATAAAAATTTATTTATGTGCCACAAATCTATTCCATTTCTATTTTCTTTTCTCGTTTTTGGACTTACTTACTGTTAACATTTATGTGATTAACTTTAAAATATAATGCATCTTGAGTGTAAATTTTACACATGAACATGATCAATCCTGCAACATGACTATGTAATTGGTTGATGTTCGTCTTCAGTAGTACTGATTAGAAGTTAATGTTACATAAAAACATACTCTTCAGAACATAATGAATATTTACTAGTAAGAAAGACTAGAATTTTCTGAAGTAAAGAGTGTCTTAAGTAAATAACAACTCTGCAGTAGTACATAATGGATTAATTTCATACATTTCTCTAACCATTTGTTAATTAGTTTACAGGACTACTTAAAAGTCTAATTATGCATTTGTTTTTGTGGCCGAACAGTTTAAGATTTTTGCCCTGAAATATGCTTTTCGTTAATGTTTACCTTGACAGTAATAGTTCAGTTCTACATGATGGAGAAATCCTGTAAATAATTATATTTTTCCAGTTATATTTTTGAACCCCTTATTTTGAAGATTTTTCACTGATGCTGTTTGTTTTTATTTTTGAAGCTATGTTTTTATGTAGTGACATTTGTTAAGTGCATGTAATTTGTGTACCTGTTAATTTATCATTGTGTGGTATTTAACTACTGTACTCTTCCTTTCCTGTCTCCAGGTATCCTTCCTCTGCAGTAAATGTCACACTGAAACTTTATGTTGCGATAAATTTACAAACAAAATTTACTTTCTGAAGTCAGGGGACGTGTGATGGTCCTACATCCTCCCATGCCTGAATATTTGTCATATTTCTAATACCTTTTGTTAGTTCACTGTTTAGCGTTATTGCAGCTACCGCTGGTTTAGCAGTGTCCAGCTATTAAGAGCAATCTTTGCCCGCTGACTTTTTTTTTTTTTAAATTGTACACAGGCTTGAAGTAGTACTGTTGCAGTAGTGAGTCACTGAATGCACTGATGTCAGACGTGTGTGTCCGAATAATATATACAGTGTAACTTCTTGTAGTTTTCGCTACGCGGCCGCATCCGTGTGAGATGCGCGTGTTCAGAAATAATGTTACGGGGTAATTATTCGCGCCGTGTTCTTACGATCTTAAAGTTTCAGTGTGAAGTGATTAATGTTATATTGTGGCTTAGGAGTCGCTGCTAAAACTGAGCGTAGTTAATCTGTTTTGGAATGAATAATAATTTCAGTGATAAATTGTATAACTGTGGGCCGCCGGTAACTGTTATCAGCTGAAACTTTCATTGTACGCGTCCTAAAATTACCAGCAGAATAAAGCATATAAGGAGATATGTAGAGGTGAAAACGAGTAATGTAACACATTTATTAATCCACAAGATCGACCCAGTCAAATTATACGTTGCTATTTGTCATCTAGCTATCAGGAACTTTCTGTCCTTGACTCCAGATAACCAAATAGGCCTAATTTTTAAGTGAACTGACCAATGGAATAACATGATTCCAAATTTTTTGGTTTGTTTTAAATAGGAGCTTGCTGCATATCTTTTCACCAGTGTACCTAACTCAACCCTGAACCCTATCCAAGGAAGTAAAGTACACCTCACCATTATTTTCTGTGTCTTGTTTAGCAACTGGTCAAATCAAAGTTAAGCTGAAACTGACCTTTACAGTCAGCAACAAAAACTGTTAAACGGTAAATTTACTGGGAAGCGAGTGTATGACCTGCTAGAGCATTAAAGGGATCTCTACAAAATGAGCGATTATCTTTTTGAAGCAGTGTTTTTACTTGTCGCCTCTCTGAAGTGATTTTATTTATTTTATGTTGATTACTCCAAAATGTAGTTGTGTAGAGCAATGGGGAGTGGACAAATGCAAAGTAAGCCAACATTCTTGTCTTCACAACAGTGCAATTAAAAAAAATTCTAAGAACAAAACATTCCGAATCGCACTTCTTGATTTTCGTTCTGTATATCATTTTTTCATTTATTAGTCTGTAAACTGATTACGAGTGTCTTGTCAATGTCACGATGGAGAAAATTATACACTAAGAAGACAGTGATAACTTTTTCATTTATTTATGTTTGTACTGGCTCCATTGTAGCTTGCTGCCCAACTGGAGAACAAGAAATTTCACACAGTGTTCCATTTAGAGTATGACGTATATTGGCAGTTATTCAATTTCACTTGTCTGAAATTTCACAGTATATATTTGTGAGATTGAGGCTTAATCTGTTTTCTGGGGAACGGTTGTAGGATTCTTCATCTGTCATCTGCATATGGTAAGGATGAGTCTGAACTGTTGACTGTGTTATCAGTGAACATTAAATTCCTTTAAAAACATTTGTAGATCATTTACGTCGGTTAAGAACCAGACCAAAGCTAATGTCGATCCTTGTGGGACCACACATGTTACTTTTTTCTCATCGACAAAGTTTGAGACAGTCATATTACTTAATAACTTTACCGATGGTTTGTAGATATTTAGAAAAACTTATCAATGTGTCATTTTGCAAATAACTCCGACTAACATGATAAACCATAACAAAGGAATATATGAGATAAGATAGATGGTGATTGTTGATATAGTGAAAGCAGATTATTTTACAAGCGACCTTTGTGGGTACGGTGGTACGTCTACATCTGCACACATACTCCACAAACTACCGTACGATGCGTGGCAAAGGATACCCCGTACCACTATAGTCATTTCCCTTCCTGTTCCGCTCGCAGATAGAGCGAGGCACAAACAACTGTTTATATGCCTCCGTACAAACCCTAATTGCCCGTATATTATCTTCGTGATCCTTACGCGAAATGTATGTTGACGGCAGTAGGATCGTTTTGCAGTCATCCTGAAATGCTGGGTCTCTGAATTTCTCTATAATATCTGTCGAGACGAATGTCGCTTTCCTTCCACGGATTCCAATTTGAGTTACCGAAGCATCTGTGTAACACATGTGTTGTCCGAACCTACCGGTAACAGATCTCTGAATTGCTTCGATGCCTTCCTGTAATCCGACCTAGGCTCATCCAAGACACTGAGCAGTACTCGGGAATAGGTCGCAGCAGCGTCCTATAAGCGGACATTTTACAGATAACCCACATAATCATGTCGTTTAATCCCCGCGCGTAACGTTGCAAAGTGATATGAAATGGAACGAGCACGTGAGGATTGTGCTAGGAAGGGTGAATGGTCGATTTCGGTTTATTGGGAGAATTTGCCACTTACATTATCTACATTAGCTGATGAACCATCCGTAACATATCCGTTTCCCCTTTTTTCTCGTTTGCGAGAAAGTTGACACCTGTACTGTTGTGAAACCAGACTGAACCATCATTTCGAGATTTGTCACTAGAATGAACTACTTTTTATTGCCCAAGCAACACACAGTTTAAATTTTATTTTCAAAGAATAAAGGAATAATGCAATAAAATGAATCGGGCATATATTGTTTTGAAAGGCGACAGCCACTATTTCTAGTGACAATTAAGATATTACTTCATATGTACAGGAAGAGTTAAATACTCAAGTCTCCCTGTTGCAGATCAGATAAGATAATGTGTTTCGCTCTTTTGTATAAGCCATTTTACGTCATTCTAATTCAAGCGTCTTTGATATAAAGAAGTGTTTAGTCGAGAAGTTACTGTAATATTTTTTGTGGAGAAGAACAATTCCGTTTAATGGTTTCGAGTGACATCTTCTGATTATCAGTAAATGTAAAAGTTGTATGTTAATACGTTTTGTGGTTTACCTGAGCTAGACGCAGCAATCTAGGGTCATTTTTTCAGTTTGTTAAGAGATTGAATACATTGTCGGATTTGTTAATTGTACATCCTGTTGATTAATCTTGTGGTGTTTGTTTTAATTTCATATCAGTTGAAACAAAGGCCAGTCGTTTAAATAATTAGTCATTTTCATGTATTTTCGACTTATAAAATTTGTGTGAGATTACCAAGGCTGATGCACAGGGACAAAAATTTCTTTAAAATGTTTTTTGAGGGGAACGTTGGGACGATCTGTCGTAGAAAACGGAATATTTTACCGGATCTGTCATGCTTGGTTTTACTAAAGTCGTTTTGAGCATTTTATACAGAGCTTAATGAAGTATTCATTAAACGTTTCGAGGACAAACCAAAAAATATCAATGGCCGAAAGAGATATAAATATTATTGCAGTTCGTAAGAAGAATAAGACCTTTATTAACCCTTCTAATACCGAGAATTTTTTGTTACACTGAGTACCATTGGGGTCTTTAGTGACCCCAACGGAATTCATTTTTTATTAAGGATAGTTTTAATAATGGTAGAATAAATTAACATTATTTTTTCCACGGTCTAAAATATGATGTCAGTGATATTACATTAAATTAAAATGCATATTTTTTAAATTATTTATTTCTGTAAAATTTACTAGCGATTCTCATGAAATTACAAACATTTTTGATTAAATTCCGAATTGACGTTTATTGACATTTATGACGCATTACACTTACAAAAATATTCTGCAAACTGGTTTTTACACACAGAAAATCCACATTTTGAACATTTATCGCCGAATTTTCTATCCTTAGACCTCTTACAAAACGGACGCCTTTCTCTTTTTTTCTCTGTACTTTTGATGGAAGTACTGGGGAAATAATTTTTTCTGGCCTTATTCTGACAAGCTGCTTACATAATTCTATGAGAAATGCCTGTCTCTTGTAGTTGGTCCTTTCTGCCCAGTCTGGTGTAAGATGTAGCCATATGATAAATGCATTCAGTGCAGTGATATCAATCATGTTGTACAATAATACCATTGGCCACCTTCTGCTCATCCTCTTTGTAGTGTACGTTCTAACCAGCTTGTCCATGGCATCTACTCCTGATTTTGTTTTATTATAATCCAGAATCATTACTGGGTTGCATTCTTCACGATCCTCCACTTCCTTCTTTGAATGCATTGTACTGAGCAAAGTTACAACTTTTTCCTTTTTCGGACAATATGAAACAATTGAAGCATGCTCTTGGAATCCAAAAATAGATGAATTTTGACTTGACTTTTGGTCTGAGTAAAAGCTTGTGGTAGTTCTCCTTTATTTTTTCTAATTGTTCCTAAAAGTGTGAGATTGGTTTTCAGAAGTTCTCTCGCCAAACTAAGGCTAGTGAAAAAAATTGTCAGTTGTTACATTTTCTAAGTTCGTCTGAACTTCTGTCTGATTGAGGAATATTCTCTCCTAAGACGTCAATTTCTCCATCGCTCCCTGAGACATCAGAAACTATATCGCTGATATCACTACTTGATTCTCCAGATAGAGGATTATCCTGCAGTAATATTTCAAGTACATCGTCTTCAGAAAGGTGACGAGACATTTTCCACTAAGTGCAACACACACAATAGTAGTCTCCAATTGTGTGGAACAAATAACTGTCGGCTTATAAAGTATTGGCAACAATCACACATTACAACAATATTTACAAGAATAAAACAAAGGAAATACACCAACAGTTATGGATTCAATGCAGTATTAGTGGGTAATAATACCGCAAGAGAGAAATGGGGTCGCATTTAACCCCAATGGTATTCAGTGGTTCTCTCTTGATTTTCTGCAAAACTAAATATTTCCAAAAAGTTATTTTAATATATTACGAACCCATTACTTAATTCAGGAAAACTACGAATTTTTCATAATTTTTAGAAATAGGAAATAAGGTGTATATTACAGAAAATTACGGCCTGGGGTCATTATAGACCCCACGGTATTAGGAGGGTTAAATTACATTTTTGAATTTGTGTCCAAGATTCTCAAATGATGACCATTGAAGGTAGGTTAATTCTTCATTTCAAACATTCTTATGCCTTGTAAGACACAGAGTGTCAGGCAAAGTCAGTATAGTTATGTATTCTCCTTCCTTTCAGTTTGTAGCTTTTGTTTGCAGTAAAAGTACTTTTATAGACGGAGAGAGATCGAAATGTTAACGTGCGAAATAATGTTGTGTCTCAAACGAATTTGGGTTCGGAGACCACTCTCTTCTCAGCTTCCTCGCACTGTTTTTTTTTTCTTGTTTTGTTTTGAACGGTATTTTTATCGCCGAGTGCGCGTGTTAAGTTGCTGGTTGCGTTAAAAAGATTTTATTATAATCGTAGTTTAATTATTGTGAGGCGTTTCATCATGGATGAGCCATCGTGTAGGAGACAAGCCAATCAAAAGCTGTGAAGAGAAAGGTTTATGGAGGAAATTTTGCAGAGTGGAAACAAAACGTCTTCTCATTATAATGTGTTAGCAGTAGACGAACATGCGGGTTTGGTTAAACAAGTAGAAGACGTGGAAAAGAACATCATTACATAAAAGAAGACTGAAACGATTTGCTGTTTTGAAAATTGGTGATATGAAAAAACTCATTGCACGGTGTGAAGGGAATATAAAACACTTTGTTCCCGCTGGTGAACTTTATGATGTGATCGACGCAGCTCATGTATCTGTGGGTCATGGTGGTTGCGATAGGATGTTAGCCGAGACATCAAAAAACTATGCCAATATCACAAAGGAAATGATGTGCCTCCATTTAAGAATGTGTGATTTTTGTCAACAAAGGAAGACAAAAAAGAAAAGAGGGCTAGTTTCAAAGCAAGTTCTCCATTCGGAAATGATTACCAGATGCCAAGTCGGTTTGACCGATTTCCAAACACAGCCAGACAGGAATTTAAAATTCATTCTAGTTTACCAAGACCACATCACAAAATTTGTTCTTCTTCGTGCGTTAACATCAAAGAGGGCTGAAGAAGTGGCTTATCATTTGAAGGAAATATTCCTAGCTGTAGGGGTGGCATGCATTCTTCAGTCTGATAATGGCAGACAATTTGTCAATAATGTTATAAGTGCACTGACAAATCTTTGATCAGAACTGAAAATTGTGCATGGAAAACCAAGGCACAGCCAAAGTCAGGGTTTTGTTGAACGTGCCAACCAAGATACTGAAAATATTATAAGTTCTTGGTTAAAGTTCAACAACTCGACTAAGTGGTCGGAAGGATTAAGGTATGTCCAATTCATGAAAAATGAGCTTACCACTCTGGCATAAAACAATCACCTTAAAAAGCGTTCGGAATGGAACCTAGAACAGGGCTTTCCACTTTCTCGTTGCCTCAAGAAATCATAAATGATTTTCAGGATGAAGATGACCTAGAGAAGGCAATCGAAAATGACAGAAATACTGAACAGTATGAAGACAGTGATGATTATAACATTGTGAAAATTTACACAAACGACATTGAAAATGCTAGAAAAATTGCGACAGAAAATTTAAAAAAAAAAAACATGCTAAAAGAATGAAAGCTTCCTCTGACAAATCCTATCCACCATCTGACATTGGAGACAACGTAACTATTCATATTCCAGATGTAGATAGAAACAGAAGTGACCTTCGAAACACAACTGGAGTAATACTTCAAAAGACTGATGAGTGCCTCTACAAAGTTGGCACCAAACATGGCGTACTTCAAAAACATTATTGTAGGTATAATTTTATTAAAATTTTCCATAATTTTTGTAATAAAAATTCAAAAAACAATCGATTAACTTCTTTTTTATTATTTTAGAACCGATTTAGACGTCTGCATTCAGAAGTTTTTAGATGTGGGAGGTATTAACCAGAATATTTAAAAATCTTTAAGGACTGCATCCACAAAGCATTCTCGTGAATCAGGACAAGGCTTCGTGAAATGCAGTTGCATGAAAAACTGTACAACAAAAAAATGCAATAGTAAGAAAAACAAAGTACTCTGCAATTCTAAGTGCCACCAAAGTAAACCTTGCAAAAATAATTAAATAAGAAAATTGCAGATAAGGTGATTTATGTGGATGGATATATGTAAGTTGATCTAGTGGTAGATGTGAAATTACTGATTACTTAAGAAATAAGTTTAATGAATAATATTGACTATTTTATTTCTATTTCTTTATTCAGTTTACTTTGAAAAGCTTGTAAAAGATACACATCAGGTGAAATTAGTTCAGTCTAGGACGTACCAGTTTATCCTAAAGCACGTAAATTCTCACTAGGACAAACCGATTCCACCTAGGCCAAATTGTTTTATCCTCTCGATAACAGGATGAACGAGTTTGACCTAGGCAAAACTAGTTTATCCTAAAATCGGGTTTGGTCGGTAACATGTTGCATATATAGTGCAAACCTGATAGTGCGAATCGTGGAAGCAACTGTAATGCGGTGGCTCAGTCTGTAAGATTTCGTTTCAGCCTTGAGAAGAAAGAGAATCTACCAGCAGTCACTGCAGGAATGCAGCTGTCACTTGTGTAGGATCTAATTTCCAAACCTGAACGTCTGCGAAGATGAGTTTTTTTTATGATATCCAGCTCTAATATTCCACATAATCAAAACAACATTATCGATATTACAGTCTTTTTACAACTTTTTTTAATGAATGAGAGTAAAAATCACTGCGTTCAATACAAAAAATAGTAATTGGGACATAACATGATGTATTTTACACTGCTGATGAATTCTCGAAATATTCGTGCTGAAAATTAATGTCTACCACATTACACTAAGCTTCAAATTTATATTATAGAGTCACCGTCAATTTCGTGATTTATCATATTGCTTACCTAGTCGATTTTGAATTTTTTTCATCAAAAGCTGCCGACCGGGGTGGCCGAGTGGTTCTAGGCGCTACAGTCTGGAACCGCGCGACCGCTACGGTGGCAGGTTCGAATCCTGCCTCGGGCATGGATGTGTGTGATGTCCTTAGGTTAGTTAGGTTTAAGTATTTCTAAGTTCTGGGGACTGATAGCCTCTGAAGTTAAGTCCCATAGTGCTCAGAGCCATTTGAACCATTCATCAAAAGCTGTTACACACTTGGTTCATCTGATGATGAAAGGTTGTTATGATCACACACACTTTGTCCCCGGAGCACGTTTACGAATATTGGATGATTACGGACTATAAAATATAGGCTGCAGATTGCATCAGCATGTTATTATTCAAATTACGTTTTAATTCCACACATTCGACAGTATAATTAAGATCTGCTGTGCGTTATAATACCGTCATTTATTACAGCTTCAACTGCTTTTCGATCGACTGGAATGTATTGCTGCTTTGACCTGTCTTTTTACTGCTGGACCTCCTGTGACAAACGCAAACCTCGTATAAAACCACATTTGATTTTCCTCACCCTTGCTTAGGAACAGTACAAACTACAGCTAAAAAGTTTAGGATGAATTCCTTAAATATTTGTGTGAGTTGTGAATGGTACATCAAAAGATCTTTCTTAAAGTGCTTTAATGTGGAGAAATTATTTTTAATATTGCAATACTGACGAACAATATTGTAGATGTCAGCTCCTCACCCATTCACTCAGATGCTTTTCACGGACATATTGTTCCTATAAATCCATTTCTCTGATCGAGAATGAAAATGAGTTTCAAAAACTAACACTAGTCTTTAGTCTACACATGCAGCAAAGGCCTATATACTGCGCATACAGCAAGATGAAAAGAACCATCACTAGGCGCCTGTAGTTCTGTTCCCGCTTGCCGACTCTCAGCTTTCAGTAGCCGGAAAATTTTTATTTGGTAATGTTATTTGACGATGAGGAAATTTTTAATTGGAAACATGTAAACGCAGGTCTTATAAAATACTCATGAGTTTTAAGTTCCTTTTGATACAATACAGGAAAACAGTAAAACCTCAAACAACTTAAAAGCTTTTCTTAGTATCTGGTGCTGGAACTCTTACTTTCTAAGGTTTGTGTAAGGCGTAGACATCTGCAACACTTTTCCTTATTCTGGGCCTAAATCTACATAAATTTTATATTTTCATGGAAAAACTCAGACGTAATAAAATTAGATCAACAGAGACTTCAGGGCCACGAGGTATTGAAAAAAGTACATATACTGTCATGTTTTCAAGTTTGTAGCTTTAATATCTCACAAGCCAAAGATTACGAAGAACAAGAATTTTTATGAAAACTATAACATTAGTCACTGGGGAACTCAGAATATGGCACTGTTATATATCTTAGAACAATTTAAACTACAGTGCGAGTTGTCAACAACTCGTATTCTTTGAATGTGCAGCTGCGTAGTCTGTAGCTGCTGAGGAGAAGAGGGAAGGGAGAGGGAGGGGGAACACAATCTCTCTGGCACTCTGTGCTGTCTTGCTGTCGTGTACACTTGGTAAGAGGTCAAATTCTCTTTCTCTTCCACTACCACTGCGAGTAAATATGAGAGCTTAAGAAATGAATGAGTGGCGGTCAGTGCAACACGTTTTTTTTCCATAAAAGGTTGGCATTATTTACAATTCCAATACACCATATTGTTTGGTACACAGTAGTGGCGTATGGTTGCCTGGGAGTGAAGGTACCGGGAAAAATGAGGACTGAACATCATTCCTATCAACATTTTCATTAACACGCCTCAGGAAAAATAACTTTAGCAATTAACTCAACAAGACATTGACATATGAGGGTTGGAACTTTAATAATGGCAATTATTTATTTACAGCTGGTAAAAAATAGATACGTGCTTCAAAGATTTACTAACATTCAAAGTAGTCACCAGCATTGTGTAGAACCCGTTGCCAGCGATATGGAAGTCGTAGGATACTCCTAGCAGTGCTAGTTGTGTTGACAGTTCGAGCGGTGCGGTATGTTGCTCGAAGAATTTGTAGCAGTTCTGAAGCGAATGCCGTGAAGGTTTTCTTCAGTTTAGAAATCGAGTTGAACTTACGAGGGCTTCAGTCCGGGGGAGTGCAGTAGGTGGTATAGCACTTAGCAGCGCCATCAGTCAAACAAATCAGTAACAGCTTGCACAGTACTTGCTAGAGCATTCTTCTACAAAATGATGGTCAGGTCCTGCAGAAAGTGTTATCATTTCTGTCTCTATGCTGTTCATTTTTGAAACACAACCTCCGACCAACTTAGAGACAGAAATTATGACACTTTCTGCAGGACCTGACCATCATATTGCAAGACAAAGCTCAAGCACGTAGAAGTCAAGATGATACTGGTATGTTCGACTGATGGGGCTGCTAAGTGCTCTACCACCTACTGCACTCCCCTGGCCTAAGCGCTCGTAAGTTCAACTCGATTTCTAAACTGCAGGAAGCACTTCACCGCATTCGCTTCAGAACTGCTATAAATTCTTCGAGCAATAGACCTCGCCGCTCGAACTGTCAACACAACTGGCACTGCTAAGAGTATCCTACGACTTCCACATCGCTGGCAACGGGTTATACACAATGCTGGTGACTACTTTGAAGGTCAGTAAAACTTTGAAACACGTATCTATTTTGTGCGAGCTGTAAATAAAAAGTTGCCACTATTAAAGTTCCAACCTCGTTTTAAGGCAAAACCATCCAATTAGATAAAATAATTACTGATAGCAAACAAAACAACCTCTTCAAAGTACAAAAGTCATGAATAACCCAAATAGCGCTGTTTCATATCAAGTATAATATGACAGGAAAACAGTCTTCGAAACAGGCAGGCAATAAACATCTTTATACCGTTTTTCTGACTAAAAAAATAATTCAGGTGAAGCCAACATAAGAGGAGCATGGGTAGCTCTGTATGTCTAATGTCTGGCAGTATTAAAGGCTAGGTTTAGCGATGGTAAAGAACGATTCCATTTAGTTTGAGACTTAGTGTGGAAAACGATCAGAGATGACTTTATGTTACCGTTAACACGCTCCTTGAATAACACGAATCTCTCTAGAAGAGAAGCGAGGCGCATTATCTCTGATAATGACCCTCGCAGAACCGAACCAAGAGAAAATCTTACTCAAATACCTAATACATTGTCCAGCAGCAACACCACTACTCGTTAGTAACCAGCTGATCTTGATAAAACCATCAACCATCAGAAATGTCTAGCGCTGTTCACCTCGAGACCGTGGAAGAGGACCGACAAAATCAATAAAAAGACGCACCCTGGCGGTCTGAATTGATAAGCCTTGCTGGGCAATGGATCCACTTTCTTCAGTGAGAACGCACAAATACGTCCGACCTCCTGTGGGGCATCTTTAAGTAGCGAACGGGATGTAATGGAAGCGGACTGCGTATAGGTGGCGATCGATGTGGATCAACAGTGAGTCGTACCGAGATGGTTCAGTTGCGATAACGCCGTTTCCTGGATGCTGTAGAGGTTACTGCACCTGCCTAGTAAGCAGGAGATTCCGGGTTCGAATCCCTGTCCGGTACACATGCCTCACTCGTCGCCGCTGATTCCTCTTAATGCAGCTGACAGCAGAATTCCCCCTTCAGTTTGCCTATAGTGTTGCATAGCCGAGGGATCTGCGTGGTGTCTGTTCTTTCGAAGGAACAGACGCCATGCATTCAAACAGAATTTGGGAGTCACACGTGTGGTGGAACAAACAGCCAGCCTATTGCCCCACAGACCTGCACTGTCTGTGCTGCTTCGTTCAACGTCATGACCATAACTTAGATATTGCTTTAACTGCCCACGCAAACTGCTTAAATTTTCAAGTTCACCCTTATTAGATTCTATAAAGATCATGCGAAAGAACTTTCTCCCTTTCTAGGAGAAATTTGTCGTAGATCGCTTGAGCAACGAAAGATACCGAACGACTGGAAAAAAGTGCAGGTCGTTGCCGTTTTTAAGAAAGACCGTAAGACAGATCGATACAATTATAAATCTATATCGTTGACGTCAATCTGTTGCAGAATTATGGAACATGTTTTATGCTCAAGAATTATGACGTTTTTGGAAAATGAACTTCTCCTCTATAAAAATCAACATGGATTCTGCAAACAGAGATCCTGCGAAACTCAGCTCGTCCTGTTCCTCCATGAGATTCACAGGGCAGTGGACAACGGCGCTCAGGTTGGTGCCGTATTCCTTGATTTCAGTAAGGCATTTGACACCGTCCCGCATTGCCGTTTAATGAAAAGAATACGAGCTTACGGAATATCAGAGCAGAACTGCGATTGGATTCAGGACTTTCTTGCAGACGGAACTCAGCATGTCGCTCTTAAGGGAACTAAATCGACAGATGTAAAGGTAATATCCGGAGTACCACAGGGAAGTGTGATAGGACCGTTGCTGTTAACAATATATGTAAATGATCTAGTAGAAACCGTCGGATGCTCTTTAAGGGTATTCGCAGATGATGTAGTTGTTATACCAAAGTAGTAATGTCAGAAGATAGTTAGACTTCGCAGGACGACCTGCAGAGAATTGATGAATGGTGCAGACTCTGGCAGTTGACCCTGAACGTAATTAAGTGCAACGTATTGCGTATACATAGGAAAAGCAATCCGCTACTGGACAGCTACACTATTAATGACAAACAGCTGGATACAGCGTCTGCCGTTAAATATGTAGGCGTAACTATGTAGAGCGACCTTAAGTGGAATGACCATATAACACAGATAGTGGGAAAATCAGACACCAGACTCAGATTCATCAGAAGAATCTTCAGGAAATGTAACTCAACCACGAAAGAAGTGGCTTATAAGGCCCGTGTTCACCCGATTCTTGAGTATTGTTCATCTATCTGGGAAGAAGTGGCTTATAAGGCCCTTGTTCACCCGATTATTGAGTATTGTTCATCTATCTGGGATCCCTATCCGATAGAACTGATAGAGGAGATAGAGAAGATCCAGAGCGCGTTTCGTCACGGGATCGTTTAGCTGGCGAGAGAGCGGTACGGAGATGCTAAACAAACTCCACTGGCAGACGTTACAAGAGAGGTGTTGTGCAACACGGAGGGATTTACTATTGAAATTTCGGGACAGCACTTTTCAGGAGGAGTCGAACAACATATTACTTCCCCGCACATACATCTCGCTTATTGACCACTAGGAGAAAATTCGAGAAATCAGAGGCTTATCGACAATCATTCTTCCCACGCACTATTCGCGAGTGAACAGGGTTGGAGGGATCAGATAGCGGTACCGAAAGTACCCTCCCCCATACACAATTATGTGGCTTGTGGAATGTGATGTCGATGTAGATCCAGGATATTACTTTTGACTTCTTTAGATATCGTTGTTAGACGGCGGAGTGAGACGCATCCTGGGGTGAAAAGAGTTGTAGCAAAGGTTTTTGTTCCATTTTGTAGCTTGTGCATTGATCTTCAGCTGCAGCACATGATAGCGTGGAACATGACAACTACGACGTATTTCTAATTCGTTTCTTGAATATTTATCTGTATTTTTGTATATTATATTCGGTAAATTTACATTGCTTGTGAAGATCTTTATATTACATGTGAAGATATTTCTATGATCTGGTTCATTCACTCGTGTTAAATTTGTAGAGTGAATTTATAATAGCTGACTCTGTAGCAGATTTTGATTTCATTTATCTTTTACATCGATAGAGCTATTTGAACACAATATAGAGACGTAAGAAGTGGTTTTAGCTAGTAGGATTCAATAGAAAGGCCTTAAATCGTGTCGGATTCTAATGAGGGGGAATCATCCGCAACAGTTGCGTTTTCTGGAACCCATAAAATCGTACCGGCAACTGAACACAGCGAAAGTAGCGCGATTTGGCGGAATGGAGTCGACAGTGGAACAGATCAGCAAAAATTCCAGAATCATGGGGGATATTCTATTCTGGACCAAACAGATGCTAGAAAAAGCCAAAGTGGATACGAAACAAGCAGAAGCTGACAGGAAACAAATGGATGAGAGAGATAGGAAGGCCAAGGCAGATAGGAAATAAGTGCAGGAGCCGGACAGAAAGGCCAAAGCAGATAGTAAACGAGCACAGGAGAGAGATGGCAAATCAGAAAAAAAAAAAAACTTGATTCCCCATTGAAATCACTGGACGAATGTTGGACTAGATTTCAACAACAGCACAAAGCAACGTGACGAAGCTAGCAGAGGCTGAGTCGAATTTGAGGAAAGTCGAGGGAACTAACACCTCACTTCCTCAGAAGATGCAGATTGTAGAGGAAGCAAATATCTCAGTATCTCTCAGAAAGAAAGGTTCTGAAGGAAAGAACTGAATCTGTAGAACCAGTTCAGTTCTTGGAAACTGAGGAATTTGCCTGGCGGGGAAGTTAAGTGAATGCGGGGAGGGTGGGGGGGGGGGGGTTGGGGGGGGGGGGGCTTGAGCGACCACGATTCTCGTAGCTATTACTGCTTCTAGCAGAGAGTAAGCTGAGAATCAGGAAAAAGTAGCATATTTTTGAGAGATTGGAGACTAGCGGTCCACCGTCAGCGATGCAAGCTAGGGTTATTGCGAGGGTCCCATGTGCGGCATCGGGTTTCGTGTCTGTGATGAACAGGACTTTGATGACAAGCATTTCGTGTCACTTATTCAGCAAGTGGAGACGTGGACTGGGAAATTTAAGGAGAGTCTTCCGAACTCCTGGCCAATTCGGAGAAAGTTCATGAGTAGCCACATGAGTGGCGAAGTAATCGTGAAAGCTTGATCAGTCACAAAACACGGTAAAACCTTCGGATAAATATGGGTATGAAATTATGAATTTCTGGTGGGCTGCTGCAGAACAAAATAGAGTGCGCCTGTGGATCGTCTAAGAATCTTCCTCCTACCACTCACAGTGTGGTTCACTCAAAGTACACTCCTGGAAATGGAAAAAAGAACACATTGACACCGGTGTGTCAGGGCCACCATAATTGCTCCGGACACTGCGAGAGGGCTGTACAAGCAATGATCACACGCACGGCACAGCGGACACACCAGGAACCGCGGTGTTGGCCGTCGAATGGCGCTAGCTGCGCAGCATTTGTGCACCGCCGCCGTCAGTGTCAGCCAGTTTGCCGTGGCTTACGGAGCTCCATCGCAGTCCTTAACATTAGTAGCATGCCGCGACAGCGTGGACGTGAACCGTATGTGCAGTTGACGGACTTTGAGCGAGGGCGTATAGTGGGCATGTGGGAGGCCGGGTGGACGTACCGCCGAATTGCTCAACACGTGGGGCGTGAGGTCTCCACAGTACATCGATGTTGTCGCCAGTGGTCGGCGGAAGGTGCACGTGCCCGTCGACCTGGGACCGGACGGCAGCGACGCACGGATGCACGCCAAGACCGTAGGATCCTACGCAGTGCCGTAAGGGACCGCACCGCCACTTCCCAGCAAATTAGGGACACTGTTGCTCCTGGGGTATCGGCGAGGACCATTCGCAACCGTCTTGATGAAGCTGGGCTACGGTCCCGCACACCGTTAGGCCGTCTTCCGCTCACGCCCCAACATCGTGCAGCCCGCCTCCAGTGGTGTCGCGACAGGCGTGAATGGAGGGACGAATGGAGACGTGTCGTCTTCAGCGATGAGAGTCGCTTCTGCCTTGGTGCCAATGATGGTCGTATGCGTGTTTGGCGCTGTGCAGGTGAGCGCCACAATCAGGACTGCATACGACCGAGGCACACAGGGCCAACATCCGGCATCATGGTGTGGGGAGCGATCTCCTACACTGGCCGTACACCTCTGGTGATCGTCGAGGGGACACTGAATAGTGCACGGTACATGCAAACCGTCATCGAACCCATCGTTCTACCATTCCTAGACCGGCAAGGGAACTTGCTGTTCAAACAGGACAATGCACATCCGCATGTATCCCGTGCCACCCAACGTGCTCTAGAAGGTGTAAGTCAACTACCCTAGCCAGCAAGATCTCCTAATCTGTCCCCCATTGAGCATGTTTGGGCCTGGATGAAGCGTCGTCTCACGCGGTCTGCATGTCCAGCACGAACGCTTGTCCAACTGAGGCGCCAGGTGGAAATGTCATGGCAAGCTGTTGCACAGGACTATATCCAGCATCTCTACGATCGTCTCCATGGGAGAATAGCAGCCTGCATTGCTGCGAAAGGTGGATATACACTGTACTAGTGCCGACATTGTGCATGCTCTGTTGCCTGTTTCTATGTGCCTGTGGTTCTGTCAGTGTGATCATGTGACGTATCTGACCCCGGGAATGTGTCAATAAAGTTTCCCCCTTCCTGGGAAAATGAATTCACGGTGTTCTTATTTCAGTTTCCAGGGGTGTATTTCGACGAGATTGTCCTAAAACGGAAACAGCATTTCGACCACCCGTACAGTGATGGCGAGCTGATTCTGTCCTTCATTAAAGCAGTGCCAACAGAAGAGAGAAATTCTCCTCTGTGTTGAAAAGAGCGCTCAGGAGGTATTTAAATTAATCTTAATAGACTTTGACGTGTACGTACAGAGAGATTGGAGAGAGAGTTCTGCAATGAAAAGAAAAACAGTACAGCATCACACAGGAGGATCAACGAACGAGTGGCAATCCAGGGATGGGCTGGAGCAGCATGTACCAAAATCAGAGGGGTGATAGGAGAAGTCAGAGATCCAGACATTCTGAGGAGAGACCCTGTACAAGATAAACCATGCAAGGGTAGCCAAGGAGCAGTAAACGGAGCAGTGGAAATAACTGAAATACGGTATCTAACTCCAGACTATGATCAACAAACATGATGAAAGAATGAGCTGAAAATGAGTGTAGAGGAGGGTGAGGCCTATACTCTGTTGTTTCCTGACAACCTGGTTGGAGATAAGTGGTCTGTAAACGTTAAAAGTTATTAATTCTTACAAATTATACTTTATTATACAAGACCGCAAAAATCACTTATATTCGTGGTAAGTAGTTTTGCCTAAAACAGCTAGCCGTTTTATAGAAAACTGCACATAATGGAGAATAATGTGACATACACTGTCATAATGACAAATGTTACATAAATCCATTAAATACCACACATAAAAAAACATTGCTGTATATAATTTCTTGCTGGGCTGGAGATTAGACGCAACAATGTTTCTCATATTAGGTATGTACTGACTTGGCATAACCTTTGTCCTAATGAAAGTCTGTGTCACATTAGTCTAGTCTCTGTAATGTGCAATGTTCTAAAAAATTTCAAATCTGAAAATGGCTAGCTGTTTTAGCCAAAAGTAGTTATCATGATCATAAATAATTATTTCGATCTTAACTAATAAAGGATTATTTACAAGAATCGGTAATTTTAGCCTATACTCTACGCTAAAGTATGAAGAGGTCACAGATAACTTGATGGCCGAGAAGGGCAAACACTGATGTAACTGTGTGTAACTCTGCCACCTCAAATATCTCTGGAAAAACAATAGCTATTCAATAACGGTTTTCACCAGCATGAGCGTACGGCAGAGCCTTAGGAAACCAAATACTATGTTAAATTTTAAAACGTAAACGAATACTATTTTCAACACAAACATGTGTATTTTCAAATGGACTCCCCTATTATTTCGTATGCAATCAATAGCATGAAAAATCACAAAAATAATGGAGTTAGTTGGATAACTATACGTCAATTACATCCCCAGAATTTGCGAAGCGATGTTGACGCTTGAAATAAATGAAGAGCACAGCTAGCACACGTCCTGATTCTCGAGCGAGCACCTCACGCTGCCTGTGTCAGGGGCTCACACAATGGGAATCCACAAAAATAAGCAAGTAACACCTGCAACGCAAAGTGACCTGATACACACCTTTTTTATAGTGTAGTCGAAAGAACAAAAAGAACATCTGCTAGAGTTCAAAGCTACACACAATATCTATCTGATAGAGCGAGTAATAACTTATCTTTTCCATCTTCTATAGTTAAACAAACATATAAATGTTTTATTTGACCCTATTCTTTACTGCGATATTGTTTATCATCGTTATTGTCTTTCCCTACCGTAGTATCAATGTTAGATTTTTCGTAAACAATTTTATATTTTTTCACAATTGACTTTCAGTCTGGTCTGTTTGGTCTTACTCAACATTTTTATACACACTTCACACTCATTATTCTTAAACACCGCAAAAGGGACACTACGCGGCCCCCTGGGCTACAAGGAACATCCTTTTCCAATGTCTTGGCCTTGTAGACCACGAGTGTCTCTTTAAGATCACTCGGTTGCAATTGTTATTCACTTGCATTACAGTATATGCATTTAGTTCAATTAGCATGATATATTTTGTTTTTAAAAGCTTGGGACTGATAATTGACGTTAAGCCCCTCCATTTGGACGCGGGCCGCAGGGAAACCCCAGAAAACCTCGGCGGAGCTAACAAATTATATCGTCTACATTGATTGATACAGATTGATTCTAAACGCTACCATAACATGGACGTAGATACTAGATACATAATATTTTACTGAAACACAAAACAGATACATAAATATTACATAATAGTGTTCATTTCTTTTATTATGTTATATTAGTTCGTAATTCTGTCATGGTATTAAATGATCTTGTTGGCGGCGACTTCCTCGTTGCGCGGTCGTGTCGGTGACGTCATCTCACACCATCGCGACTTCTCGTGCCCGTTGCTGTGGAGCGTCGGCTGGTGACCGATGTCTTCTTGCTTGAACGCCCAGCTGGAACCGTCGTTCAGCAGTCGAAGGTGGGACCGTCGTTGTTCTATCAGCCTGGTGCGTCAGTATTATGGTGGGGTTGCACACCGTCCGCTCCCGTCCTCCCCATGGCACATAATGCGGCCTCGCACAGTTCATGGAACAAATTTACATGTGTTATAGTTGATCGTTTGCTATCAGATGTCAAAGCTGTGGGTAGGAACGGAGTAATAGGTAATATTGCTTTGTCAAGTCACAGGCTCCGTCACTGGTCAATTTCTTTCTACTTGCATGAAAAGTAGTGTTAAAGGTTGCAGTAGATTGGATGCCTGATTACACACTCACATATCTGATGCAATCAATTCACAATAAAAAATATTTTACATTTTCTTCATTCGTCGCATTTACACTGTAGTCGTCGTTACTCAAACGTCCCGCTACACTGTTCGTAGCATCGTATTGTTGGTGCACCAAAGTAGCGTCCAAACCGAAGATACTGTTCGAACCCACACTTACCACGACTTTTGTGTCTCACCACTGCATATACACACGTTTTGCCATTGTTAGTACATTGTACGGCTAACGCTGCGCTCCACATATTGGTCCATCATCTAAGTTCATCACAATAACATTTTAAAAAGTTCACACTTCACTTGCTAATACCAACACACCTTTTACAGTTCTTGTTAGTACTGCCTACAGTATGACTTTGCAAACAGTGGATTATATGATTTTGCTCTTATCGTTCATATAGCAACACAAATGTCCGTGTACATATATGAACTTAATACAAGGAAGTGAAAGAGTATTATGCACTTCATGCCAAATTTTTCTTTTCACACATTTGGTAGATTACACTTGTAACTGACTCTGGCCTGACTCTGCAATATTTTCATGTTTATAGTCAACGAATTCATTTGCATTATTCATTTATATTATGATCAGGAATGCTACGCATGTTCTTGCTTCATAAACAAGTAGCGAAAATGCGCATCCTATATTAACGTTAAAACTTTATTTCAAAAGTTCCAAAGGTGAGCAACGTCATGCACGTAAATGGAAGGTTTTGAAAACTTTACATAATTCTTTGTCTCAAAGTACAGAATCATAGATGCCACATAGTGTTTGCTTATAAGAAGCTAAAACACACATCTTTGTATTTTCATATATTTTTATGTGACACATTGAAATATTCAAGATAATCATCAATTAAATATCCATAATGAATACCACAAAATTTTATACATACTAAATCTATTATTGGGTAACTTACGTACCCCAATATCATGATTAAATAAAAATATAGTAGTGGACTTAAGCTCTCTTATCTTCTCTACACTTTCCTACGTTTTCAAATGTTTCAAGACTTAAGTATACATTTTAACATGAATGACCATATTATTTAACAACCACAAAAGGTTAAATAGTTCTTTATAACTACATTATAATACCTATTGAAACTACTCCATTACTTACATACTAGATATGTAACACATGTAATTTCTTATGCTATATTACAATGTCTTATGAAATGAATCTCTTTAAATCTTTATAAGGATATAAACCTTTTATTTTTCCGTTATTTATATCCGCTGCAAGGTAGCTACAATTGTGCGGTATCTGCACAATTTTGTATGGGCCTATATGTAACATTTGTCACTAGCTACTTCTCAAATCGATCGAGGTCAGATATTTTACTCCATAAAAGTTTTGTAGTTGTTCCTCTAGGCTCGCTGGCTTTGTCCGCACAGGTATAATAATTTTGTTTCTACTCTGTGCATCTAGAACGAGTCTAATCTTTCCTCCTGGCTTAGCTACGCGCTACTAGAGGACTGCTGTATGGTGACAGGGACGGTTTTATTATTCCCCACTGCACCAATCTTTTGGATTTCTTTACTCACCGCTTCTTTCTTGTTCCACGGAACAAAGTATGAAGCATGAGAGTAAGTTTCGTGGGATACCACCTCTATGTTGTACACATACCCTTTCACAGTTCCCGGTTTTTCTGACAATACTTCTCGGTAACGTGTTAACAACTGAATGAGATGTTGCCGCTGGGATATTGTTAAAAAAAATCTGACTCTCGCACTTTGCTGTCAATACTTTTTTTCCAGCTAAGTGTCTCATCTTGGACTGCGTCTGAGTAATATTCTTCTTATCCCTTTAAGTCGCTGCGTATTTGTAGTATCTGCAGCCTCCAGCACTTAATTTGTATACTTCGGCAGTATTTACCTTGTACATTTTCTTTTTCGTACTAAATCCAGTACAAACCGTCTACTTTCATTCAACAAGCTAACCTTTCTGCTTGAGAGCTCAATTTGTGCCTTTCTCTCCCTAAGGAAGTCGCACCCAAGGATGCAGGCCATTCGTAGTGCTTTCACCACTAGGAAAGCACACTTTATGATTTCTTTCCCCAAGCATAATTCCACCCACACCTGGTACTGAACGTTCTGTGTCTGTGCACTAATGGCTCCAGTAACACGACAGTTTTGTACTGGGTGTATAGGCAATTTGTGGTTATGAATTAAAGTTTTAAAAAGACCAAAGCCCAGTGCATTAGTTGTAGCTCCGGTGTCTACATATACTTCTACGGGAATGTTATTTACTAGTGCTTTTAATATGGTTTCCACTATCTCTACGTCCTTGTTACCACAGTTATGCGGTTGTGTTAATAAATCCTGTTGCATGGTACTGCCTTCTTGATATCTCATCAGACTGATATTGTTTTGTAAATGTTTCTGAGATGTGCCCCCGCTCCGTCCGTCGACAGACAATTGGACCCTTATTGCGGTCGATTCTCGTTTGCCGGTCACGAAATGTTATTGCTTCCTTCACCTGTCATTTCAGCAATCCTCGCCCCATATTACTATCCGCCCACAGCTGTGGTGTTACATTTGCGTTTGGCATCGCATTGCGACTGTCACCGTGATAATTGTTATGGTTTACTGTCGGTGGTGGCGGCCTTGAACTTTGCATCCACTGTACCGTATAGTTGTGATTATTCGGGACTATTATTTTGATTAGGCCATTGCCCTTCATTCGTCCTACGCTTGTTATTCTGATTACCGTTATTGTTGTTATATCCCGGATGGTATCGATCTTCACATCGACGTTTTTTGTTATACGGCATCTGCCCATTTCCATTTCTCCTATTTGTTCATCATGTGATTACTATTGTTGTTGTTCCCAAAGTTGGGATTATTATTCTGGTTCTCATATTTTATCGGCGAAAAGTTCCCGTTTTCCCGGTCCCGATTCGTCCTGCATTACTCTTGTGATATGTCTATCCCATCTAACACCGGTAAATATCTTTCCAGATCGTCTTCTGCAACATCAATTACTTCATCACGAATGTGACCTGGTAAGCGCAGTTTTGGAATACGTATTACATCCCGTGCCGATGAGGGTTCATCCCAATATCTTGTTTTATTAATATATTTTTCAAAGTATTTCCGCAGGGTACCTTGTTTTGAATTGTACACCTGTGGACTATATACTTCCATCCTAAGGCGTTCTTGTATTGCCTTTGACCAATATCGGTCTAAGAATGCCTTTTCAATTTGTGCAACACTCTGACAGTTATATATAATTTCATTCGCCCACAGGGCAGCGTCACCCTCGATATGCGCTATTATAAATTGAATCTTTCGTCGTTCGTTCCACGCACTGGGTAAAACATTTCTAAATTCCTTTATAAATATTACAGGGTGCACCGATTCTTTTTCTGCATTGTAAGTTTGAAACTGACTGTTTGATTAGACTTTCGTCAATACTGTTACTTAATGTGGAGGACGTTGCTCCCGTATGATTTAGTACTGGCATTCTCCTCTATAGAATTGCGTCTAATCAATCTGAGTTCATTACGGGCTGATATGACCTCAAGCCTATGCAGCAAGAATTGATGCTTAGTGACCCTTGCCTTTTCACTTTTCCTTCTGTACGTATTTCTCTATCCTCTGAGGGTCCATAAAGGTTCTTCTCTGGTAGACATGTTCGTGACGTTTATACTTGCAATAAAATATGTCTTGTATCAATATACATTTACATTTAAGTCATATACATAGGTATACATAATTATTATTATCTTATCGAGCCCCACCGTTACTGGGCGGCATTTCTAACGGTTCTCTTTTAATATTCTATATTGGTGTTATGCTTTTTGATACTACGTAAGATAAGAGGTTAGCATTAATTATTTTCTTTTCGTAGGTGAGACCTCCTTCTTATATGAGGCCAAAATAAAGGTTTGTTATTTAAATGAGCGCTAGGATCCCTACAAGATATCATCACTGATTTTCATCTAAATACAGTCAAGGCCAAAGTCCACAGATCTACCACAAACAGTATTACTGAAAGTATTTGAACTCTCGCAAAATTGACTCATGGAACTATTCAGATTTAAATTATATAAATGGTTTTATCTCTTCTTCTCTCGTGAAAAGTTGTAAGAAAAGTTAATGTTAAGTGCGTCGCGTAATGGAGGCCAATTGTTGCCAGTCAGCGATCACTGCTTTAGTTTTCTTAATAGCTGAGAAATACTAATTATTCTCTCTTTTCAATTAAAACACTGCGATTAGTGGCTGGCATGGTCTTGAAATAATACAATGAACTCAATTTTACACAAATATTTCCATCAATAACCTGATACACACCTTTTTTATCGTGTAGTCGAAAGAACAAAAAGAACATCTGCTAGCGTTCAAAGCTACACACAATCTCTATCTAACAATAGTAACATGAGAATCAGAAACAGCAGAAGAGCGAGTAATAACTTACCTCTTCCATCTTCTATAGTTATACAAGCATATAAATGTTTTATTTCACCCTATTCTTTACTGCGATATTGTTTATCATGGTTATTGTCTTTCCCTGCCGTAGTATCAACGTTATATTTTTTGTAAATAATTTTATATTTTTTCACAATTGGCTTTCAGTCTGGTCTGTTCGGTCTTATTCAATATTTTTATACACACTTCATACGCATTATTCTTCAAAATTGTTCAAATGGCTCTGAGCACTAAAGGACTTAGCATCTGAGGTCATCAGTCGCCTAGAACTTAGAACTCCTTAAACCTAACTAACCGAAGGACATCATACACATCCATGTCCGAGGCAGGATTCGAACCTGCGACGGTAGCGGTCGCGCGGTTCCAGACTGAAGCCCCTAGAACCGCTCGGCCTATACCGGCCGGCTGCGCATTATTCTTAAACATCGAAAAAGGGACACTACATAGTGCCCTGTCACCCAAAGAAACTGTAGTGTTGTGCATTACATCCAGCATAGAAAATACACCCACATCTTGACCAATGATTCAGTGTCACGTTAACATATGCTCGAAGTGCCCTGCGTTTCCATCTAACACGTTTGCAGACGGGTAACGAGAGAGTGTTGCACAGATTATAAAGTTTCTGCAGATATTGCCTGCACTCGCCGCAGTAATACCATGTTTCATATCCTCTACTGTCGTGGGGGGTTCTTGGTGCGCTGTCTCTCACTGCCTCCCTGAGAAAGAAGTCTAATGGCGTCAGGTCGGGGGACCGTGCTGGCCATCGCACAGTACCTCCTCACCCCATCCACCTATTCGGAAATGTCGCATCTAGAACGTCTCTGGCAACGTTTGCATTGTATGTTGGAACCACGCTGATGGACGAGTTTCCAATCCTAGATCCTCCATGAGGAGCGCTAGCGTGTTGCGACGGACTTTTTCGTGCGTGAGTGCGATGCTCCAATTGCGACGGATTATACGTTGCTGCTGCAATGCAATTTATTTTATAATTTTTATTCACCTACCTCTTTACAGCGGTAGATCTTCGCACGTAAACTCCTGACAGCAGCTACTTACGAGATCACAGAAAAGCAGTGTTGAGGAAACTGTAACCTCATAGCTACACGCCGGAGGCCGCTATAAGTAAAATTATCTGAAAATTTTCTATGTACTTCAAAGAAATGATTTGGAAAGGGGATGTCACTTGTACTTTAAACATGAAGTTCAATTTTAAACCTTCAACAGATCTTTATTGCCGTTAAGCAAGATCATCAGCCCATATTTATGAAAATGACTAAACTTTCTGCTAACAGTTATCACCATACCTAAAACAGCCAGAACTTTTACCTTCCCAAATTCCGAAACCAATTACTTGTAACACAGTCAATGATAGGCCAATTACTTCTGCACCCGATATTCAGTGGTTGTCTTTAGTTAAAGTTTATGCTGGTAATAAAATACTCAGTAAGAATATACTCAGTACTGCCAAGCTATATAATTCATTGTTCACTCGCGATTTTCGTCGGATCGAATTGTCACAACACTCTAAAGTTTTCATAAACAGTTTCTGGTCACTGCCAGACACCATTAACACTGGACTATAGCGCGTAAGTCATCCCAACACTTCATCTTACACATAATGCGAAAAGTCACATCCAGCATAACCGCATCCAATCAAAGCTAGCTCACGACTCTCCTCTCACTCTCGCACTACTCAAAACTTTATCTCCGCGCTAGACGGCCAACCGTCTCGCTTCTCATTGGCTGTCAGCACTTACGACCAATGAGAACTCACTTCCAGGGCGCGCCAAAATCTAGCAAGCACCAACCATTTCTCTAGGCTCATTGAAGCCATCAAATTAAGTAACACAAAACTCTATAATTAAATAAACAAAACAAAATTAACTATAAGCTTTACTCTACATCTGGAAATTTATTATGTAGTCGCTAATGTTCTAGCTGTCTCATGCATAAGCATACATACTTGGACATCCGACATTCACTTGTAGGCGAACCACTAGTGGCTTCGTTCCCACGTTACAGAGTTGGAACACTTGCCAGTTCCTGTAGAGAAATACATGAATGATTTTAATAATGGCGAACGTCCCACATACTCTCACGCATGCATTCTCATTCACACGCACCCTAACACACAATACACACATTTACTTAGCAGTTCTTGAAATTATTATTATAGAAAAGTTACAGAGGTTTTCTGAAACTAAAAACTGTCCAAATGTATATATGAACACTGAAAGTATTATCAGATCATCATACATAGTCACTGAAGGTGAACTATTACATCACTGCATTTATTTAAATTCTTCACTGTCGGAAAACTACGTTTTTTTATCGAATTTTACTAACTTCCAATATACAACTATTTTTTATCTCAGACTTTGACATATTGTTTGTTTTCACAACAGAAGGATGTACATCAAATATGACGTTCCTCGGGTTATTCCTTTATTAGTTATTAATATTTTTAGTTTCGTATGATGTAAGTGGCCTGCCAGCGCTACTCCACTGCTTTCACACGCGCAGCTGCAACAGATGGTTGTGACGTCAGTCTGCAGGACACAACTCGTCCGTTACTCACCGTATAATACTCTACCGGCTTACATTGCAGCCCACATACATTCTGAAGTAAAACTTTTAATAGACAAATGGGCGATCGCGCACTAGTTGCGACGCCACAGTGTGTTGAAGAAATGATGCATATCGCTGTCCACTCAATGTTCCACGGTAAAAACAGGGACCTACAATACAGCTAGAAATGATACTGCACTAAATATTGACAGCCCACTGTCGTTGATGAGCAACTTGGCGAATCCAGTGGGGATGTTGCGCGGGCCAGTAGTGCTTGTTCCGCAGAATCACATTACCATGATTTGTAAATGAAGCCTCGTCCGTAAACGACGTATTGCTTAGGAATACTGGATTACCTTGCAACTGCTGAAATGCAAAACGACAGATTGCAATATGGGATTCAAAGTCATTCCCGTACAGTTCTTGGTGCAGTGAGATAGGAAACGTATGAAAACGATGCCGATCCAATATTGTGCACACACTACTGTCGCTTATTCCTACACCTAGTGCTATTTCTCGTACACACCCCTGAGGATTGTGCGCTACAGCAGCCAGAACAGCAATTTCGTTTCCATTGCCAGTCACTGGAGTTGAAAGTCGACGTTTTGTGGGAGCTCAGCTTCCTGTTTCCGTGAGTGTCTTGCAAATGTTGCCAATGGTTCGACGTGACGGCCATCGCCGATCTGGGAAGCGTTCAGCACACAGTGTCACAGCTGTGGTTACATTTCTGTGACATTACCCATAAATTAAAATAATATCTAGTTTTTCTTCATTACTGAAGGCTGGCATATCGACTAGACGACGGGAAATGTAACAAGCCACAAGAAAACAAGTTTTAATGTGGCAACATATGTGACCTACGTTACAGTATGAGAGCAGACCAAATTAGGAGACACTTGTACACTGAAGGAAGAGCGTGCCGTGGTGGTATTGGTATGTTTACCGCAGGATACAGGCGCCAGTGTATGCAGTTCCTGCTCTGATCACAGTACTACATGCCATGCATTGCATCAGAAAATGTGACGCCGTTGCTGTCCTTTACGAAACACATATTTCAGACCTTATGAGGTTTAGAAACGTGAAACCAAGTGTGTTATCACTAATTGTACCTCTAGTTGTCATACAGATCAAGAAGGAGCTAAACTATCCCCCTTTAGGAGATCATCAATGAAATATGGACTAGTGATGTGTTGTCACAAAAAAATGGTTCAAATGGCTCTGAGCACTATGGGACTTAAGTTGTCAAACAATACCACACTATACATTAACAGTCCACTGACGTAGTGCGTCAATCACATCACGATTACTGGCAGCGTGAGGTGCACGCTTGAGTCTCAGCCGCTAGCCGTACGGTTCATTTATTTCAAGCGTCAACTTCGCTTCGCAATTTCTCGGGATATAATTGACTTGTTGCGATTCAACCAACGCCATTATTTTTGTGATTTTTGATACTATTGATTTCACACGAAATAACAGGAGGCTGTCCACTTAAAAATACATACCGTTTTTGAATATCTATTGATGTCCGAGAGGTATTTGAGGTGACAGAGTTAGGTGAGTCACCCTGTATATAAAAATTGGTTTAGTTCTTGTTTGTGTTTAGCGCTAAGTTTTATGTAACTTTTATGATGTTATTGCTACAGCTTGTACAGTATATGTCTGTACCAGTTGGGGGATGAGTCAGGGGTAGAATTACGCATATCGCATTGAAGCTACATGAGCCTTGCAAACCTCTTGTTTTTTTTTTTTTCCATGAGTGTCTGTAAGTCTACATTTGCCTGTCTCGTAACCGCATGGCGTGATAATCCGATATTACACGAGTGTATTGCCTCCTTGCAACTGTTTCAACTGCTTTGGATAATGATGCGCACTGCAGTCTGTCCCCAGTAATTTTAAGCTTACTCTTTGTGTTCCTAACAGTGGGCAATTGGACTATGGGGAGAGAGAGTCACATCAGCTGTTGTGGTTGGCAGGAGAGCCAACCAGGGTTAGTAAAGGAGGCCGAAATGCACGCGTCTCTGCTCACGCAGGCTGGCGTGAGGTCTGGAACATGACAAGGGAATTAGAATTGAGAAAAACGGACGTAGCTTGTGGAATACTTAACTTTAATCCATTCATGGAGAACATCGCTCTTTATGGTACATGATTCACAGTACCAATAGCAACAGATAATGGCGCCTTGCTAGGTCGTAGCAAATAACGTAGCTGAAGGCTATGCTAACTATCGTCTCGGCAAATGAGAGCGTAGAAGTCAGTGAACCATCGCTAGCAAAGTCAGCTGTACCACTGGGCGAGTGCTAGGAAGTCTCTTTAGACCTGCCGTGTGGCGCTGCTCGGTGTGCAATCACTGATGGTGGCGACACGCGGGTCCGACGTATACTAACGGACCGCGGCCGATTTAAAGGCTACCACCTAGCAAGTGTGGTGTCTGGCGGTGACACCACATCAGCCACGACCTAACAAAAAATGAAACTGCAGCTTGACCGTACTTGCCGTAATTACAATAATTTTCTGGCAAATTAATCACGAAATTTTGTAAGGTTCCTCTGGAATAAAAAGTGGTATCTTTGACATTATTCGTCTGCAAATAATTAAAAACATGCCTAAAAAAGCCACAGACGACTCCATATTCCTTTTCTGACGAATGTTTTTTTTCTTTATTGTTATTTTTAAACCTGTTTACAGGCAGGCCAGCAGCAGCATACTACGCCGCTGTTTGGCCTCAGAGAAACACACAAGATACAAATGAAGACAATGTGAGATAAAAATATGGTGGACATATAAACGGAGACAAACACTCTTCAAACTACATGCAGCCATTCACGGGCATAGAGTCCAAGATAAAATTTGTTCAGACACTTGGACACATACACAGACGAAAATTCACACGTGAATGTAAGTGCACAAAACGAATAACACTGAACCACTTAAGCACAAAACGACGGCACACACAGAACATGAGGCATTGATCTCCGGGACGAAAATTTGCCTTAATGCGCTGATAAACACTTTATAATACAACTTCGCGTTTTTTGGTTCACGGCTTTTTCAGTGGATGTTCACTAGACTGAGTCTATCCCACTTCTGCTCTTGAATGCTCATTCCTAACTAGCACTGTTGTTGTGACACGACAATATCACACCTGGCAAAAAAGGTGGGAAATTCCAGAAAGTTCAAATGGTAAGTGTTGTGTACATAGTTTCGCTTAGTCAGCGCATATACAACTTTCCCACTAGAGCGCGCCCCGCCAAGCACAACAACGCAGGTGCAGCGCTCATCCGTCTCCGCACTATGAGGTGGCGCTGCCTTAGAGACGGACCACATTCTGCTTCCGCCAATCCGCGTATTAATATGTAACGCAGCCAATGAGATTGCTGCTTACATAGAACTTTTCTCCTTGCGGATCACACTCGCGCAGTCATACATGAACGCGCGAGGTATTATAACGAGTGTACAGACCTCCGATTAGTCAGTCTGCATTTGTCTGCACCAGTCTGTACGAGTTCTACATTTGTCTGTACCAGTCTACAGTCAAGTTTCAGTCTGCGCCTCATAAGATTACCATATTCCTGTACATAGCCATGAAGATAAATGTATAGACACTTTTGTCAGGTATCAGATATAATTCGGGAATAAGATTACAAATCTTTAACATAATGCAGCACGTACAGCAACCGTGAAATTTACAGAAAATAAACAATTTTTTCAGGCTTCAGTTACAAGGTGTTTTTACTCGTTTACCTAGGTTTCTATTCCAGTAATGGAATCTTCTTCAGAACAAAAAATTAAATTATTTTGAGAGACAAACACTGGCCATGTCACAGATTTTAAATTAAAACAATAAAGATGCATAATCATAAGATTATGTCTGTCAAAATTAAAACCATTAAGGCGAACGTAGATGGAGCTACGCTGGAAACTCCGTGCCGCTCACGTGTGGTCCTTATATCTGATTACGAAATCAGATACTGGATTGTAAACAGTACCGAGGTGCAGACACGGACTCAGATCACAGTTTAGTAGTGACTAAGTGAAGACTAAATTTTAAGCGAATTGTCCGAAAGAATCGTTGGGGAAGGGTGTGGGATTCAGAGCTACTGAGGCAAGATGAGAAGCATTTGAATTTTGCTAGGATGTGGCTGCTGTGATAAGGAACACCGAAGTAGGCAGGTCAGTTGTGGAGGAGTAGACATCGCTAAAAAGGGCAATCACATAGGTTCGGTAACAAACGTAGATTCAAGGACGATAACTCAGAAGAGAACTTGGGTAGCAGAGGAAATACTTCAATTGATAGTCGAAAGAAGGAAGTATAAAAATATTTAGGACAAGACCGTAATACCGCTATAAAAATGACTTAGGAATGAAATAAACAGCAAACACAGGGCAGCCAAGGCGAAATGGCTGTAAGAAAGATGTAAATAAAGCGAAAAGGAAAGATCGGCGAAAGGACTGACTTATCACGTAGAAAAGCAAAAAAAAAAAAAAAAAAATCTTAGGTGAATTAAAAGCAAGGGCGGTAACATTAAGATTGCAATGTGAATTTCACTGCTAGGCGCAGAAACTGGAGCAGACAAGTTGAAGAAGTACACTGAAGGCCTCTATGAGGGAGAAGGCTTGTCTGATAACTTGATAGAAGAAGAAACAAGAGCCAACAGGAATGACATAGGGGATCCAGTATTTGGGTCAGAATTTAACACAGTTCCGGTAGACATGAGATCAAATAAGGAAGAAGGAATTGATAACATTCTATCTGAATTCTGAAGTCACTGGAGGAAGTGGTAACTAAACGACTATTCAAATTGCTGTGTAGAATGTCATAGACGCGCTACGTACTATCAGACTTTCGGAAAAATATCGCCCACAAAATTTCGTAGATAACAAGGTCCGACCAGTGCGAGAACTATCGCACAATCAGATTAAAAGCTCATGCACCTCAGTTTCTGACAAGAGTAATATAAAAAAGAACGGAAAATAGAGGGTCTGTTCGATAACGATAAATTTGGCTTTGGGAAAAGTTAAGGCACCAGAAAGGAAGTTCTGACGTTGAGTTTGATAATGGAAGCAAGACTGAAGAAAAACCAAGACATGTTCATACGATTTGTCGAGATGGAAGAAACGTTCGATATTAAAAACTAGTGCAGTATGTTAGAAATTCTTGGAAAAATAGGAGTAATCTGTAGGGAAATATACAATATGTACAAGAATCATGATGGAACAGTAAGACTGACAAAGAACGTAGTTCTAGGATTACAAGGGCATTAAGACAGGGATGCAATCTTTAGCACCAACTGCTCAATCTGTACGTCGAAGAAGCAATGACGGAAATAAAAGAAAGGTTCAAGAGTGGGATTAAAATTCAGGGTAAAAGGTAAACAATGATAAGATTCGTTGATGTCATATCTATCCTCAGAGAATGTGAAGAAGAATTACACGATCTGTTGAATGGAATGAAGAGTCTGGTGAGTACAGAATGTGGATTGCGGATAAGCCGAATAAAAATTAATGAGATGTAACAGAGGTGAGAATAGTAAGAAATTGGGGATCACAAAACAGACGAAGTTAAGCAAAACTACTCATAACGGTCGAACCAAGGAAGACTTAAATAAGCAGACTAGCACAGGAAAAGAGGGCATCATGGCCAAGAGAATTCTACTGCTATTAAAAATTGGCGTTAATTTCAGGAAGATATTTCTGAGAATGTAGGTTTTGGGCACAGCATATAGCAGTGAACCCAGTGAGAAAAGCGGAACATAAGAGAATCGAAGCGTTTGAGATGTAGTACTGCAAAATAATGTTGAAAATCGGATGGACTGATACGATAAGGAATGATGAGGTTTTCCGGAGAATTGACGAAGAAAGGGTGCATGAAAAACAGTGACGGATGGTAGGAGTTGTTTTAAGACATCAGGGAATAACCTCCATGGTACTAGAGCAAACTGTAGAGAGTAAAAATTGTAGAGGGAGACAGAGATTTGAATACATCCAATAAATAACTGAGGACATATGGTGCACGTGCTCCTCTTAGATGAAGAAGATAGTGTAAGATCTGAATTGGTGGTGGATTGCATCAAACCAGCCACAAGGCTGATGAGTCACAAAAAAAACTTCTGCATGGTCATAGATGGCACTGAAAGCGGTGTTATGAGTTTTTGGCCTACCGCCAGCTGTGAGATAATGAGTAATGAAGTTGGCTGATTCAAGATTTGCACCTATCTTTTGCTGCGAAACTGTGTTTTGATTTGCCTTGATTTGAGGTGAAGCATACAATAGATAAACATCAAGGTAATGTAGTTTAATATAAAAATTCCCACTGATGCATATTCACATTCCCTCTACGGCTCACTCACGGCAGAACTGGTCAGCATTATCATGTAACGTGGTGTAATGTGGTGTACAGTTGCAAAACGTGTTGCTCGTATCTTTCGTATGTTTCAGAAGCAGACCTGCTGTGGGAGGATCCGAGGAGAGCTGCTAGAGTGGAAGACTCCCCCTCCCCATTAGGACATTGCAGGGAAGTCGCTGGCCCCTACGTTGAACCAAGAAAAACAGTGAGTTGATTAGCACATTACTGATGTTGACAGAAGCCAGGGCAAACTCTAAGCCACACAAGTGGCCATCCTTTCAATGGAGCGCAGCTGCGAGCAACAACATAATGCAACTGAATTGAGAAAAGTATTTTCACTGTTAATCCATGTTTTCTGAGAAACAATTTTATCTATGAACAAAGCTTAGTTTATCTTCGAAAAGTTAGGAGCCACAAGAACCGTTAATAATTTTTCACACTTATTTATTTTTGCATTATACGCAAATAGTGGATGCCACCTTTCGGTAATGCAACATATTTTTCTGCATTCGGTTGTAATCGCTAGATTTCCGACTGTAGGCTGAAAATTAATGTTCACGTTCCTGTAGAACACGAACAGAAAGACTTGGGAAGACCGGGTAAAGAGTACATTAAAATATAGCTCTTAAGATTGAAAATCAAATATTTAGTTTCAGCATAGCCACCTTTAAGATTAACACATATCTCCTAAAATGTAACATGCTTTTCCATTCTGTCATCGAAAAATTCTTCCGACTTTTCTCGAATCCGGAACTTGATAGGTGTGTCTTGAGCAGAGGAAAAAAATAAAAATCTGAAGGCGCAAGATCGGGGGATTAAAGAGGTTGTGGAATCGGTTCAAACTTCACATTTCGCTGAGCATCTTCAGTTTCCTGCGAAGTGTGTAGACCAGCGCTGTCATGTTGCAAGATTATTATTCAGTAATGAAGCTAACACACTGTTAGGATATTCCAGTATGGTTTGCGATAAAATTCTGAGTGATTCCCGAAGTCAGTTTGAATCATATCGTTGACGAGTTTGCGATGTCTCTCGTCTGTGGCATTGATCGGATCTCTGCTGTGTGTTTCATCAACAGTTATGTCTTTTTCCAGGTTCGCAACCACGAAATTTGAATATCAACAGCATCGTCACCACAACAGCCTTTAAGCGACGATGAATCTCACGAGGAGTCACTTTTTCAGCAATTTAATTAGACAACAGTTCACCGCTTAACTCACGTTGACATAGCACTAGAACACGTCTTCATACTTCCACTGTTCAAAATACACGGGATAAACACAACACATTCAAACTGTGCATACCTACAGAGGGGGAAGTCACCTTCCACATGTTCGCATTCTACAAGTGTGTGACTATTACGTTTCAGCTTACCCTCGTATACTGTGTACTTTTGATCAGATGATGTTTTGTAACTGATAAAAAAAAGTGTGGCAAGTGACATTGCCACTGTAATCAGGGATCGCAATGTGGGAGAATATCATTAAAATGTAACAAAGAAATCGGATCATGTTGATCAGGTCTATGCTCCTAGCATCGGCATAGTATAAAACGTTAATTTTATAGTTACTCATGGGAGATGAAGATTTCTGGTATTATGTTTTAATATTGCTAACATGCTATTTATGTACAAACCACATGCGCCATACTCATCCTCACACCATTTTTTAAAATTATAAATCAAACAGGCAACACGATGCCTTGCATTTTCCTTTTCCTTATGGACGGCCATTAGGAGAACTTTTCGGATTCTGGTGGTTCTCTGAGTTAGATCATTTATGACTCAAGTCGGGTGATGAATGAGAATTGCAATTTTGTGAATTTTTGCTCTCTTTTGAAAAGAGGATGAAAGAATGACGTGACATTGGTGCCACATACTGCTAAGCGATATTGTTTCATTTATAGCTACTATTTGGTGATTATTTTATTGATAGTACAGGACATGTCGGCTTAAGAGGAAGACTTTCAGTTTTCACCCTAGAAACATGCACTCTTGGTGTGGTCTCGGGGTCTAGTTGTCGGCAAAAAGCTGTCAGTGAATCTCATTAGATGGGCAGTTTTCACGGAAGTGAGGCTGCGCCCTGTTTCGTGCTTTTGTGGGCGTAACTGGTAGCTGGCCGAGTTGAGGGGAGAAGAATCAGTGCCGCCACTGCTGTTCCGAGACAATAATGCAGTATGACAGTTTTGCCTTCTCTGAAGAACATCAAATGCCAAGATGCCACGGCACCACACGGCCTACGTCAGAAAGATACAATAATATTATCTTGGAACTCTTCCATTTGGTCCGTGTTTGCACAGAAAAACAGTAATATCAGAATTTGAGTCAGCCTTGATGCAAAACACCTTGTTATTCGTTTATTTCTTTATTATCCCAAACTAGTTTCGGCGACAAATATCACCATCATCAAAGGTTTTTTAAATCTTATTTATTGTATGATGCAGCACGTTTTAAGCAATTATTGGCGCTGTTTGCGACATATTTTCTGTGCTCTTTTTTCTGTTGCCGTCTTTTTACTTAGCGAACATCATGTCATGCTCTTTGGATAGTATGTGGCTGCTTTTATACACAGAAAAACAAAACTTTTGCACTTTGTTTCTGATCCAGAATATTACGCCATCTAGCGGTTCGGCGTAATATTCTGGATCAGAAACAATGTTCGCTAAGTAAAACGACGGCAACAGAAAAAAAGAGCACAGAAAATATGTCGCAAACAGTGCCAATAATTGCTTAAAACAGGCTGTAATATACAATGAATAAGATTAAAAAAAAACACTGATGATGGTGATATTTGTCGCCGGAACTAGTTTGGGATAATAAAGAAATAAACGAAAACCAAGGTGTTTTGCATCAAGGCTGACTCAATTTTTGATATTGCTGTCAGAAAGATAGTTCTTTGGTCCAACATTTCCTTATGCAAGGATAGACATAAAGCTTTCATTATCATCTTCAAAAAATAGCCACTTAATTAACTTTTTGTTTATTTGGCGATACATTTCTGCAGTCCTGGTTCACAATGAAAGCGCCACGCCACAGTACGTTAGCACACCGCTGTAGAAGGCAAAACGACCCGGCAGTGCTCATCTCCACTTTATCAATGAGCTCCGCCATTTTGTGTTGCCTTTTCAGTCGGAAGACTTTTTCGATGACTGAATAGAAAAGCTTGTTACATTTTAGCATAGATGTGTTAATCGTGAAGCTGGCTACGCTGTAAACTAAATATATGGCTTTCAATCTTAAGTGCTTCATTTTAATGTACTCTTTACCCGATCTTCCCAAGGGTTTCTGTTCGTGTTCTACAGGAACGTGAGCATTGCTTTTCAGCCTACAGTCGCAAATAAAGCAGTCATAAAATGAAATTTAGCGATTGCAACCAAATGTATAAAAATATGTTGAATTTTCAAAAGGTGACATCCAATATGTGCGTAAAATACAAAAATAAATAAATGTGAAAAATTATTAATGGTTATTGTGGCTCCTAACTTTTCAAAGATAAATTAAGCACTGTTTGTACATACAATTGTTTTTCAGAAAACATGGATTAACAGTGAAAATACTTTTGTCTGAGATGTAACTCAGTTACAATTATGTTGTTGCTCATAGCTGCGCTCCATTGAAAGGATGACCGCTTCTGTGGCTTACAGTTTGCCTTGGCGTCTGTCAACACCTGTAATACAAAATGGCGGAGCTCATGGATAAAGGGAAAATGTGCACTACCTGGTTGTTTTGCCTTCTCCAGCGGTGTGCTAACGAATTGTGGCGTGATGCTTTATTTGTGTACTGTTGTTGTTGTTGTTGTCTTCAGTCCTGAGACTGGTTTGATGCAGCTCTCCATGCTACTCTATCCTGTGCAAGCTGCTTCATCTCCCAGTACCTACTGCAACCTACATCCTTCCGAATCTGCTTAGTGTACTCATCTCTTGGTCTCCCTCTACGATTTTTACCCTCCACGCTGCCCTCCAATGCTAAATTTGTGATCCCTTGATGCCTCAAAACATGTCTTACCAACCGATCCCTTCTTCTAGTCAAGTTGTGCCACAAACTTCTCTTCTCCCCAATCCTATTCAATACCTCCTCATTAGTTACGTGATCTATCCACCTTATCTTCAGTATTCTTCTGTAGCACCACATTTCGAAAGCTTCTATTCTCTTCTTGTCCAAACTAGTTATCGTCCATGTTTCACTTCCATACATGGCTACACTCCAAACAAATACTTTCAGAAACGACTTCCTGATACATAAATCTATATTCGATGTTAACAAATTTCTCTTCTTCAGAAACGCTTTCCTTGCCATTGCCAGTCTACATTTTATATCCTCTCTACTTCGACCATCATCAGTTATTTTACTTCCTAAATAGCAAAACTCCTTTACTACTTTAAGTGTCTCATTTCCTAATCTAATTCCCTCAGCATCACCCGATTTAATTCCACTACATTCCATTATCCTTGTTTTGCTTTTGTTAATGTTCATCTTATATCCTCCTTTCAAGACACTGTCCATTCCGTTCAACTGCTCTTCTAAGTCCTTTGCCGTCTCTGACAGAATTACAATGTCATCGGCGAACCTCAAAGTTTTTACTTCGTCTCCATGAATTTTAATACCTACTCCAAATTTTTCTTTTGTTTCCTTTACTGCTTGCTCAATATACAGATTGAATAACATCGGGGAGAGGCTACAACCCTGTCTCACTCCTTTCCCAACCACTGCTTCCCTTTCATGCCCCTCGACTCTTATGACGGCCATCTGGTTTCTGTACAAATTATAAATAGCCTTTCGCTCCCTGTATTTTACCCCTGCCACCTTTAGAATTTGAAAAAGAGTATTCCAGTCAACATTGTCAAAAGCTTTCTCTAAGTCTACAAATGCTAGAAACGTAGGTTTGCCTTTTCTTAATCTTTCTTCTAAGATAAGTCGTAAGGTCAGTATTGCCTCACGTGTTCCAACATTTCAACGGAATCCAAACTAATACTCCCCGAGGTCTGCATCTACCAGTTTTTCCATTCGTCTGTAAGGAATTCGCGTTAGTATTTTGCAGCCGTGGCTTATTAAACTGATAGTTCGGTAACTTTCACATCTGTCAGCACCTGCATTCTTTGGGATTGGAATTATTATATTCTTCTTGAAGTCTGAGGATATTTCGCCTGTCTCATACATCTTGCTCACCAGCTGGTAGAGTTTTGACAGGACTGGTTGTCCCAAGGCCGTCAGTAGTTCTAATGGAATGTTGTCTACTCCGGGGGCCTTGTTTCGACTCAGGTCTTTCAGCGCTCAGTCAAACTCTTCACGCAGTATCTTATCTCCCATTTCGTCTTCATCTACATCCTCTTCCATTTCCATAATATTGTCCTCAAGTACCTCGCCCTTGTATAAACCTTCTATATACTCCTTCCACCTTTCTGCCTTCCCTTCTTTGCTTAGAACTGGGCTGCCATCTGAGCTCTTGATATTCATACACGTGGTTCTCTTCTCTCCAAAGGTCTCTTTAATTTTCCTGTAGGCAGTATCTATCTTACCCCTAGTGAGATAAGCTTCTACATCCTTACATTTGTCCTCTAGCCATCCCTGCTTAGCCGTTTTGCACTTTCTGTCGATCTCGTTTTTGAGACGTTTGTATTCCTTTTTGCCTGCTTCATTTACTGCGTTTTTATATTTTCTCCTTTCATCAATTAAATTCAATATTTCTTCTGTTACCCAAGGATTTCTAGCAGCCCTCGTCTTTGTACCTACTTTATCCTCTGCTGCCTTCAGTACTACATCCTTCAGAGCTACCCATTCTTCTTCTACTGTATTTCTTTCCCCTATTCCTGTCAATTGTTCCCTTATGCTCTCCCTGAAACTCTGTACAACCTCTGGTTCTTTCAGTTTATCCAGGTCCCATCTCCTTAATTTCCCACATTTTTGCAGTTTCTTCAGTTTTAATCTACAGGTCATAACCAATAGATTGTGGTCAGAGTCGACATCTGCCCCTGGAAATGTCTTACAACTTAAAACCTGGTTCCTAAATCTCTGTCTTACCATTATATAATCTATCTGATACCTTTTTGTATCTCCAGGGTTCTTCCACGTATGCAACCTTCTTTCATGATTCTTAAACCAAGTGTTAGCTATGATTAAGTTGTGCTCTGTGCAAAATTCTACTAGGCGGCTTCCTCTTTCATTTCTTAGCCCCAATCCATATTCACCTACTATGCTTCCTTCTCTCCCTTTTCCTACACTCGAATTCCAGTCACCCATTACTATTAAATTTTCGTCTCCCTTCACTATCTTTCTTTTATTTCCTACACTCGAATTCCAGTCACCCATTACTATTAAATTTTCGTCTCCCTTCACTATCTTTCTTTTATTTCATCGTACATTTCTTCAATTTCTTCATCATCTGCAGAGCTAGTTGGCATATAAATTCGTACTACTGTAGTTGGTGTGGGCTTCGTATCTATCTTGGCCACAATAATGCGTTCACTATGCTGTTTGTAGTAGCTTACCTGCATTCCTATTTTCCTATTCATTATTAAACCTACTCCTGCATTACCCCTATTTGATTTTGTGTTTATAACCCTGTGTTCACCTGACCAGAAGTCTTGTTCCTCCTGCCACCGAACTTCACTAATTCCCACTATATCTAACTTTAACCTATCCATTTCCCTTTTTAAATTTTCTAACCTACCTGCCCGATTAAGGGATCTGACATTCCACGCTCCGATCCGTAGAACGCCAGTTTTCCTTCTCCTGATAACGACATCCTCCTGAGTAGTCCCCGCCCGGAGATCCGAATGGGGGACTATTTTACCTCCAGAATATTTTACCCAAGAGGATGCCATCATCATTTAATCATACAGTAAAGCTGCATGTCCTCGGGAAAAATTACGGCTGTAGTTTCCCCTTGCTTTCAGCCGTTCGCAGTACCAGCACAGCAAGGCCGTTTTGGTTAATGTTGCAAGGCCAGATCAGTCAATCATCCAGACTGTTGCCCCTGCAACTACTGAAAAGACTGCTGCCCCTCTTCAGGAACCACACGTTTGTCTGGCCTCTCAACAGATACCCCTCCGTTGTGGTTGCACCTACGGTACGGCCATCTGTATCGCTGAGGCACGCAAGCCTCCTCACCAACGGCAAGGTCCATGGTTCATGGGGGGATTTGTGTACTAGGACTGCGGAAATATACCGCCAAGTAAACAAAAAAAAAATTCATTTAACTTTATTTTTTCAAGATGATAATTGACATGTATGTTTATTGTCTTACCTCTGTTTATAAATGCTTTGGAACTAATATTATGAAAAATAATTGTTGGTGTTATCCCAATCTAAAAAGGTGTGAAGATATAACGAAGGCTTAGAAAAATGTACTCTAATACAGTGAGCTACAAAATCAGTCGGCACAAGGCTCTGATAGCCGTAACATTGCTTATCACTTGTGGCAATTCTTTTTTAATAACAGGTATTTAGAATACGATGAAAGCTTGGCTCTGATTATTGCCACATCATGTATTATTTAATACGGGATGTCCATAGTTAAAGTTCAAGTTTCAAAACGATGTAAAAAGAGAATCACTGCCCAGAATGACATGAAATTTGAATAGTATACTGTTGTCGCTGAGGGTGAAACGTCATCGAATAGAAAAGAACAAAAATAAAAAATAGCCAAAATTTGACCTTAGATGGCGCTGCAAGTGTCTTAACACAGTTGTGGACAGCTACAAATTACAGCTGGATCGCAATACGATGGCTAACGTTTAAGTTGCACATTACAACATTTATACTGTTAAATGTACGTGATTGTCCAAGTTCGGCAGTCAATAGCTGTGGAACTGTTAAGTTATGTAAGGCCATCCACCACGGAAAGGTCGTACCTCATCGGATGAGAAAATCGGTTTTTAATTGACGCCGAAAAGCAGATAAAAAACAACATGACATAGGTTTTTAATTGCCCTGGAGTCAAAAACCGCAAAAAGAAAAATGACGTCGGTTTTCAATTGTCCTGGAGGCAAAAAACGCTTAACAAGAAACACGACATCGGTTTCTGGTTGTTGTGAGACTAGTGTTAGACAGGTTCAGTATGCTGTCCACCGGTTCCTACCACAAGTTGAAATCGAGAACCAGCATGTTCCGCAACATATCGGAGTGTGTCGGGGCTCACATTCAGAATGCGGTGTGCAATGTGTGCCTTCATTTCAGCTATGTTCGCAGTTAGAGCACTGAACACATCTTTCAGGTAACCCGATAGCCAGAAGTCACATGGTTTATGAGCGGGTGATCTGGGTGGCGAGGCTGTAGGCACATACGGCTGGTAAGTCTAGCATTTTTGAAATGACTCTGCAGCAGCCGCATCACCCGCTATGCAGTGTGTGGAGGATGCGCCATCTTGTATAAAAAATGATCCTACCCACACTTCCACGCTGTTGAAGGGTTGGAATGACTTTGGTGCACAAAAGACTCTCATAGCGTTTGCCAGTGATTGTACAGGTAACAGAACCTGTAGGACTCGTCCCCACGAAAAAATACGTTAAACGATACCGCCAACCCGTATCACACACTCAACTTTGCAAAACGAGAATGGTTGGTACCGGTCGAAGTGGGTTCCGATTTTCCATTGCCTATATTCTGCAACTCTGCATATTAACATGTCCTTGGAGATGAAATGGACTTGGACCATCCACAGAATATTCCATGGCCAATTATTGTCCACTTCCATGCGAGCAACAAATTCCAGAGCGAATGATTGTCTTACAGGTGTGTCGGAAGCAACTCCTGAACATGGGTGATTTCGTATTGATAGTAATTCAAGGTGTGGGATTTTTACACGCCGTTCTCGCAAGCATTCTACAGTGTTTTGAAACTGGAACATTAATTACGGACACAGTGCATGTAATTTGTCAAATAAGTGAGAGAGTTGGATTTTGAACTGAATAACGACAATGCAACAGTCCTATAACATTGAAATCCAGCACATCAGTAGGGCTCTTTGACTCCGATAAATACGATTCAAACGGCATCCCTTTATTATTTTGAACTGACTGTACCAGAAGCCATATATCAGGTCGAAAAGTTTTTATAGCCAATGAACTCTTCTGCAATGTATAACAAAAAACTAACTAGTATTTATGTTCCTATGAGCAAATGAACATCAGCTGAGGTAGATGCTTTATCCACACAACTTCCTTTGTGGAGTGTCTGCCAGAGCAATTCTGTGGTGCCGTCAGTACAGGGCACAGGTAAACCGATAGGGCAGCCTCTTGACCATCCACAGAGGTAGTTAGCTACGTCAGAACTTTCCCAACTCCCAACACTACAACTGTACACGAGAGTGTTAGGAATAACGTTGGTAACAAAAAGTTGTAATAGTGGTGGTGGTGGTGGTTAGTGTTTAACGTCCCGTCGACAACGAGGTCATTAGAGACGGAACGCAAGCTCGGGTTAGGGAAGGATTGGGAAGGAAATCGGCCGTGCCCTTTCAAAGGAAACATCCCGGCATTTGCCTGAAAGGATTTAGGGAAATCACGGAAAACCTAAATCAGGATGGCCGGAGACGGGATTAAACCATCGTCCTCCCGAATGCGAGTCCATTGTAATAGTGGACTAAGTGCAAGAGGGTCGTAACTTTGGAAACACTCGACATTTGTCCGGCAGGGCTACTTGTCTAATAACATAGAGTGAATGTGGCATTTTTCCTTGTACGTATCCGGTGTGTATTGCCTGCATGTCTGCTTGTTCTGACATCCACGTGCAGCTGCCTGTTCAAGCTACAGGCCGTTCGGAAGATTGTTAGTATAGCAAAAAAAAAATTGATGTTGATTAATGACTAAACTTTTGGCCTTAAAAACGTTGCTGTTTATGTGTAGAAATGGAAAAGTGAAACTATGTAAAGTTTGATATGGATAGTTCATGTTCCCTTCTAAGAGACAGCCAGGAACCCCAATTTTATCAAGTTGAAAAAGTGATAATTATTTATCTTTTGCTTTTTTCACACTGTAATGTCACAGTTTTTGATCCTTTAAGGTGCGTGGAAATGACCACACTGAACTGCTATTAAGGAAATGCTATAATATTAACTAGCTGTCGTGTTCATAAATCTTCATCAGATAACAGGTAACTAGAGCCTTGCGGAATTATTTGGAACGTAGCCAAACAGCTTCTTCAGCATGTAGCTCTATACCTAGGGTGTAATAGCATGAAGCACAAATGCCAATGTAGTATTAATAAGAAAGTACTAAACCGAAACAAATTTCCGCTGGTAGTCAGGCATTTGTCATAAAGTTGTAGAAAATTAACATAATTTCTCAATAGCAAATGAGGTAGTTTGAGGGGGCGGCCAGATGCCATTCCTGCCGCCACCCCGTACCCTCAGGGAGGGAATCAGTGTACCCCAGCTGTCTGCATCTAGTGTAAATCGTGAAATAGTGCGAACGTGTTTCAAATATCTGCGACGCGTGTAACTGAGGCGGAACGTGGGGACCAGCCCCGTATTCACCTAGTGGGATGTGGAAAACCGCCTAAGCACCACATCCAGACCGTCGTCGTTAATCCGCCAGGCGCAATCGATCCGGGGCCGGCGCACCTAACTCGAGTCCTGGCGGATCACACATGTTAGTGAGTAGAAGTTTATTTATGATTTTAAGGTGTTAAAATGATTAATACACTGCTAGTCACTAACATTTCAACACAATAATAGATTTGCAGATGGTTTTGGGGTCGTCAGGAAACAAAACCTAGTATGTTTGGCAGCAAAAATGGCTCAAACTCGGCTGGGCATTGAGTCACATTAGGTTTGGATGGCAGATAAAGGTACGTCATTCAATGCTGCTTCAGCTCTACGCCATACTTCGTCGATTACAGTGGCTCTCGAGTGATTGAGTGACGTTCTCTCGGCGTTCTATGGCCAGATGTTTTCTGTGAGTGTGAAGTCTGTAGAACGTCCTGCCTAGGTCAATAATTGAACATCGTCTCTCTCTCTCGACATATGTTAGGCATCGCTGGCAACAGATGATCTTGCATTATCGTGCTGAAAGACAATGTCGCAGAGAACTCAAAGATAGTGCACAGCCTCCAGCCTTAACGCATGAGGAGTGTAGCGCTGGCTATCAAAATGCAAACCAGAGGTGATTATGTTGTGTACCCAATGGTACCCCATAACATCACACCATGTACTGGACCCATATGACAGTTACGAATGCAACCTAGTAATGCTAGTTCACCTCAGGGCCTCCACAGAGGCATGCGTCCATCACGGCATCGTGTGTTGAACCAGGGCTCGTCTGGAAAGGCGACGTGGTTCAAGTCCTCTGTTGTCATTGGATGCGTCAAGGGAAGCCACTGGCGGGCCAGACGGCGCCGCTCTCTCTATGTAGACACTTGCTCAAAGCAAGCGCATGTCCTGTCCCAACTTATGTGGCATGGTCGTGCGATCCTGCACATCCGAGTGAACGTTAAGTACGTCATCTAGCGCACCGGTCACATGGCTCATTGAGATATTCCGTGGAATCGAGCATGGCCACCCTGAAACCATCACATAACAGACTTGGGACCTTAAGTAACATGGGCAGTACAATTGCGGATCCCGACACTTGCTATAGACGTTTCTCCTTCCTACACGAGGCATAATACAATCTTCTGACAAACAAACAACTTTTGATCTGTAGAAGATGTTACTCTAAGATACTGTGTAGTTATCCAGAAGTACCAATCTTCTGCATATCAAAGAAAGTGCAAGGTGGCTTGGTTTTAAAACTGGGGAGTAAGCCTAGCAGGCGGCGCAATTTTCGATTATTCCGATAAAATTATTGGCGAAACAAAATGGCAAACCGTGGCAACATTAATATAATAAGGATTTGGCATATCTGACATAGGGGTAGGGGGAAATATGCTACTAATTGCTCAATTGAATTGATTGTGATTGCGTAGTAACCAGTGTCTGTCAAGATGTTAATTGAAATCAGATAGCACTACTTAAGACAATACATCACACCTATGTGAATGAAGTACGAAGTAACCGAATTAGTATGAAACATCTTTAAAATCCCTAGGCGTCTTCGCCTAGAAGTGGCTCGGTCTAACCACAGAATTGCAGGCGGAAGCTGAAGTGGTTGGAGAATCAATCATTGGCAGACTGAACGACGCTCACTAGTGGCTGACTGCAGATCACCCGGAATTGTAATTCCCAGTGCGTCGGCTTAGACAGTACGGCACAGTGTCGGAGTCGACGGCCGCTCTTAGTATACAAATCTAGTGGTCGAGGCTCCTGAAGGTTGAGTAGTTACGATGGAATGTTAATTAAAAGAAAACCTCACATTGCCACATTCTGCGTCTCTTACTAAATTCACATACGCTGGGCTCCGGAAGCAACAAGTTTCGTTCTATGATCTTCCACAGAAAAGAGTCGCTTAGCTCCCTCTCTATCTCTCTCTCTCTCTCTGTAGCTAGAGAACTGGTTCCCTGTCATTACTGCCCTGTTTCTCTCTCTAATATGCGTTATATTTACGTTAGCCGATTTATTTTATTTAGTCGTATGGTGATTTTATATAATATATAGTTGATATAAGACAAGTGATTTTATAAAATATACATATGATATAAGACAAGATTAAACCTTAAGGTCCGTGTTTTTCAACCAATTAATTAAGCTGGGTGTGAGTGTGAACAAGTCGTCGGGAATTCCAAGGTATGAATGAAGTGGACAGCGTTGGACTAAATGTTCAATTGTCTGCTCTTCTTGATTACATTCACACATTGCTGAACTGATCCAGCCCAATTTGTACCTGAAGTAGCTACAAAAACCATGTCCAGTCCTTAACCTGTTGAGGCGGCACCAGAGGTTCCTCCATAGGTCAAACCTTTTGGAACCTTTTGGCTTCTATGTGGGATCAAGGTGATGGGCTCTTGTTGCCAATGTTTTTGTTGAGCATTCATGCTTCCAGCTTTCATTTAGGTCAAAATTATCCGCGATGAGTTGTCATACAGTAACACTTGCTGGTCTTCTTGATCACAATCGTTGCTGTGGCTCTCTTCTACAGGTAATGCAAGCCCGAATCAAGAGTAAAAGAAGACAACAGCTGCTGTTTACCATATTCTGATCAGATGGGTTCAGATGTTCAAATGTGTGTGAATTCTAAGGGACCAAAGTGATCGGTCCCTAGACTTACACACTGCTTAAACTAACTTATTCTAAGAACAACACACCCGTACCTGCGGGAGGAGGACTCGAATCTCCGGCGTGAGGCGCCGCGCAGTCCGTGACATGGCGCCTCAAACCACACGGCCACTCCGCGTGGCTATCAGATGGGTCTTTCATTCTGAATTTGCATGTGTATGTGTCTCCGGAAAAACGGTCGCATAACGAAAGTAGTAGACTTCTTGGAAAATTGACGATTCTTACATGCCGCAACAGTCCCATTTCAATGACTAGCAATGTACACTAGTAGCCATTAAAACTGATACACCAAGAAGAAACGCAGATGATAAACGGGTATTCATTGGACAAATATATTATACTAGAACTGACATGTGATTACATTTTCACGCAATTTGGGTGCATAGGTCCGGAGAAATCAGTACCCACAACAACCACACCTGGCCGTAATAACGGCCATGATACGCCTGGGCATTGAGTCAAACAGAGTTTGCATGATGTGTACAGGTACAGCTGCCCATGCAGCTTCAACACGATACCACAGTCCATCAAGAGTAGTGACTGGCGTATTGTGACAAGCCAGTTGCTTGGCCACCATTGACCAGACGTTTTCAGTTGGTGAGAGGTCTGGAGAATGTGCTGGCCAGGGCAGCAGTCTAACATTTTCTGTATGCAGAAAGGCCCGTACAGGAACTGCAACATTCGGTCGTGCATTATCCTGCTGAAATGTAGAGTTTCGCAGTGATCGAATGAAGGGTAGAGCCATGGGTCGTCACACATCTTAAATTTAACGTCCACTGTTCAAAGTGCCGTCAGTGCGAACAACAGGTGACCAAGACGTGTAACCAATGGCACCCCTTAGCATCACGACGGGTGATACGCCAGTACGGCGATGACGAATACACGCTTCCAATGTGCGTTCACCGCGATGTCGCCAAACACGGATGCGACCATCATGATGCTGTAAACAGACCCTGGATTCATCCAAAAAAATGACGTTTTGCACCCAGGTTCGTCGTTGAGTACACCATCGCAGGTGCTGCTGTCTGTGATGCAGCGTCAAGGGTAACCACAACCGTGGTCTCCGAGCTCATAGTCCATGCTGCTGCAAACGTCGTCGAACTGTTCGTGCAGATGGTTGTCGTCTTGCAAACGTCCCCATCTGTTGACTCACTGATCGAGGCGTGGCTGCAGGATCCGTTACAGCCATGCGGATAAGATGCCAGTCATCTCGACTGCTAGTGATACGAGGCCGTCGGGATCCAGCACGGCGTTCCGTATTACCCTCCTGAACCCACCGATTCCACATTCTGCTAACAATCATTGGATCTCGACCACCGCGAGCAGCAATGTCGCGATACGATAAACTGCAATCGCGATAGGCTACAACCCGCCTTTTATCAAAGTCGGCAACGTCATGGTACGCATTTCTCGTCCTCACACGAGGCATCACAACAACGTTTCACCAGACAACACCGGTCAACTGCTGTTTGTGTATGAGAAATCGGTTGGAACTTTCCTCATGTCAGCACGTTGTAGGTGTCACCACCGGCGCCAACATTTTGTGAATGCTCTGAAAAGCTAATCATTTGCATATCACAGCATCTTCTTCCTGTCGGTTAAATTTCGCGTCTGTAGCACGTCATCTTCGTGGTGTAGCAATTTTAATGGTCAGTAGTGTAAAAGCGGCAACTTCGAATTAGACAGTGCTTGGTGTCATTAAAACGGAAATGTTTCAGTTTAACCACCAATAAGCACACAACGATGAGAAGTCTCCATTATGGTGCAATAATGTAAAATCACACGTCTCCTGAATTAGGCAAGCGAGGCGGAAACAGCGACACTGTCGGCCGAAGTAAGTGACTGGGGCCCAGTTCATTCCGCTAAATACACAAAAGTGCCCCACAAAAAGGGGCAGAATTGCCGGAGCGGGAGTGAAACTGCCGGAGGCGCAGGAAGAAGTGGGGCGCTAACAGGCCGCAATAAAAAACTTTTTACCGCCCGCCGCGGGCTGCAGCGTGAGGAACGTAAGCCGGCCGTTGCTGACTCCGCCGGCGCGGGGAGACACCAAGTTGGTCGCTCGCTCTGCCGGAGCCAATAACGGCAGCGGATAAGAACTCCCGTGGTGGAGTGGGCGGGAGGGGGGGGGGGAGGTGGAGGCTCGTGTCTCGCAGGTCACAGCGGCGTGCCGCCGAACACCAGAGCCGCGCGGCCCTCATGAAAGATACACGCAGCGGCGCGCGAGGCATTGCCCGCATCTGCGGCACCCACTGTCAGAGGTGTGTGTGTGTGCGTGTGTGTGTGTGTGAGGGGTGGGGGTGGAGCAGCCCTGGGCGCCCCCCAGCTTGTTCCGACTGCGACCCGGCTCCACGGCAGTCACAGCTTCTGGCGCCAGTCCAGGGCACCAGCAGCGCTTTGCTGCCATCTTCCCTGGCAGTGCTCCCCGTATCGATGCTACGTTGTCGGAAGTGAGACTCGAAACAGAGAAGTTATCGATTTATCTCTCTCTAAGTGCGTACACGTTACGGATAACGGAGCGTAAATTTGGCTCGACCCAACACTATAGAGCAACACAATAGGTAGGACGTCCAAAAAAAAAAAAAAAAAAAAATGGCCACATGCGGGTTGGACTAGCGCACTGAGGATTCCGTCCATCGTTCATCCATCCTGGAAATCGAGAACCTCAACGATTTTTGCTTGTTATGTGATATAGATACTAAAATGTAGACTTTCACGGCGAAAAATATCATGTCCATTATAATTATCTGGGCTGTTATGCCGTGGTCGGTTGATGAACTCTGTGTCAATTCCCAACGTTTCGTCCCCGTCTGGGGAGGACATCTTCAAGGGGGTCCGTAGCTCGATGGAAGGTCCAACACACCCACTGGCTCGCTACTGACTGCCGCTAAATTCCGCGTCCGCGCGCTCCCGCGCCGAGGCGTGACGTCACGTTTTTTGAAAACGTCAGTGCAATTGGCCGCTGTCCGTCGCCGTCGATCGCCGTTGCCATCACCCAGTAGTGGACGGGTGGTACACATGTTCTTCAACGCCGGCATACATATAGCGTTTAATTTCACGCCCTCCTCCTTTCGACTGAAATTATTAGGGTGTTTAGCTATTTCGATTGCCTCCCTGTAGAGCCTTTCGTAAAATCCGCTTGTGGCCGCTAGTACTTGCGTCTCCTCGTAAATGAATATTGTGGTTCCCTGGCTGGAAAGCATGCTCTGCAACAGCTGATCGTTCTGTTCTGACACAAACGTGTCATCCACATATCGAAACCATACATTTGGTTTCTTGCTGGCAGTACCTAAGGTTTACAATGGAGGAGGAGGTAGACGGCAAATTACATTTCCTCGATGTGCTTGTTTTTAGAAACGAAAATGGTAGTTTAGGCCACTCAGTATACCGCAAACCCACGCACACGGACCGTTATTTGCACCGGGATTCAAACCACCACCCACAACATAAGCGGGATGTTATCAAGACGTTAGCGGACAGAGCTAGAAATATTTGTGAACCTGAGTTGTTGGACGATGAGATGGAACATCTCCACAAAGCACTAATGACGAACGGACATTCCTCCGCCGAAATAAAACGTGCATTGAGGCAGCCACGCAGAAATCATAGTGACGTACAGGCTACTGCAAAATCTAAGGTTTGCCGTTTGTTAAAAATGTAACGGAAAGAATAGAGAGGATCTTGACGAAGCGGAATATTAACGTAATTTACAAGCCCGCCAGGAAGATTCAGGAATACCTTAAGCCTGCTAAGGACGCTCGCAAACCATTGGAAAAAGCTGGAGTGTATAGGATCCCATGCAGCTGTAGCGATGTTTATGTGGGTACCACTAAAAGAAATGTTTCTAAACGTTTGGAACAGCACAAGGGCAATTGTAGAAGAGGAGAAACGGAACGATCAGCTGTTGCGGAGCATGCTTTCCAGCCAGGGAACCAAAATATTTGTTTCGAGGAGACGGAAGTACTACCGGCCACAAGCGGATTTTACGAAAGGCTCTTCAGGGAGGCAATCGAAATCGCTAAACACCCTAATAATTTCAATCGAAAGGAGGAGGGCGTGAAATTAAATGCTATATGGATGCCGGCGTTGAAGAGGATGTATACCACCCGTCCACTACTGGGTGATGGCAACGGCGACCGACGCCAATGGACAGTGGCCAATTGCACTGACGTTTTCAAAACACGTGACGTCACACCGCGGCGCGGGAGCTCGCGGAGACGGAATTTAGAGGCAGTCAGTAGCGAGCCAGTGGGTGTGTTGGACCTTCTATCGACCTACGGACCCCGTTGAAGATGTCTCCCGCAGTCGGAGACGAAACGTTGGGAATTGACACAGAACTCAACAACCGACCACGGCATAACAGCCCGGATAATTATAATGGACATGATATAGATACTGCCAAGGTATTGGTCCCGAGAATTCCAAGGCCGTATTAAACTCTCTACAGTAGTTACTCAGAATAGCCCGGACATACAAAAAGAAGCGAGCTGGGGACTTCAGTCTATGTATAAAAGAATTAATACCAAATTGTATTTATTTACTAAAACACGACTACTGCTTATATTTTATGTAAGCATCTCGTAATGTTCATAACGGTCTTGCCGCAATGGTAACACCGGTTCCCGTCAGATCGCCCAAGTTAAGCGCTGTCGGGCTGGGCTAGCACTTGGATGCAGTAGAATGTAGGTCCAGTTCCAGGAGTGTCACACATTAGGGATATTGTACAAAGACCGTTTGGAGCTGAATAAATAAGTCTTTTGAAAAAGAACTGTAGTCCTTTCAGTTATGTGTGACTGATATTTGGTTAAATGTAGCGCCTGTAGCGTCTCCTGGCCAGTTGTCATAAAAAGCGTGTGATAGAATTTTTTCCGTGTGTGTAAGACCAGTTAATATGTATCGATAAAGTGCCACGCACGTTGCGAAAGATAAATAATTTAAACACGAATAGACATGACCAAGTGAAGCAATAAAGCAAGGCTGTGTAAACATTTCACGAATGTATTATGTGTGTATGTAGACATTCATAATTATTTGACGCTTTATGCATTTTTTAACTTTGACTCCATGACATATTATTATCTTGTTAAATGAATTAGTGATTATGATCTGTGCCTCAGATAAAAAGGACAATTCAGTACATGTATAAATAGTAAAAAGCATTGTAATAATCTCTCTGTTCTCTTTGGATTTCGTTACGCGTAACACCTGCGTGTTTAGCAAATGTATATGCTAGCCGTGAGTCTTTTGTTCATGAAGCTTGAGATCCGCCATTAGGCGAGTTGTAGTAAAAAGGTGTGTAAAATTAATGCATTTTTGTATGAATATATAGAGTTTGAGCAAATATGCTGTTAAAATAATTTGTAAAGTTGCCAGCCACTCGTCACGTAAATAATTTAGACATTTTCAGCATTTAATTTAGCGGAAACCGCTGTACCAATCTGCTAGGGCAACGACCGCAGACGCGGCACATTTAAAAAATATTTATTTCAGGCATCGCAGTCGCCTCGATGGTAAAGCGAGGTAACATAATAATTTTAACATTTTCTTACAGCTTACAGCAGTGCCGGCAGACTATATCATATTATTCAGTGTATTTCTCAGTGTTATTTGGAAGGTGCTGTGCGACATGTTCTATGCGGCCGCAAAAAATATAACGAATAACTGTGTTATGACTTTATCATTTTCACATTTTGTGGAGAGGTCTGCCCTGTGAAACTAAAGCAATATTTTACGTTTTTTCCCTGAGATTAAGAGAACGCAGCCTAGCCGCGCGCCGATTCTAATTAACAGTATTCAAAAATCCACTGCATAACGTAAACAACATTCAGTGCTGTAACGATCATTTGAATTTAATTACTGACTTTTCTCAATACGACGAAAGGTAGTGACTTCAGACACAGTTTTCTTTCTTTCTTGATTACGTTACAGTAGCAAGTGAATGTTCCCTACATGATTATCCAGAGCAGATGTGCAAAAGCAATAATTTGATCCACAGTGGGCCACACTTATGATGAAAGTGTTTATTCCCTCTCCCACTCCATGTCTGAAATTAACATATGTGTGCTAGTGTGACTCATACAGCCAACGTGAAATATTTATTCAACATTACTCAAAGTTACTTGCTTTTATGAAGAAACAATTAGTAAGTAAAGACAGTGTAATAACATTGAATCAGAACCATAGGAGCTTGTTACAAATAATTTTGTGTACTGCCATCAGCACTCAGTTTAAGTTTTATATGTTTCTGAACATTGCAAATCCAAACTTTAATATCGTAAAGCAAAGTTACTAGTTACCATGTACCAACTTACCTGCTCATACACATATTTATTTATTTATTTATGCATTTATTTTACCTGGCAAGATTAGGGCCTTCAGGCCCTCTCTTACACCTAACCAGGCATACTCAGGTTGAACGAGTTACAGTTTCTACTTAACATTAAGGACATATAGCCTATTAATAATCGTATCTAAATAAATAAAACCACAAGACGAATAAAATTAACTCCAGTGGTAAAGAAAGGTAGAGGGGGAGTAAGGGAGACGGAATACGCCTCTATTTACACTGACACGTGGGGCACCGGAGGCTTTTGTTGACAATAGACACTTCGTGACGAAGTGTAGCTACAAAAGGTTTGAGTATCGTCTGGATGTTTGTCATGCTTTTGATGGACGGCGCACTGAAGATTGTAAAAGGTAAATCAAAATTTAGGTCCTAAATGTAGTTATGAAATATGTCTGAGGTTTGTATGCGCAAGCATGTCAAATAAGTAACCGTGTGGAACCAGACAGTTCTTTTGGAAGTAAAGCTTTCTATTGCTATAGTTAAATTAAAATTTACCTTCTAATACTTCTAAATATACCTTATAATACTTCTGTCCTTTTCCGCCTCCAACAATGGTACGAGTTAATTCAGTAAAGTGGAAGCACCCAGAAGACATAGTCAGATTTCAATGTAACTTCGTTCACGTATACACCACTAGCAGTTATGTAAATGATTAGAGCTGCGAGGCAGCAATCAGGGATCAGCAGCCGGAAGAGACAGACGCACCAACAGGGAAGTAGCCTATGTTGCGACTTTTACGAGTTCCTAACCAGGAGCGAATTTTATATCATCATCTGTGTGCTTCAATAATTTAGTTTTTTGAGTTTCTGCGTGTTTATTTAATATTTGATAGCCACAGATCTCCCGTTTTCGTTCGCATCAGAAGGTAAACTGATTTTGTGACATATTACAAGTTCCTAATCAGGGGCTAATTATTTTGTTTCATCTGAGTGCTTCGGTAGTTAGGTTTCTGAATCTCTGCGTATTTAATTTATTAGACACAGTTCCTGCGTTTTCATGGATGTCTACAGCAGAGGTGCGCAGCACATGCCGATAGTTCGTTTATCTGCATCGTTTAGTTTTCCACGGTCTTTAGTATGGTCAGGGACTGCGACTGTTGTGTGCGGATGCGAGCCGAGTTGGTGACACTTCTCTCTCAGCTTCAGGCTGTGATGGCTTCGGTTACACAGCTTGAGGCTGCAGTGGATGGGCAGCACTGTTGTGGGGATCCAACGGACGTCCAGCACGTCGAGCCCTTCGATCGGTCCTAACCGGTGGCCAGCCCAATTACTGCTCGCAGTGAGGCTGACCCCTCACCTCTGGTCGAGTAGAAGGTCGCACAGGGGCGAATCAGGCGGCGAAAGACTACCCAGGCGGCCGCACGTAATGCCTCCCGGTTTGTCTGACAAACAGGTTCCAGGTGCTGTCTGTGGCTGACACTGTCGCTGAGCCAGATGTTGTCGCCTGTTCTGTTTCAAAAGAAAACTCTCAGCCCGCAACAACTGAGCAATCATAGAGGGTGTGATTACTGATAGTTCGGAGCTCCAGCGTTAGGCGCGTTATGGGGCCCCTTAGAGACATGGCTGCCAAAAAACGAGATGTGGCTTAAATTCAAAGAAATAGTATCGGCAGCAATTGAGAGATTTATACCACGTAAATTAACAAACGATGGAGATGATCCTCCTTGCTACACAAAATGGGTTGGAACACTGTTGAAGAAACAATGAAACAAACATGCCAAATTTAAACAGACGCAAATCCCCAAGATTGGCGATCTTTTATAGAAGCTGGAAATTTAGCGTGGACATCAATGCGCGACGCTTATAACTGGTTCCACAGCGAAACTTTGTCCCGAAACCTGGCAGAAAATCCAAAGAGATTCTGGTTGTGTGTGAAGTATGTTAGCGGCAAGAAAAAACCAATGCCTTCTCTGCGCAATAGCAAAGGAGATATTATAGAAGACAGTGCTGCCAAAGCAGAGTTACTAAACACAGCCTTCCGAAATGCCTTCCCAAAAGAAGACGAAGTAAATATTCCACAATTCGAATCAAGAACAGCTGCCAACATGAGTAACGTAGAAGTAAATATCCTCGGAGTAGTGAAACAACTTAAATCACTTCATAAAAGCAAGTCTTCTGGTCCATACTGTACACCAATTAGATTTCTTTCAGAGTATGCTGATGCATTAGCTCCATACTCAACAATCATATACAACCGTTCGCTCGACGAAAGATCCGTACCCAAAGACTGGATTGTTGCATAGGTCACACTAATATTCAAGAAAGATAGTGGGAGTAATCCAGTAAATTACAGGTCCATATCATTAACGTCGATATGCAGCACGATTTTGGAACATATATTGTGTTCGAACATTATGAATTACTACGAACGAAACGGTCTATTGATACACAGTCAACGTGGATTTAGAAAATATCGTTCCTGTGAAACACAACTAGCTCTTTATTTGCTGCTGAGTGATATCGACAAGGGATTTTAGATTGATACGGCATTTCTAAATTTCCCGAAGGCTTTTGACACTGTACCACAAAAGCGGCTTGTAGTGAAATTGCGTGCTTATGGAATATCGTCTCATTTATGTGACTTCATTTGTGATTTCCTGTGAGAGAGGTCACAGTTCATAGTAACTGACGGAAAGTCATCCAGTAGAACAGAAGTGATTCCTGGCGTTCCCCAACTTAGTATTATAGGCCCTTTGCTGTTCCCTGTCTATATCAACGATTTGGGAGACAATCTGAGCAGCCGTTTTAGGTTGTTTGCAGACGACACTATTGTCTATCAACTAATAAAGTCATCAGAAGATCAAAACAAATTGCAAAACTATTGAGAAAATATATCTGAATGGTGCGAAAATTGGCAGTTAACCCTAAATAACGAAAAGTGTGAGGTCATCCACATGAGTGCTAAAAGGAATCCGTTAAACTTCCGTTACACGATAAGTCAAATCTAAAGGCCGTAAATTCAACTAAATACCTAGGAATTACAATTACGGAAAACTTAAATTGCAAAGAACACATAGAAAATGTGGGGAAGGCTAACCAAAGACTGCGTTTTACTGGCAGGACACTTGGAAAATGTAACAGATCCACTAAGGTGACTGCCTACACTACGCTTGTCCGTCCTCTTTTAGAATACTGTTGTGCGGTGTGAGATCCATGCCAGGTAGGATTGACGGAGTACATGGAAAAAGTTGAAAGAAGTGCAGCACGTTTTGTATTATCGTGAAATATGGGAGAGAGTGTCACTGAAATTATACAGAATTTGGGATGGATATCATTAAAACAAAGGCGTTTTTCGTTGCGCCGGAATCTTCTCACGAAATTTCAATCTCCAACTTTCTCCCCCGAATCCGAAAATATTTCGTTGACACCGACCTACATAGAAACGATCACCACGATAAAATAAGGGAAATCAGAGCTCGTACGAAAAGATATAGGTGTTTGATCTTTCTGTGCGCTATACGAGTTTGTAATAATAGAGAATAGTGAAGATGGTTCGATGAACCCTCTGCCAGGCACTTAAATCTGATTTCAGAGTATCCAGGCAGATGTAGATGTAGAACACTCTGCGACTAGTATAAGGCCACCCGAGCGCATTAGGGTTGTTTGTGTTTAGTGTCGTTCGTGTTTAGTGTTGTTACCAGAATCAATAGGGTACATACGGGAAATTAACAGCGTCACATGTTTCGTGATTACTGAGAGTGCAGTGTACTCATATCAAACAGAGTTATCACAATGTCCCAGAGTTTGAAAGGTCCTAATTGTGGGTCTCCAGTAGGCCGACTGGCCGAACGGTGTAATATCTACACTCCTGGAAATTGAAATACGAACACCGTGAATTCATTGTCCCAGGAAGGGGAAACTTTATTGACACATTCCTGGGGTCAGATACATCACATGATCACACTCAGAGAACCACAGGCACATAGACACAGGCAACAGAGCATGCACAATGTCGGCACTAGTGCAGTGTATATCCACCTTTCGCAGCAATGCAGGCTGCTATTCCCCCATGGAGACGATCGTAGAGATGCTCGATGTAGTCCTGTGGAACGGCTTGCCATGCCATCTCCATCTGGCGCCTCAGTTGGACTAGCGTTCGTGCTGGACGTGCAGACCGCGTGAGACGACGCTTCATCCAGTCCCAAACATGCTCAATGGGCGACACATCCGGAGATCTTGCTCGCCAGGGTAGTTGACTTACACCTTCTAGAGCACGTTGGGTGGCACGGGCTACATGCGGACGTGCATTGTCCTGTTGGAACAGCAAGTTCCCTTGCCGGTCTAGGAATGGTAGAACGATGGGTTCGATGACGGTTTGGATGTACCGTGCACTATTCAGTGTCCCCTCGACGATCACCAGAGGTGTACGGCCAGTGTAGGAGATCGCTCTCCACACCACGATGCCGGGTGTTGGCCCTGTGTGCCTCTGTCGTATGTAGTCCTGATTGTGGCGCTCACCTGCCCGGCGCCAAACACGCATACGACCATCATTGGCACCAAGGCAGAAGCGACTCTCATCGCTGAAGACGACACGTCTCCATTCGTCCCTCCATTCACGCCTGTCGCGACACCACTGGAGGCGGGCTGCACGTTGTTGGGGCGTGAGCGGAAGACGGCCTAACGGTGTGCGGGACCGTAGCCCAGCTTCATGGAGACGGTTGCGAATGGTCCTCGCCGATACCCCAGGACCAACAGTGTCCTTAATTTGTCCTGTCGCGACACCACTGGAGGCGGGCTGCACGTTGTTGGGGCGTGAGCGGAAGACGGCCTAACGGTGTGCGGGACCGTAGCCCAGCTTCATGGAGACGGTTGCGAATGGTCCTCGCCGATACCCCAGGACCAACAGTGTCCTTAATTTGCTGGGAAGTGGCGGTGCGGTCCCCTACGACACTGCGTAGGATCCTACGGTCTTGGCGTGCATCCGTGCGTCGCTGCGGTCCGGTCCCAGGTCGACGGGCACGTGCACCTTCCGCCGACCACTGGCGACAAGATCGATGTACTGTGGAGACCTCACGCCCCACGTGTTGAGCAATTCGGCGGTACGTCCACCCGGCCTTCTGCATGCCCACTGTACGCCCTCGCTCAAAGTCAGTCAACTGCACATACGGTTCACGTCCACGCTGTCGCGGCATGCTACCAGTGTTAAAGACTGCGATGGAGCTCCGTATGCCACGGCAAACTGGCTGACACTGACGGCGGCGGTGCACAAATGCTGCGCAGCTAGCGCCATTCGACGGCCAACACCGCGGTTCCTGGTGTGTCCGCCGTGCCGTGCGTGTGATCATTGCTTGTACAGCCTTCTCGCAGTGTCCGGAGCAAGTATGGTGGGTCTGACACACCGGTGTCAATGTGTTCTTTTTTCCATTTCCAGGAGTGTAGATTCGTTGGGCATTCTCACGTGACAGTGACGTAATGTTGGACTTAGAGGGCAGATACATTAGGTATCAAGTTTGTAGCTGGCGTCGTCTATCCACAAGCAAGTTGGATCGCCGTATTGTGTACCACGGACGTCACAACCCCTTCATATCTTCGCCTGCTGTCCCATAAAAGGTAATGGACTCCCTGTTAACAGTCCGTGACATCTCACAGCACTGGTTGGAGGCTACAATCAGTCACAATAGGTAATTAGCGTCCCATGCATAGGCTGCCGTTAACATCACTATACATACTGCTGCGTCTGGAGTAGTGCTGTGACCATGAAGCATGGACTGCTGACGAATGTGTTCCGCGGTGGATCGCCGCATGTCACTACCTCTCATGACCACGGTCGATGAGTGCGGCGGCGCTCTGAGTAGACGACCCATTCTTCCAATTTTTAAGAGCACAGCGGTCTTATTTCTGGTGTCACGGTGTGCGCGGTCATCGGGTATGACTTCACAGCTGGTAGGGGTGAGCAAACCCTGACAGCGCAGTGGGACGCCACGGATGTTCTGTATCATCATGTGGTACCTCTCCTGCAACAGGTACCACCATTTATCAATACGACAATGCTCATCCACATAAGATACGTGTCTCTATGAACTGCGTGCGTGATGTTGAAGTACTCCTCTGGCCAGGCAGATTCTCAGATCTGTCTCAAATATACGTTGGACCAGCTCGCCGTCAACTACATCCCAGTGACAACATCCACGATATCAAATACCAGTTGCAACAGTTGTGGATAATCTTACCTTAGGACAGGTACGGGCTTTTGTTGAAGTTTCGAGAACATACCTTCACTGAGGAGTCAAGCAGTATATTGCTCCTTCCTACGTATATCTCACGAAGAGACCATGAGGATAAAATCAGACAGATTAGAGCCCACACAGAGGCATACCGACAATCTTTCTTTCCACGAACAATACGAGACTGGAATAGAAGGGAGAACCGATAGAGATACTCAAAGTACCCTCCGGCACACACTGGAGTATGGATGTAGATATAGATGTAGACTTTATGACAACCTTGCCAACAGAATCACTGCATTCATCCAGCCTAGAGGAAGTACATCGCCATACCGATGAAGGGGGTCGTACTACCAAGTTCTTTCTCAATTTGTCTCGAATTTGAAACCACTTCAATAACAACGAATATCCCCTCAATCCGTGAAGTTTCATTGTTCTCTTCTGGTGTTTCGCTTTTCTCTTAGGCAGTGCATTTAATAATCTTATAAACATGAGCAGTTCTGGGTAAATATTTGGTGAACCATAGGTTACATGTGGGTTAATAACCCTGGCTGTATTCTCAGTTCAGTTGCCTTCTTTCCGGAGAAGGAGACAGCGTACATGCATTTCACTTCTTCATTGTCATTAATATCGATCAACCGAACACCAGATCCAAGATGTCATTCCAATACTGTGAGAAGGAATATAGATCATTGTAAGACGATACAAAAATAAATGATGAAGAAACTATCTCCCAAAAATAGGTAAGCAGACAAAAATAATATTTGGTGTACTCAACTACACTGCAAATTGAAAAAAAACTATCTAAAGAAAGAAAAGGCATAAAATATGAAGTAATAGAAACAACTAAGGAGCATTATAGCCCAAAGTTCCTCTTCATTGACGTATAAGATACAATAACTGAAGTCATATGACTCTCTTTGGCGGAACGACAACCTTAGAAAAGTTTCAAATTGGTCCTGTTATCGAAGCTGACTTGCCGCTGGTGCAATGCTTGAGACGCTGTAAGGTCTATTGCGATGGAGATATTGCGAGATAAGAGCTTCATAACGTGACCTGACAATACCGAGACACTTAACAACAGAACTGGTAATCCCGAAGTCCATGAATTATTTTTTTTTAAGTCATCAGTCTTCTGATTGTTTTGAAGGGCCCGCCACGAATTCCACTCCTGTGTCAACCTCTTCATCTCAGAGTAGCGCTTGCAATATTTAGTGATTGTTGAAGAATACTCAGTATTGTAGAACACTCGGTATTGTGCCGTTTATTGGAACTGAACTACACTTCTCGAACAATCACTATATACACACAAACAAAACAAATAACATGTAGACAACAATTCATCAAGAGTGTCGGTGAGGTCCGTTGGAGCTGGTCCTAGTTCGGGGAGGAACAGGCTGTACTGCTGCTGCGCTGGCCTTATAAAGCCGGCGGAGGTCGCGCGGAGTACTCCAACTTTCCCTGTGTCTGTGAGGCGACCTCTGCAGAAAAAGGTTCGCATTAGACTCTAGCAAGTTCTGTTTATTTTGAAGAATTGTTTTCCTCTTGGTTGCGCCTGCAAGTGCTTGTGTATGTTATATGGTACACAGCGGTGTCTGGAGTGTAGTCTGCCTGGCAGGGGCCGTCTGTGGCAGACGTAACAGTTGTATTCCAATCTCTGTCTTCCTCTACAGTTTTCTCCCTCTACAGCTCCCTCTAGTACCATAGAAGAAAAAACCCTGACGTCTTAACAGATGTCCTATCATCCTATCCCTACTCCTTGTCATTGTTTTCCACATATTCCTTTCCTCCCCATTTCTCCACAGAACCTTCTCATTCCTTATCGTATCAGTCCACCTAATTCTCACTATTCATCCTTAGCACCACATCCCAAATGCTTCGATTATCTTCTGTTGCGGTTTTCCCATACTCCATGTTTCACTACCATACAATGTTGTGCTCCACATGCACATTCCCAGAAATTTCTTCCTCAAATTAAGACCTATGTCTGATACTAGTAGACTTCTCTTGGCCAGGAATGCCCTTTTTGCCAGTGATAGTCTGCTTTTGATGCCCTTCTTCTCTGTCCATCGTTGGTTATTTTGCTACCTAGGTAGCAGATTTTTTTAACATCATCTACTTTGTGACCGTCAATCGTGATGTTAATTTTCTCGCTGTTCTCATTTCTGCTACCTCTCATTACTTTCGTCTTTCTTCGATTTATTCTCAGTTCATATTCCATACTCATTAGACTGTTCTTTCCGTTCAGCAGAAGCTGTAATTCTTCTTCACTTGAACTCAGGATAGCAATGTCATCAGCGAATCACATCGCTGATATCCTTTCACCTTGAATTTTAATTGCACTCCTGAACCTTTTTTTTTATTTCCATCATTTCTTTTTTGGTGTACAGATCAAATAGCTGGGGCAGGAGAGTACATCCATGTCCCACATCTTTTTTAATCATAGCACTTCGTTCTTGGTGGTCCACTCATATTATAGCCTCTTGGCTGCATCAAATTCAGGTCTTAATTTAAGGAACAAATTTCTGAGAATATACGTTTGGAGGGCAGCATTGAGTGACAGTGAGACATGGATTGTATGAGAGTGAGACATATACTGTTGGAAAACCGGAACAGGAGATAACAGAAGCGTCTGAGATGTGATGCTAAAGAATAATCTTCAAGATTAGGTGGACTGATAACGTAAGGAACGAGGAGGTTCTCCACAGAATTGGTGAGAAAAGTAGTGCATGGAAAACATCGACATGAAGAAAGGACAGGATGATAGGACGTCTGTTAGGAGAATAACTTCCATTCTACTAGAGGGACCTATAGAGGTTAAAACATGAGAGGAAGGCAGAGATTAGGATACATCCATCAAGTAATTGAGGACATAGGTTGCAAGTGCTATTCTGAGACGAAAAGGTTGGCACCACAGAGACATTCGTGTCAAACAGCATTAAACCAGTAGGAAAACTGACGACTCAAACAAAAAAAATTATAATCGTAGGCACTGATAAGATAAGGTATGAATAGGCTCCGTGTAGAATCGGCGGCGAAACGAACACATGGAACACATTGAAAAGGATAAAGGGCAGAATGATAGGAGAGTCGTTAAGACATCAGAGAATAACTTCAGTGATACTAGAGGAGGTAACACAGGGCAAAAATTGTAGGAGATGAGAGGAATACATTCAGAAAATTGTTAAGGTCTATGGTGCAGGTGCTGCTCGTGATCACGAGAATGGCGTAAGAGAGGAATTCAGGGCTGGCCGCATCAAATCTTTCAGAAGACAAACAATGCACAAGATAGACTCCTGACCTGCTCGTATAGCTTGGCACGGTACGTGTTATCTTTGTAAACGAGCCAAATGTGGATCGTACCCACACTGAGTAACTATAATTAATGTAAACTGGTCAGCCAGACTGGTTTCAGGCTGTTTTCCACGCTCATTTGGGCAAGTTTTAGGGTGAACACTAGTTTCTTCCTCAGGAAACACTACACACAACAATTAAAATACAGCAACACACAAAACAAAATGTATTCGTTTCATAGACAAATGGCGACTTTTCTCTCCTGTAGATTAACTGATGACTATGGGAAGAAGAAGGGCATCCGGCCACAAAGTTAAATAGTAAAGTAAAATTTGCCAAATAGCGGTGTTCATACGACGGGGTAAATGCTAGGAAAGATAGGGCATGTGATCGACTTCAGGATACATAACCAGTGCTACGAGTACTGATAGAAATGGTACAGATAGGCACATTTCAATTGCTATTTTCGCATTTCTGACCGGAATGGAAAAAGCTGTAATTTTAGATTGGAGGCCAGATACATACAGGAGTGTGTTGAAAAGTAATTCCTCCGATTTTTATGAGAAAACTCTTAAAGCTCTTTAAATAAAACAAAAGCTGTTAACATTCTATGTCTTTATTCTTCATGTCTACTTACAGGGTGGTCCATTGATCGTGACCGGGCCAAATATCTCACGAAATAAGCGTCAAACGAAAAAACTTCAAAGAAAGCAACTTGTCTAGCTTGAAGGGGGAAACCAGATGGCGGTATGGTTGGCCCATAAGATGGCACTGCCATAGGTCAAACGGATATCAACTGCGCTTTTTTTATATAGGGACCAGAACTTTTTATTTGAGATTCGTGTAGTATGTAAAGAAATATGAATGCTTCAGCTGGACCACTTTTTTCGCTTTGTGACAGATGGCGCTGTAATAGTCACAAACATATGGCTCACAATTTCAGACGAACAGTTGGTAACAGGTAGATTTTGTAAATTAAAATACACAACTTAGGTACGTATGAACATTTTATTTTGGTTGTTCCAATGTAATACATATACCTTTGTGAAATTATCATTTCTGAGAACGCCTGCTGTTACAGCGTGATTACTTGTAATTAGCGCATTAATGAAATAAATGCTCAAAATGATGTCCGTGAACCTCAATGCATTTGGCAATACGTGTAACGGCATTCCTCTCAACAGCGAGTCGTTCGCCTTTCCTAATATCCGCACATGCATTGACAATGCGCTGACGCATGTTGTCAGGCGTTGTCGGTGGATCAAGATAGCAAATATCCTTCAACTTTCAGCACAGAAAGAACTCTGCGGACGTCAGATCCGGTGTACGTGTGGGCCATGGTATGGTGCTTCGACGACCAATCGACCTATCATGAAATATGGTAATCAGTACCGCTTCGACCGCACGCGAGCTATGTGCCGGACGTCCATCGTGTTGGAGGTACATCGCCATTCTGTGATGCAGTGAAACATCTCGTAGTAACATCGGTAGAACATTACGTAGGAAATCAGCATACATTGCACCATTTAGATTGCCATAGATGAATGGGGGCCAATTATCCTTCCTCCCATAATGCCGCATAAGGTCGCTGATGTTCCACTTGTCGCAGCCATCGTGGATTGTCCGTTGCCCAGTAGAGCATATTATGCCGGTTGTTAGTGAATGACGCTTCGTCGCTAAATAGAACGGGCGCAAAAAATCTATCATCGTCCCGTAATTTCTCTTCTGCTCAGTGGCAGGACTGTACACGACTTTGAAAGTCGTCGCCATGCAATTCCTGGTGCATAGAAATATGGTACGGATGCAATCGATGTTGATGTAGCATTCTCAACACCGACGTTTTTGAGAATTCCGATTCTCGCGCAGTTTGTCTGTTACTTATGTGCGGATTAGCTGCGACAGCAACTAAAACACGTTCTTGGACATCATCATTCATTGCAGGTCGTGGTTGACGTTTCATTTGTGGCTGAACGCTTCCTGTTTCCTTAACTATTCGGCGAACGGTCCGGACACTTGGATGATGTCGTCCAGGATACCGAGCAGCATACATAGCACACGCCCGTTGGGCATTTTGATCACAACAGACACACACCAACACGATATCGACCTTTTCCGCAATTGGTAAATGGTCCATTTTAACACGGGTAATGTATCACGAAGCAAATACCGTCCGCACTGGGGGAATGTTACGTGATACCACGTACTTATAAGTTTGTGACTATTACAGCGCCATCTATCACAAAGCGATAAAAGTGGTCCAACTAAAACATTCATATTTCTTTACGTTCTACAAGAATATGTAATAAAAAAGAGGGTTTCTATTTTTAAAAAAAACGCTGTTGATATCCGTTTGACCGATGGCAGCGACATCTAGCAAGCCAAGCATAGCGCCATCTGGTTTCCCCCTTCAGGCTAGGCGAGTTTCGTTCTTTGTAGTTTTTTCGTTTGATGTGGTGGTGTGTTGGGGCTTATGGGCGCTCAACATCGAGGTCATCAGCGCCCTGACACACATTAAAAGGAACGAACGTGGACAGACCTAAGAAAACTAAAGCACACACTCAAAGAAAGCAGGAAAAGAAGGAAAATGTTACATAAGAAAGTAAAACCTAAGGAAAGGGGAAACATAGCAACAAGAATGTCACAGGGAATTGTTATTGGCTGCCCACTTACATAAAATATGGGCTAGCTTGTCACACAGTGAGCAAATTAAAATCCTCTCCCTAAAATCTTTGTAAAAACATTTGACATGTCACAGAACTTTATACTCATTGCGTGAGATATTTGGCCCGGTCATTACCAAAGGGCCACCCTGTACATACAGAGGGCTCCTAATTGTAGCGTATAACGGGATGGTGTGTGACGTAAATACGTCTGTGTCTGAGAAACAGCTTACTGTAATAGAGTTCCGAATTCGAAGAGTTTGCTTACACAAAGAGCACCTCCTCCTCAGCACGACAATGGCGACCGCACACGAGCGCTGCGACACCTGCAACAATCCGACGGCTTGGGTTATCTGTCAAGGATCATCCCCCGTACAGTCTCGACTTGTCCCCACCCGATTTTCATCCGTTTCCAAAACGTAAGGAACGCCTTCGAGGACTTCACTTTGATAGTGATGAAGCACTGCAAGCAGAGGTGATGTTGTGGCTGCGTTAAGACACATCCTACAGTAACAGTGTTAACAAACCGGTCTCTCATTAGCAGATACTTGTTCGTCGCCAGGGTCACTATATTGATAAAGAAGTATGTAGGCATGAATAATAAAGATATAGAATGTTAATAACGTTTGTTTTGTTTAGAAAGCTTTACTTTTTCACATAAAAATCCGGACGCATTGCTTTTCAGCGCACATTCGTAATATAGCCTACAGTAGTTGTGATAAATATTCAAATCACGGTCTCGCCCTATTTGGATTGCAACACTTCAGGGTACCGCGGTGCCTAATAATAACCGGAATGTTCACCCACCGCAGACAGTCCACTCACGAACGTTTTTATGCTCGTAATTACTGTTCAGTTAACATGGGGCGACCCAAATATCAATTCCGCCGCTGAACGATGTGTGCTATTTTACAGCGTCTGGCGCATTCGAACAGAAACAGATGGTAAACTTTCAAAATGACCCTCCTGGCTGGTAAAATTATGTTTATGAACGACAGTAACTAAAGCTCGTGATGCACGCTCCACGCCACACAACTTACCATTTTAACATTTACTCACATACACACAAATACACAACTGAGTTTATGCATTATCTATACTTGACAAGGAATTAAAATACAAGGTGAAAGGATATCAATGACACGATTCGCTGATGACATTGCTATCCTGAGTGAAAGTGAAGAAGAATTAAATGATCTGCTGAACAAAATGAACAGTCTAATGAGTACACAGTATGGTTTGAGAGTAAATCGGAGAAAGACGAAGGTAATGAGAAGTGGTAGAAATGAGAACAGCGAGAAACTTAACATCAGGATTGATGGTCACGAAGTCAATGAAGTTAAGGAATTCTGCTACCTAGGCAGTAAAATAACCAATGACGGACGGAGCAAGGAGGACATCAAAAGCAGATTCGCTATGGCAAAAAAGACATTTCTGGCCAAGAGAGGTCTACTAATATCAAATACCGGCCTTAATTTGTGGAAGAAATTTCTGAGGGTGTACGTCTGGAGTACAGCATTGTATGGTAATGAAACATGGACTGTGGGAAAACCGGAACAGAAGAGAATCGAAGCATTTGAGATGTGGTGCTATAGACGAATGTTGAAAATTAGGTGGACTGATAAGGTAAGGAATGAGGAGGTTCTACGCAGAATCGGAGAGGGATGGAATATGTGGAAAACACTGATAAGGAGAAGGGACAGGATGATAGGACATCTGCTAAGACATGAGGGAATGACTTCCATGGTACTAGAGGGAGCTGTAGAGGGCAAAAACTGTAGAGGAAGGCAGAGATTGGAATACGTCAAGCAAATAATTGAGGACGTAGCTTGCAAGTGCTACTCAGAGATGAAGAGGTTAGCACAGGAAAGGAATTCGTGTCGGGCCGCATCAAACCAGTCAGTAGACTGATGACCAAAAAAAAAAAAAAAAAATACTTGACAAAGTGGCAGCATTCTGTAACGTAAAAAATTTTCAAAAATGTGAAGTACAGAAAGTGTAGCGAGAAAGCAGCAAATATGTCGAATCGTTAAGAAATCATTACACAAAATATACGCAAAATATAAAGCACCAGTTTCGCAGTTTGTGTGTCATATCTAATGATTAACCGTACTTTTAAAAAAATATTATTTATATTGAAGGGTTAAAAATTTCGGAATGATACAAAAAAAAACTGTGTTCGCAGTTCGTATTCGCAGCGCAGATTTTTCATTAAAATATCGCATTAAAAGAATCATAACCTAGTGTTTCATATTAATATGTAATTTAATTATCAATCCTGTACTAAAATGGTTACACAGAGTATTATAAAGGTTACAGTACACATAAATCACAAGTTTGGAATGTCGCTGGCCACTGTGCGTTCGATGGGCCAGCTACGTAATCCCTTTACGACGTTTTTGCATTTTATTCTCGCGCTGCCGTAGCCCTCGCATTCGCTCGGCACTGGACTTTCTATGCTTTCTGGATTCGTCCCGACACGAGCTTCCTCTGACTTGCGTCTTCTATAATTACGCCCATGTTTGCGAGTTATATGAGGGACATCGTTGATTGTTTTGTAATTTTCAATTTAACACCAATTTTCACTTATATTCCAAAGAATATTCTTATTGCATTACTTCTGAGACTTCTAGAGCTCCGCCAGCTCTTTACAATGTCACCCGAATCAATGTCTTAGCTAAATGCGTTTCCATTATTCACCAATTTGTAACTTTACACAAAGCTAATCGTAATTGTGAAGCGCATGCGCCCACAATTACACGCTGACGTCACAAGTGAAACAAATACTGCACGACAAACACATTAAACACATGATCCATCCATTGTGGTCTGAACCAGTGTTGAAGGATTGTTAGTCTCGTAGTTATTAGGGATTCAGATCTCGCGGTATTCTGTCACAGAAGTTCGACCGACGAGTGAATGCACGTTTTCACATCAATAAATTTGTAAGTTAATGTTCCGCGGACAACATGTGTATGTTTCTGAGTGTCCATTGATCACGGCGTATACAGTCGATTGGGCAAGTTCATCACTCCTAGTTCATCACTTTCTCGGGTGCAGCCTGGTGCTTGGTTGACTTGGGGATGGAAGGACTGGGCAAACACGGTGTGAAAACTATTCGTGACATCTTAAATACACTTTATTACAATGACCTAGTTCTTTGACAGATATATAGAAGTTAAGAATACAATGAAAAATGTCAACTATAGTCACCGGCTAATCTGTGTGCTTCATTTGTTAGACTGGTCAAGGCACTGAGGCGTCATGTAACACACAGACACAAAATTATAGTAAAGTGCGAGTGACAACAATTGCTGAAATTTACAGGTTAGATACTGTCATTAACCACAAGAATACCTTTTCTCTGAAAACAGTTAAATTTGAACTGAATACAGTGAAGTCCCACTAATTTGTAATCGCACATGTGTGTTCAAAACTGGGAACAAAACACACACCCTCAAGGTAACTACTGGCAATATCAGATGTTACAAACGGACATACATCTAAAATTCACACCGAGGTGTCCAAAAGTTAATGAATGCACATGCGCTTGAATAAGAACTGAAACGTTAACAGTGGACAAGACCTATAAAAGGTATTTAAACTTGATTTTGAAGCCAAATTATTTCAATAAACGCAAGTGTATTTGCGCTATAACAGGGTGAGTTATTGTAATACTCTAAAGTCAACAATTAAATAATGGGCGAACCGGGGTTCAAGCATAACATAAATTAATAGCTTAATCAAAATCAACTCCATATGAGATAAATGCCAATAGTCGTAACACGCTAACCCCCTTCGCTGTGGCTTGCTGCACTCCAAGTTACTGTGCCCAGCAAAAGGCAGCTCCTGTAAACACACTAGAAGAAGCAGAATTAATTCACTAATTTTTCTTACGTATGATCCTGATGGGAGAGCCCATTCAAAGGAAGCTCAAGCGAGGAGCGTATTGCAGAACTGTTTTATGAACCACAGAATTTAAAAGGCAGCTGTTCTTAAAACATCATCACAAAACTCAGTAATACTGAGGCTGAGTTGCACTGCATACCATTTAACTATCTGAAATATGCTTTTCCGACCCCAGAAAATAGGATCTACATCAGACAATAATATGGGGAGTAGAATAGACAACAGCATCTGTTAAAACCACTAAAGAGATTAAAAGACTTCGTCGCACAGCGAACTTTCTTGCGCTAAGACCACAACGTACAACACAACTACACTCCTGGAAATGGAAAAAAGAACACATTGACACCGGTGTGTCAGACCCACCATACTTGCTCCGGACACTGCGAGAGGGCTGTACAAGCAATGATCACACGCACGGCACTGCGGACACACCAGGAACCGCGGTGTTGGCCGTCGAATGGCGCTAGCTGCGCAGCATTTGTGCTCCGCCGCCGTCAGTGTCAGCCAGTTTGCCGTGGCATACGGAGCTCCATCGCAGTCTTTAACACTGGTAGCATGCCGCGACAGCGTGGACGTGAACCGTATGTGCAGTTGACGGACTTTAAGCGAGGGCGTATAATGGGCATGCGGGAGGCCGGGTGGACGTACCGCCGAATTGCTCAACACGTGGGGCGTGAGGTCTCCACAGTACATCGATGCAAGCCGTTCCACAGGACTACATCCAGCATCTCTACGATCGTCTCCATGGGAGAATAGCAGCCAGCATTGCTGCGAAAGGTGGATATACACTGTACTAGTGCCGACATTGTGCATGCTCTGTTGCCTGTGTCTATGTGCCTGTGGTTCTGTCAGTGTGATCATGTGATGTATCTGACCCCAGGAATGTGTCAATAAAGTTTCCCCTTCCTGGGACAATGAATTCGCGGTGTTCTTATTTCAATTTCCAGGAGTGTATATCCATATTACGAAAACCATTTTCACTGGTATGTTTGTATGCACAACAAAAACCACATACATGTCTATAAATGGTGGCACATAAAATTAGAATAACATATTAGAATAACACATCCTACACATGAAGTTCAAGATTACATAATATTATGAATCAATATGAAACTTTACAAGTGATGTTCAATGATTAAGTACTTGCACCAGACAGATCCGTTTCACTGGAACTGAAACATTAATTTAGTGTTCATTATCAAGTCTCACAGGCCAGCGCCTGTGTAACAAAATTACAAAACACACAAAATTCACGATCCGTTCCTGTAAGAAAAAACTGATACACAAAAATTATCCCTGGTTCGATGTTTTTCGATCCGTTCAGATAAGATACATTTTCTTCCGCTAGTCTGGCATGAGAAAAACGATGTAAAGCTACGAAGTAAAGGTTCACTCGTATGAGGCTATGTCCATTGGCAATTCAAAATTGATTTGGCATAATTATGGGATCAAGTTGTGAAATTCTCCTCAGCACAAGGTTTCTCTTCTCTACTTTCGTCACACATCAATGTGTGTTTACTGAGCAAAGTATTCATAACGTCTGTAATCACAACCTACCTGTATTCAGAACTGTCCAAGTCTATGATCTGGTCTCTACTGTTCTTGTTTCTGTTAGCTATGTACAAGCTACTGACCTTTTATTAATGTTCAGTCTTTCAATGCCTGAAACTTCGTGAAAGCTTAAGCAGATTATAGATTGCTTCCACTTGTTCAAGAGTCCAAACATTATTTAATTCATGATCATGAAATGCATCCCATCGTCCCTTCTCACCTAGCAAACAACATCAGTTCAAAATTAAACAGTGTTCATCGCTGTCTACAATTTTCCTCTGAAACGCATAAATTGTCTCTCATGCACAGTACTTTCAGTTCACTGATCACAATCTTCTTGATTGTTAGACTGGCACAGGTGAAGATAAGCTCATTGGGTTGTACATGCAAATACCACATATACATTGTTTACTCTTACACAGATCTACCAAACAGGCCTGGCTCGTTTGTTGTCGGTGTTGGGCAGGTGGCTGAATGAGTGTTCGTAGCGCAGCAATGGCAGAATTCCAGGACATCTTCCTGCAGAGTTCCTTAGGGCAACCAGCAAGTGGTCAGGCAGTGCGTGGAACAGGTAGATAGCAGCCTCATGGACTTGCTCCTCGGCATGTCGAATTTAGTCAGCTGAGTGTCGTACGGTGTCGTGTGCCGTGCGACGTCGGCGTCATACCAAACCCATCTCACGTACCCCAGGTATGGCCAAAGTCACCACACCTGTGCAGCTCCAGCGTGTCAGACGCCTCGTTCCCTAAGATGATTATCTACTCCCTACTGTCTCTCTTTCTCAAGTCTCTTCTTGATGCATAACTCAGACAATAGAGAACAGTATTGCAAAAATACATTATCAACAAATACTCAAATAGAAAGTTATATTCCTTCAGCATAGGATATTCCTTTTTTCTACAGTTAATATGTGAAAATTAGAATTAATCATTTATGAAAAAAATTCACTCTAAAATTATGTTCTCTATAATTATTCTGAATACTTACTTCTTTTTCTCAGGCATAATTCCCATCACCATTTATCTACATAGAAATTAACCACAAACAACACTGTGCAGGACTATTGCTTAATACTGATGCCTTATTCATTAAATATGTTCTTACATTTATTCCTATAAAGTACAGGCTAGATCTCTGGGTCTGTATTGTTAGTGAGTTTGTTCATATGTGATTATTCCTTCACCCATGCAGTACGTTATTACATGTCCACTGATACTCTTGCGAACATCTCGCTATTTCCTTCTACATCGCAACCAACTACTGCACCAATGCATGTAACGTACGCATTCTGCTCGCACTCTCCTTACTACCCTCACGATCTTTTTGTTCATCGTCGTTTCATCCTTGATTATCAATTTTTGTTTGCTGCTCGTCTGCCGCTTCATTTACTTTTACCGTTGCTATTTCACCTACCATAACAACTGATTTTTACTGAAACATACCAAGCGTACACATAATATTGTTCACTGTTAACACTAAAAATACTGTACAACATAGTTCCTTTACCCCACAGATTATTTTATTATATTACATCATTCTTAACTCCTTACCTTGCTTTGGTGCTGCAGCTGCTTACACACCTTGGAGCTTCGTGATTTTAATGGTCTGTATAGCAATTATTTTGCTATCCACCGTTTCCGTAGTTGTCCTTTATTGCCGTACCTAGAAGTCTCACCTTTTGTAACACAAATCTCTCAATTTCCGTATGGGTTTCTTCCAGTTGCTCAGGCATCAATCCTGATAAAAGTACAGGGAAACGCACAGCAAATTTACACATCCTACTCTCATTAGACCTTCGTACCCACATGAAAAATTGCATATATTCTTAATCGTTAACCTAATACCTCTGGCTCAGTGCTATCTTGCAGCTAGCTGAATCACAAAAATCTATTTCTCTCCCTATACTGGTTATCTCTTCTCCAATTGTTTCGCCATTCACCTGGCCAGCATTAGCTCCGGCGCTTCACTGATTTCTTTCCTTCGAGGTGACTGCCCCGTTCTCAATTTTGATTCTCCTGTTCATATCTTTCTGTTTGGAAGTGAGTCTCTCGATGTGTACTGGCTCCTTTACTCCTGCACGATGATTATCCCCAAGCTACGGAAGTAATTCCTAGACTGTTCTCATATCTTGCATATTTCTGTCTGCTATCGTAATTTCTTTTGTACACGATATTGCAACTTCATCAAACTGATACTACGCAACGCGGTTGACTTGGCCGGCAGGGGTGGCCGAGCGGTTCGAGGCGCTACAGTTTGAAATCGCGCGACCGCTACGGTCGCAGGTTCGAATCCTGCATCAGGCATGGATGTGTGTGATGCCCTTAAGTTAGTTAGGTTTAAGTAGTTCTAAGTTCTAGGGGACTGATGACCTCAGTAGTTAAGCCCCATAGTGCTCAGAGCCATTTGAACCATTTTTCTGTTGACTTGAATGGTGCAGCTATGTGTTTGTTCCAGCTAACCATCTCTTTAAGTTTTGGATCAGATCTCGCCATCTGGTATCTAATTAGGTCTCCCTCACGAAAACTGCTAACTTCACCTGATCTTATTTAGCCTTTGACCAGTACTCGTTCACGAATTCTCACTTAAAATCTTCATATGTTTAACGTTCTCTCGTCATTACTCGTATTTTTTCGACTGATTTCTCACTAAAAGGATCACAAACAAAATTTATTGTTTGTACATGTGACCACAACATTGGCAAAGCCTCGTAAAATTGCTCTATCCAAACTGTGGGATGCAAGCTATATGAGAAATTAGGGAACAGTGATTACGTTTGCACTGAAACAAAGTGTCTTCGGATTTCATCTTCATTAGCATCTTGATATACTTTTCTTACTGTTACAGCTCAGTTTATGTGTGAAGATGAATGGTGAGCATGCCTCTACTACTACAAAGTCTATGCGTTAAGACTCGTAAATATTCCTCTTCTCCGTCTTCACTGCTTTGCTCTTGTTCACATCATAGTTTTTACTATTTATTTTCTGAGCTGTTGCCAAATTTCGTTTCTTTCTATAGTGCAAACAATGCTTCCCTGTTCCACTGATAGATGTGGGCCTGTGTTTCCTTAAACTGCAATAACTTGCCCTCTTGTGACCACGCAGACTGGTTAGAATTTTTCGAGGAATGTTGAGTGCCTGGTTGAGCTTATCAAACACCTAAGATGCTAAAAGTTCGATCCCCAGTGACCTACATGGAAGATAATGCACATTTAAGAGAAACAATGTCATACAGTGGATAACATATTATTGAATGAAAATTACTAGGATTTGCCCAGTTAAGCCTGAAAGGCTGGGTACCACACCTAATATGGGTATGTTAATGGTCTCCTCTTACAAAAAAGGAAACTAGCGCTCACTATAGCAAACTGGTTTATTACTATAAGACACCAAACAAATCATTTAGCTACTGAGTCGTACATATAAATATTTAACAAGAAATTATTTATTTATTTATTTATTTGCTATTTTCCTGTTATCTACGTATAACAACAGACCAAAAACTGTACATGAACTGGCATGAATAAAACACATAATAATTTAACGTAAGAATGTGTTAAAAATAACTAAGCATTATGCTATTGAAGGAGAGAAAGAGAACAAAATTTTGTAATTATGAACTATAACTTTTGCATAGGTGAGTGACACTTGAAAGCAGAAAATGAAACTATACAGTGGATACAGCCAATGTCCTCGATAACGGCTAGTGATTTAAACAAATAATCCCGAAAAAGCAGATATGAAGACCAATAGACTCGCCAAAACGCATGATGGGTGCAAATAGCTGGCTGTGAATGTTAAAATTGCGTAGTTAAGCCCTGGTGCAAATTAATTAGCCTCGCTTCCCCTTGACTCGGTGACTGCACCACTGTCTCATGTTTACCTCTGTTAAACAGTGTGAGTGTGGAAAATGGTGGCAGTGACAGCTGGTAGTTCTGGGTCCAGCTCAACCCCTGTACTCTGCTCTAAGTCGGACACTCCCTCTCTGCAGTTCTCTCCCAGTAGGAAGTGTCTTCTGACTTTATCCCCGAAACTTAACCGTTTCTGTCAGTGTAGGAATCTCACCAGCTGACTGCAGCAGTTCTTACTGGCTTTAAAGACGAACAATTTTACAAACAAGTTTAACAAATTCCTACACTTGCAGATTTTGTCATGGTTCATAAAAAATTGTGTGTCATCTAAAGGATAGCAAACAGTATCTCTCACTACGTGACAGTTTCTAACCGAGGCTAGCCAAAAGCCTTATACATAGACGTACATGGGAAAATATGTCTAAGGGGCTGTTGACCTCAGACGTTAAGTCCCAGAGCGCTTAGAGACAATTGAATCATTTTTTACTCGTGGGGCTGTTAGGTGCTATACCACCTACTGTGCTCCCCTGACTTAAGCTCTCGTATGTTCAACTCAGTTTCTAAACTGTAAGAAACACTTCACGGCATTCGCTTCAGAACTGCTACAAATTCGTCGGGCAATAGACCTCGCCGCTCCAACTGTCAACACAACTGGCACTGCTAAGAGTGTCCTACGACTTCCACATCGCTGGCAACGGGTTATACACTATGCTGGAGACTGCTTTGAAGGTCAGTACAACTTTGAAACTCGTATCTTTTTGTACGAGCTGCAAATCAATATTTGGCACTATCAAAGTTCCTACCGTCGTACTTTATGTTCACATAAGCTATTAAGTTTACTCTGTGCAAGTTTGTAAAAGCACCTTATCCGCAACACCACGGACTTGGAACAGCGGCTTAGTCAGTTTAAAGGGAACTGATTTTTTTGTCATATTTGACACGGTTTCCCGTTTCATGAGAGTTCCTTCAGAACAGTTTCTCGAACTGCAGTTCAGGCTGTCCTCCTTGTGTACATTTAAGTAATTTTGAAGTGAAGAGTGCTCGCATACATTGAACATACAAGTAGTACTATTCCTTCCTGCAATACAACTACACTGAAGAGCCAAAGAAACGGGTACACCTGCCTAATATCGTGTAGGGCCCCCGCTAACACACAGAAGCGCCGCAATACGACGTTGTGTGTACTCGAATAATGTCTGAAGTAGTGCTGGAAAGAACTAACACCATGAATCCTGCAGGGATGTACTTTCATCCGTAATAGTACGAAGAGGTGGAGATTCTTTCTGAACGGCACGTTTCAATTCCTCCCAGATATGCTAAGTAATGATCATGTCTGGGGAGTTTGGTGGCCAGTGTCTCTGGAGCCACTTCGTAGCAATTCTGGACGTGTGGGAGGTCGCATTTTGCTGGTGGAATTTCTCAAGTCCGTCGGAACGCACAATGGACACGAATGGATGCAGGTGATCAGACAGGATGCTTATGTAAGTGTTACCGCGATCAGACAGGACGCTTACATACGTGTCACCTGCAGAGTCGTGTCTAGACGTATCAGTGGTCCGACATCAGTCCAACTTCACACGCCACAAACCATTACAGATCCGCCACCAGCTTGAACGGTCCCCTGCTGAGAAGCAGGGTACATCGATTCATAAGGTTATTTCCATACCAGTACATGTCCATCCGCTCGATGCAATTTGAAAGGAGACTAGGTCCTACCAGGCAACACGTTTCCAGTCATCAATGGTCCAGTGTCGGTGTAGACGGACCCAGGCGAGGAGAAAATTTTTGTGTCGTGCAGTCATCAAGAATACACAAGTGGGCCTCCGGTTCTGAAAGGCCATATCGATGATGTTTCGTTGAATGGTACGCACGTTGATACTTGTTGATGGCCCAACACTGAAGTCTGCAGCAACTTGCGGTAGGGGTGCACTTCTGTCACGCTGAACGATTCTCTTCAGTTGCCGTTGGTTCCGTTCTTGTAGGATCTTTTTCCGGCAGCAGCGATGTCGGAGACTTGATGCTTTACCGGATTTCTGAAGTTCACGGTACACTCGTGGAACGGTGGTGCGGGAAAATCCCCACTTCATCGCTACCTCGGAGATGATGTGTCCCATCAGACGAGCGCCGACTATAACCCCACATTCAAACTCACTTAAATCATGATAACCTGCCATTGTAGCAGCAGTAAGACATCTACCAACTGCGCCAGACTCTTACTGTCTTATATAGACGTTGCTGACCCCAGCGCCGTATTTCGCCTGTTTACGTATCTCCGTATTGGAATACGTATACCTATACCAGTTTCTTTAGCACTTCAATGCAGTTTTGGCATTTTCTGCGAAAGAACTAAGTGAAATATTTCCTCTAAAGTTAAACACGATAAACTCATTTCGTGGCTTAAGTTTTACATTCAGCAAACGAAAAGAATCAATGAAATAGCCTCACAAGTGGGCTCACAAAATCTAGTAACAACTATTCCTGTTGATATCATTGATACAAAGTAGTAGAGAACAACAGTTTTCGGAAAACTTAATTTTTTTCCAATTTTCTGCTTCAGTTTCCCGAAGTGTAGCCAGAAGCGAACGTCATACATTGTACCTTTTTGCAATAGCACATTTAAGGTCTGTTATCTAGTAGAGCTTATCAAAGTTGCTCACCTTGAGTGGAAAATGTGGAAGCTGTCATAAGATGGTAAACAATAGGTTTCACTGGGACTCACGCAATAAGTGGTTTCAATTGAAAGAATCTCAAGATAAGAAAGGTATAGGAATACGAAAGAACAGTCTGTGCCTTTTAGGCACGGCTGGGGGTGATCGGAAGCTTATTTCGGCGCTGTGAAGTTTTCAAGTGCTACTTCCGTCGTCCTGATTTTACATCTTCCCCCGTATGTGTGTAAAATTGCAATGGTAGGAGTAGCACTTGAAAATGTTACTTTGCTGAAACTAATGATTGTGTAATATAAGCGGCAGTAATTGTATAGCAGCCTAGATTGGAAATGGAATTGTGTTTTAAAAACTTTGTGGCTGTGGCACCTTAAGTGAAAAAATTTATTGAACTATGTAGAATTGCGGTAAAGAGATTTTTGGAAAAGTGGGAGAGGCATATTGCTGTTAAGAACACAGGGTGATAGAGAAAGTCTTCCTAGAATTTTATGTTGGGCATGGGATACGCGTTTCACCAGCTGTCAGAGAAGAGCCTCTGGAAGGACAGACACGCTAAACGCACAGCAGATCTCTGGGGTGTTATAGAGACCAAAGTTCAAGAGAGCTGTGAAGAAGAAGGCACCGGTCCCAGCTGGTAACTATAGACATACGTTATCCCTCACTTATAATGACAGTTACAGAGTGCCAAATCACCAGTATCTTCAAGCCTAGTACTGGCTGACATACGCAACAGAAGACATAGAGGCTTTATATAGGGAAAGTGACAAAGGAGGACAGGTTTGGCAACAGTGTCGACGAAGAAAGAGCTTCCAACAAAGATATTAAATAATGTGTGACACTTCCTAAACTCCGGACACCAGTCTGCACTAGTTCATTTATTGAGACGCCATAACCAGCTGCCTGCGGGCAATGCTGTTAATCGCGTTAATGCAAAACTGTTATGGCATTGGTAACAGTTGACGTGGCACACATTGCTCTTATTACCTTGTGAAACTGTCGATAGATGTACACTACTGGCCATTAAAATTGCAACACCACAAAGTTGAAGTGCTGCAGACGCGAAATTTAACCGACAGTAAGTCGATGCTGTGATACGCAAATGATTAGCTGTTAGCAGAATAGGCAATCGGTGGGTTCATGAGGGTAATACGGAACGCCGTGCTGGATCCCAGCGGCCTCAGTCTACATGACAGGCATCTTATCTGCATGGCTGTAACGGATAGTGCAGCCACGTCTCGATCCCTGAGTCAACATTTCAAACGGTTCAAATGGCTCTGTGCAATATGGGACTTAACATCTGAGGTCATCAGTCCCCTAGAACTTAACTTAAACCTAACTAACCTAAGGACATCACACACATCCACGCCAGAGGCAGGATTCGAACCTGCGACCGAAGCGGTCGTGTGGATCCAGACTGAAGCGATTAAAACCGCTCGACTACACTGGCCGGCATGAGTCAAGAGATGGGGACGTTTGCAAGACAACAACCACCTGCACGAACAGTTCGACGTCGTTTGCAGCAGCATGGACTGTCAGCTCGGAGACCATTGCTGCGGTTACCCTTGACGCTGCATCACAGACAAGAGCGCCTGCAATGTTGTACTCAACGACGAACCTGGGTGCACGATTGGCACAACGTCTTTTTTTTCTCGGATGAATCCAGGTTCTGTTTACAGCATCATGATGGTCGCATCCGTGTTTGGCAACATCGCTGTGAACGCTCATTGGCAGTGTGTATTCGTCATCGCCACAGTGGCGTATCACCCAGCGTAATGGTATGGGGTGCCATTGGTTACACGTCTCGGTCACCTCTTGTTCGCATTGACTGAACAGTGGACGTTACATTTCAGGTGTGTTTCGACCCTTGGCTCTACTGTTCATTCGATCCCTGCGAAACCCTACATTTCAGCAGGATAGTGCACGACCACATGTTGCAGGTCCTGTACGGACCTTTCTGGATACAGAAACTGTTCGACTGCTGCCCTGGCCAACACATTCTCCAGATCTCTCACGAATTGGAAACACCTGCTCAATGTTGGCCGAGAAACTGGCTCGTCACAATACGCCAGTCACTACTCTTGATGAACTGTGGTATCGTGTTGAACCTGCATGGGCAGCTGCACCTGTACACGCCATCCAAGCTCTGTTTGACTCAATGCCCAGGCGTATCAAGGCCATTATTACGGCCAGAGGTGGTTGTTCTGGGTATTGATTTCTCAGGATCTGTGCACCCAAATTGCGTGAAAATGTAATCACATGTCTGTTCTAGTATAATATACAGGGTGATTCAAAAAGAATACCACAACTTTAAAAATGTGTATTTAATGAAAGAAACGTAATATAACCTTCTGTTATACATCATTACAAAGCGTATTTAAAAAGGTTTTTTTTCACTCAAAAACAAGTCCAGAGATGTTCAATATGGCCCCCTCCAGACACTCGAGCAATATCAACCCGATACTCCAACTCGTTCCACACTCTCTGTAGCATATGAGGCGTAACAGTTTGGATAGCTGCTGTTATTTCTCGTTTCAAATCATCAATGGTGGCTGGGAGAGGTGGCCGAAACACCATATCCTTAATATACCCCCATAAGAAAAAATCGCAGGGGGTAAGATCAGGGCTTCTTGGAGGCCAGTGATGAAGTGCTCTGTCACGGGCTGCCTGGCGGCCGATCCATCGCCTCGGGTAGTTGACGTTCAGGTAGTTACGGACAGATAAGTGCCAATGTGGTGGCGCTCCATCCTGTTGAAATATGAATTGTTGTGCTTCTTGTTCGAGCTGAGGGAACAGCCAATTCTCTAACAACTCCAGATACTGTAGTCCAGTTACAGTAGCACCTTCGAAGAAAAAGGGACCAAAAACTTATTGGCTGAAATGACACAGAAAACGTTCACCTTAGGCGAGTCACGTTCATACTGAGTTGTTTCCCGCGGATTCTCAGTGCCCCATATACAGACATTGTGACGGTTGACTTTCCCGTTAGTGTGGAAAGTTGCTTCATCACTAAACACAATTTTTGAAACGAAAGATTCATCTGTTTCCATTTGAGCAAGGATAAAATCACAGAAATCGATTCTTTTAGTCTTATCAGCTGCAGACAGTGCTTGAACCAATTTCAGAGGATAAGGTTTCGTAACTAACCTTTTTCGTAGGACTCTCCATACAGTTGATTGTGGAATTTGCAGCTCTCTGCTAGCTCTGCGAGTCGATTTTCCTGGGCTGCGAACAAATGCTTGCTGGATGCGTGCTACATTTTCATCACTCGTTCTCGGCTGTCCAGAACTTTTCCCTTTGCACAAACACCCATTCTCTGTAAACTGTTTATACCAACGTTTAATACACCACCTATCAGGAGGTTTAACACCATACTTCGTTCGAAATGCACGCTGAACAACTGTCGTCGATTCACTTCTGCCGTAGCCAATACCACAAAAAGCTTTTTGTTGAGCGGTCGCCATCTTAGCATCAACTGACGCTGACGCCTAGACAACAGCGCCTCAAGCAAACAAATGTACAACTAAATGAAACTTTATAGCTCCCTTAATTCGCCGACAGATAGTGCTTAGATCTGCCTTTTGTCGTTGCAGAGTTTTAAATTCCTAAAGTTGTGGTATTCTTTTTGAATCACCCTGTATTTATCCAATGAATACCCGTTTATCATCTACATTTCTTCTTGGTGTAGCAACTGTAATGGCCAGTAGTGTAGCTACACTAGGGATGACCTACATCTCAGCAAGTATGGGAAGGGGTCGTTGCTAGAACAGTTCCACCGTTACTGCAACTCTTCAGGCCATAGGACTTTCCTCCATCACCATCCATAAAATGTGTTTGTATCTGTGCCAATATATATGGGATGTGACATACGGTGAGCACATACGTCAGGTGGTGGCTTTTGTACCCAATACTAAGGCCTGGTTCGGGATAGAACGAATGCTCGCCACTTTCTGTTGTCCACTATTCGCTTCTATACCCACTGCTGCAATCTGCTAGTTTTCCCCTGTCATCGACACGAAGTCGCTCACAGCAGTCATCTGTAGTGGTAAGGTTTTCTCTCAAACCTAGGTTATCACGCGACTAACTTGGCACATGAGGCACCAGCGACCTAGCCGCGATCAAAGGCACTGATGTCACGCATCCTGCATCTGACAGTAACGCCGAAAACCAGTGTAACGTCTGGCGACATCTCAGTCGCGTGAGACATGGGACTATTCAGTATCCCTGGAGACAGAAACGCACTCTACATCTATATTTTTGCGTTTTGTGCATATTACATAAATCGTTGTCGCGTTTGAAATTTAGCTAACATATTGCATTTTTCATTAGACTTGGGTAGAAGTACCTACTTGTCACCCATCTCGAAAACATTCATCTGGTGTATCACACTCATTTGTGATCGCGCCACGCCAGTGACAAAGCCAGAATGAAGTGGCCACAACATTCCTCACATTTCACAAACGGTTTGAGACATCGAAATGAGATTTTGACAAATCGTAGCACGGGGAGAATTATATAAAACTTAAATATCTACCTATTATTAAAACAACTAAAGACGTTTTCGGTGAGAGAATGGTATTTTCAAGAGCCATCGACAGCTGGTGAAACGAGAAATGCTATAGGTTTTGTAAAAAATCTAAGTGAAGGCATTGCACGTTTATTTTGTAACGAGGATGTCCTTTTACGTAAGCTATTGACCTTACTTTTCCTCAGTTTCTCACTTACTATACTTAATAAACCGCTGTTTCATAACACTCTCGCAATCGTGTCTGCACGTGTTAGTAATGTGAGACAGTGTAAATACACGGTGTTTCAGCAAAAGAAGCAAATTTCGACATGACAACCGGAGAGATGTGTAGGTTTTATTCAAAATTCACCACTCATGACGCTTCTCTGAAAGCTACAAATGGTTAACAGGCCAGGCGAAAATAAATCGGTGTGTTTATGGTGGAATTCCTTTTAGATACTAACGAAAGCAGAAGTGACGGAAGGTCTTTTTGAATGGCCACCGTGTAAGTGTCGGCATGGATGGTTCCGCTTAATATCTGCAAAAAACACGAGCGTATGCTTCAGTTTAGTAGGGCACTATCCCCTCCGGCGCTCGGCAATTCCCCTACAATGAACCCCCCCCCCCACCACCACCACCACCACCACCACTGCGGCTCTCTCACGCTTCCCCAGCCGACTGCGCATCTAGCGGCCACGGCAGTCGTTCCCCACCACTTGCTTCCCATGCGGCTCTGCTTTTCTCACGTGCTGTTACAGCAATCGTCGAATGCAAGGCAAAAGACAAGTGGCCCGACCTCACTGCTTAGGAAACAAGGCAGCACAACGCAGCGGGAGGTGTAGTGCTCATCAAAGAGCGCATCGCGTCATAGCACAGTGAGACTTCTCAACCCATGAACAAACGAGTGTTGCCGAGTAATATCAGAAAGCTCATAGACAACGCTCACGCAGCTGTCTTGGTAAGCGGCCCCCAGACTACTAAAAATATTGAGCAATAATACATGATCACATTAGTGCAACACCGTCCATGTCCGACGCCAGCGTGCAATAAACGCTCACAGAGGGCAGGATGCAGCACCAGCAATGTGGGGGGCGAGAGAGACAGTGCAGTCATTGTCTTAATAAGGAACGGAGCCATTGCTCTGACATCCAGAAGGGCACGATCATTAGCTTTCGGGCCAAGGGTGGAAATATTTCCGAAATGGCTAAATCAGTAAACTGTTTGCAGGCTGTTGTGGTTAAAGTATACCGTCACAGCAAAATCGCGCTATCAGGAAAAAACTCCATGGCAACTGTGGTCCACCGTGAGCCATAGATGACTGAGGTGAACGACGGCTGTCGTGCTGTGTATGGGGCCCAGCAGGATTAGCCGAGCGTCCTAAGGCGGTGCAGTCATGGACTGTGCGGCTGGTCCCAGCGGAGGTTTGAGTCCTCCCTCGGACAAGGGTGTGTGTTTGTTCAAAATGGTTCAAATGGCTCTGAGCACTATGGAACTTAACATCTATGGTCATCAGTCCCCTAGAAATTAGAACTACTTAAACCTAACTAACCTAAGAAGATGACACAACACCCAGTCATCACGAGGCAGAGAGATGAGTGTTTGTCCTTAGGATAATTTAGGTTAGGTTGTGTGTAAGCTTAGGGACTGATGACCAGTTAAGTCCCATAAGATTTCACTCACACTTGAACATTTTTTGATGTGTACGGGCGAACAGATGTACATCTGTTGAGTAACTGATGGCCCTGATGAATCAAGACGCTACCAACAGTATCACCTCAACCACGGTTCGGCGAACGTTGCTGCATATTTATCTCCGCAGCAGGTGCCTGGTTCATGGGCCCATGCAACTGCTGCTTATCAGCGATAGAGTCTGGAATTTGCACTCGAATACTGCAACTGCATGTCGACTGACTGGCGAGAGGTGGCCTTTTCATATTAATCACTTATGCTCCATTGGACACCTGGCCATAGACGTTTACGGCGTGAAACGTCTAAATGCAAATACCCTGCAAGAATCGTCGGAAGTGTCCAGGCCTGAGGAGGCAGCGTTGTGGTCTGGTTGATCTCGTCATTCTAGAAGGCACAATGGATCAACACAAGTACGTGTTATCCTTGGGGACCATCTCCAAGCCTACATACAGTTTGTTTTTCCTCGGCACGGTGGCATCTACAAATAGAACAATGCATCGACTCACAGAGCTCGTACTGTATGTATGTGGTTTGAAGAGCACCAGGATATATTTACCGTACTCTCCTGGCCACCAAACTTCCCGAATATTAATCCAGACGACCATTTATGGGCCACCTCTATCGGGCAGTGCATGCCATGTATCCTTAACCGAGAAATCTAGCGCAGCTGGCCATAGCAATAGAGTCAGCAAAGCTTTACATAGCTATCGGTACCATCCATAATGTATCAGGATGACCGAATGTAGGCCGTGCGGTTCTAGGCGCTTCAGTCCGGAACCGCGGGACTGCTACGGTCGCAGGTTCGAATCCTGCCTCGGGCATGGATGTGTGTGATGTCCTTAAGTTAGTTAGGTTTAAGTAGTTCTAAGTTCTAGGGGACTGATGACCTAAGATGTTAAGTCCCATAGTGCTCAGAGCCATTTGAACCAAATGTAGCAGGAAGAAGTAGAAGGCACTGTATGAAAATTCGCCCGAGCTTCCCAAATGATTTGTTTCCACTACAGCGCGCATTCACCTCGACTGCGTTACTGGGTCTCGCAATGCTGAGGCCACTGCCACGGTGACCCAGTATCGAGCCTTGCACGCCAGCGGAGTTGCGGTTTCATCAGGCTGGCGACAGTTGACTCAGCGGTCTGCATCCCTGCCGACTCAGCTCTGCTCGGTGTAAGCCGCAGACTGCCAGCTACGGCCTTCTCACTGGCGTAGCTGAGTTGGAGCGACAACAAGTGCCCGTGATCCAGCGTCCGAATCTGTGGTCCTCGCCTTGGGATGACTGCGGCGTGTGTTGGAAGCGAGGACGGCTGCCTGCGGTAGCGAGCCATGCAGTGGCCCGCGTCAGCCTCAGAGGGTCGAACCAGCGACCCGCCATGGACTGGAATGCTGGTGCCCCATCTGCTACAGCGTGTAGCTGGTGGTGTGACAAGCCCCACCGTCTAGGAGAGCTGCCACAATGTCGTTAGAAAACGGCACCTATTTATACTCGGCTGTGCGGCGGGGGCTGGCAGGAGCGGCGTTTACATTCTCGTCTAGTAGAGGCCGCTCCTGTCGTGGTGCGGTCCTAGTCAGCAGGCTACTGGCTGACGTCGTCTCACAGCCCCCTCTGCTCTTGTATTCTTCATCTTCGTGCCAGCGCTTGTCGATACGCTAGAACACATCCCACGGTACAATGTTTGTTCGCCAATGGTGGAACTTTTTTCCAGGAAAACAAGGCCACCGTTCACACAGCTCCAATCGTCCAAGACTGGCTTTGTGAGCACGGGGCTGAATTGTCACATCGCACCTGATCGCCAAAGTCACCAGATCTCAATATTATTGAGCTTTTGTGGTCTGCTTGGGATACAAGGGAGGGTGATCGCTATCCACCTCGATAACTGTTGCCTTAAATAGCCACTATTTTGCAAGAATAATTGTAGAAGATTCCATTGAAAACCATTCAGGTCGTGTATCTGTCCATTACGAAGCTACTGGAAGTTCTTTTGAATGCCAATGGGTTTCCTTCACCGTACTGGGCTTGGTTCAGATGGTTCAAATGGCTCTGAGCCCAATGGGACTTAACATCTGAGGTCACCAGTCCCCTAGAACTTAGAACTACTTAAATCTATCTAATCTAAGGACATCACACACATCCATGCCCGAGGCAGGATTCGAACCTGCGACCATAGCGGTCGCGCGGTTCCAGACTGTAGCGCCTAGAACCGCTCGGCCACAAAGGCCGGCGCTTGCACAAGTGCTCGCCTTACTCGCCAGGAGACCTCGCACAGCGTCAGTCTCGTTCTACATCTACATCTACATCCGCACTCCGCAAGCCACCTGACGGTGTGTGGCGGAGGGTACCCTGAGTACCTCTATCGGTTCTCCCTTCTATTCCAGTCTCGTATTGTACGTGGAAAGAAGGATTGCCGGTATGCTTCTGTGTGGGCTCTAATCTCTCTGATTTTATCCTCATGGTCTCTTCGCGAGATATACGTAGGAGGGAGCAATATACTGCTTGACTCTTCGGTGAAGGTATGTTCTCGAAACTTTAACAAAAGCCCGTACCGAGCTACTGAGCGTCTCTCCTGCAGAATCTTCCACTGGAGTTTATCTATCATCTCCGTAACGCTTTCGCAATTACTAAATGATCCTGTAACGAAGCGTGCTGCTCTCCGTTGGATCTTCTCTATCTCTTCTATCAACCCTACCTGGTGCGGATCCCACACTGCTGAGCAGTATTCAAGCATTGGGCGAACAAGCGTACTGTAACCTACTTCCTTTGTTGTCGGATTGCATTTCCTTAGGATTCTTCCAATGAATCTCAGTCTGGCATCTGCTTTACCGACGATCAACTTTATATGATCATTCCATTTTAAATCACTCCTAATGCGTACTCCCAGATAATTTATGGAATTAACTGCTTCCAGTTGCTGACCTGCTATTTTGTAGCTAAATGATAAGGGACCTATCTTTCTATGTATTCGCATCACATTACACTTCGCTACATTGAGATTCAATTGCCATTCCGTGCACCATGCGTCAATTCGCTGCAGATCCTCCTGCATTTCAGTTCCGTTACCACTCACCAACTCTGCCACACCACAGCACGTCCCGTCCCCCATCAACAATCTCGAGCAAAGATCTTAGCGACCTCAAACCAGAGAGACATCGGACGCTGGATAGAGGTAGTGGTGCTAGGAATTCGAAACGCGAAGCCAGCAACCCCGCTACGGCTCGCAGACAATTACTACCACCTGACGCAGGGAAGTGGTGCATTCACAACACTGGTTCTCAGGACACTCTGTTAGACGCAAGAATTAGAATATCTAAGGCATTTCCGCAGAAATGGGTAAGAAGATAATACTATTTGTCATTCTCTCGGAGAGTACCAGTGAGTTGTAGGGGCCGGCCGTTTTGGCAGAGCGGTTCTAGGTGCTTCAGTCCGGAACCGTGATGCTACCACGGTCGCAGGTTCGAATCCTGCCTCGGACATGGATGTGTGTTATGTCCTTAGATTATTTAGGTTTAAGTAGTTCTAAGTCTAGGGGACTGATGACCTTAGATGTTAAGTACCATAGTGCTCAGAGCCATTTGAACCATTTTTGAGTTGTAGGGAAACAAACGTGGAGAATGTAGACAAGCCACAGACGAGCGATGTCCTACCATACACCTTTTTTTTTAAGATGGGGACCCTCCACGCCCGCACCAACGTGGTGACCAAACCAAAAGTTCTACTGTCACCTCCGTCAACATGTTAGTTATCTAGCAAGTGGATCACAGGATGTTGGAATGTGATGTTATCCGTGCGTGTGGATAATACTACGCATTAACACGGTCCATCAGGTGATAGACAGTGGACGGAACGCGAGTGAGGGTAGCGATTTGAAGAGCAGAGGGAAGAAAGTGCCAAGGCTCGTGCCGTGGGAAAAAACCTCTGCGACAGTGGGATGGGTAGTATGAGCAGTAGTGGCTTACTAGCTTCGATAGTTCATGCAAGGTTGGATTTGTTAGTATGGGTATCATGCATCATTAGCGTGACAAGCGATGTCGATGTATCCCTGTCGCTGCAGCCGCTACATTCCTGGAACACTCAAGATCGTTATATAGTAGTGGGAGATCGGCCACAGATCTTCTGACTGTGTGGGGGCCGTGTGGAGCTTGTCTGCATGCAGTGTACGGTACTGCTTCCCTGCGTGGTGCCAGTTATTCGGCAGTGTATTCCCGTTGGATATCCAGTAAGGACGTCTGATTAACAGGGGCTCACCTGTACTGTTGTGTTTGCGTGTGCTTGGCCATAGATGTTAGGTCCTTACAAGTACGTCTTTTGGTCTTTTATGTTTCCATCTATGGTTGTGGCCGTAGTTCCCCAGATTCAGAGTAAACGGGTTCAGCGAATGTCTGGAGTTTCTGTACAGTCTTGTGGTGAGTTTGTGCATTACCTCCTTGAGAGTCTCAAGTCGGTATTCCCGGTGAAGGTCCGCGATGCGTGTGCATCGTGGAGCATTGCTTATGATGCAGGTGTGTAGGCGCAGCGTATCCCCAGACAGGAGATGCGTTTGTCATCATGGATCAAATAAGTGTCATGTACACGGACCTCGACACCCTTCTGTTCAGTGTGCTACGCCTGTTGAGCTTAGGTTAGAGCTGTTTGAGCCTCGCGCTAGCTCCGTTGGTCATGTGTTGTATGTGGTCCCCCCAGAGTAGTTTCTGATCCAGCCAGACACCGAGGTATTTGACTTTCTCACGGGGACGTATTGGGCGTGCATGTAGAGTTATTGGTCTGCAGTATCGGTGTTTGCGCAGTTGCTTCGGTCTTCTAGTGAACAGAACGGCTTCGCACTTGTCGACGTTTACTCTAACACGCCATTTCTCTAACCAAGGCTGAGCCACTCTGAGTGCAGTCTGTAACCGTGACGTAATGTTTGATGGTTTCCAATCTTGTGGGAGGATGGCTATGTCATCCGCGTAGATTGCCATCGTTGTGTTGTGTGTGGTTGGGAGGTTAAACAGTAGGGACCCCAGGATCCTTCCCTGGGGTACTCCCGCGTGTATACCGTGTCGTGTTGATTGTTTTCCCTGCACGTCAGTGTTGAAACTCCTGTCTGTGAGGTATGAGTGTATTAGACGCACCAGCCCGTCGGGGAATCCCGCGTCGCTGAGTTTCCGAATGAGGTCGTTGTGCCATAGACGGTTGAAACCCTTTTCGATGTCCAGGAACACCGCCCCTGTTGCTTTGTTTGTGTTGAAGCCATGTGTTATATGTTGAACGACCCGTAAGAGTTGTTGTGTTGTGGAGTGGTGATTCATGAAGCCGAATTGCTCCGGTCTCAGGATGTCATTTATGCAGTGGCTAGTGATGCGTTTGAGAATCACCTTCTCAACAATCTTACTGAGCGAGCTCTGATGGGTCGGTAATTTTGTGGGAGGCTGTGGTCTTTCCCCGGGTTCCTGAACATCAGGACCTTGGCCGTCCTCTAAAAGGCGGGGAAGTGTTGGTGTTTTGGTATGGCATTCGTTATGTGTGTTAGGTACTCAGTAGCTTCATCCGTGAACTTCTGGAGGACACTGTTTTGAATGCTATCATGACCAGGGGCTTTCCTAGCAGCGGAATGCATTATAGCCCAGGAGACTTCGGCTGTGCTAGCATGTCGAATGTCGTCGCGTGATGGTTCGGCTAGAATGCGTGTAAACTCTTGGTCAGTAGCAAGTGTGAACACTGGATCCGATGGTACCAGGTTCGGTGTGAATGACGCTGCGAGTGTGCAGGCCATTTGTTCTGCTTTCTCTTCCGCTGAGTATGCATGTATATTTTCTCCCTGCTGAAGTATCGGGATAGTTGCTATACGCCAGGTCAGGCGGTGTCCAGCCCTTCGAGTTTTTGGTTCCACTGTTGTGTTCTATGTGGTTGTATTTTATCGTGTATGATGCCCTGTAGCCTGTTAATGTGCCGTTCGAAGTACTGACGCCTGGTGCGCTGCCATTGTCTCCTTAGGCGATTCCTCATTGAGATTAGGCCCAGGATTACCAGCGTCACTTCGGTCAGGGTAAATCACATTATGGATTGGTTTCAGTTATGGCGCACATTCCACCAACCAGAAACTAAGCTACTCTTGGACAGCGTGAAAGACTATCTCAGCCACTTCAAGTCAAGAGAATACTAGCTCCCTTGCCAATGTGGCACACAACCGTCACAATTGATGAAAGAAAACCTCAACACCAGCGGCATACTAGATAATCCTGTAAGTCGGCGGTCGTAGAACACAGTTTGGCAATTGGATTCTGCATGGATTGAGATCGAACGTTCAATGACTTGCTTGTAAAAGGCATCATTTCAAATGAAAAGTGACGGAGTACCGCATCAGTATGGCTCGGGATCCTGACCCAACCTGCTGAAACGACAGCAGTGGTTAAGCCACCACTCAATGATCACTACGTGAATGTGAGACAACGTGTAGGCATACGAAGCCATGTGTGCTGGGAAGAGCCAGGCGCCAGGTTGTGAACATATAATAGAATTTTTTCGGGGAATTATTTTTAACAGCTATAACTTACTTCTATATTTGTTTATTGTGTCACAACCAGTTTAGATTCTAAAAGCGTATTATCAATTGCCCCTCATCATCATCGGACAGCTTTAAAAACAGCAAGGAGACCGAAAATGGAAACAATTAAATATGCTCATTTGGCATACAATTCCACTTCTTGCAGGTTCTTCACAACTAATCGGTCATTTCTGAAAGACTAATTTACAAAGTTATTGGTAAAAATGTTTCGCTGTGTCTTTTTTTTTAATTCCCCTGCGGCAGAAGAATCACAATATGCTAAAGAGGCTTCTCTCTAGCATTTGATGTTGCCACGTGAAGTCAACCATATTTTCATCCTTTAATGAAAGGCTCCTTTTACTATAATACATGTAGTTTCGCAGCGAACCGTTATTAGCACAATGTGTTAACAATAATTGATTTATAGCCCATATGATGAATACAGACGAAATTTAGATATTAACTGGTAGTGAGCAAATATCTATATAAACATAACCTCTTCATAGACTCTCAAGGAAGAGAAGCGGAATGTAAATAAAAGTTATTTAGAATTCGGAGGCAATTCAAATAATCCACGTCTCATGATATCCTTTGATTTGATTGGTGGGCCTGTAAAGTACACTGTCGACTTACGTTTGCCAATAACAAAAGATGTGTCCCTTCCTCCGGGTCCAGTGAACAACGACTGTGTTCCAATGAGGCATAATAAAATAGAAGACATCAGGAAGGTTTTGAAATATATTGAGTCTCGCTTCTGTCTCTGGCAGTCAGACCGACGGAACGTTTCCATACACTACCTGATGAAAGAGCAGAACAAGCTGTGATTCTCAAGATCCGTACAGTTACTGGAATCTTGATGTGGGGAGCTATGGCTATGACAACAGAACTGATCTGGTAATTGTTGAAGGGAGACTGAATGTCGTCAGTAACTAACAAGACTAGTAAATCCTATTCACATACCCTTCGTGACCAAAGTACCAAATGCCAGTGTGAGGGGTGAGGTTGGGATTCTCCCATACATAAAATGAGAAGAAGGAAAGCGTTTCTGAAGAAGAGAAATTTGTTAACATCGAGTATTGATTGAAGTGTCAGGAAGCCATTTCGGAAAGTATTTGTATGGAGCGTAGCCATGTATGGAAGTGAAAAATGAACGATAAATAGTTTGGACAAGTAGAGAATAGAAGGTTTCGAAATGTGGTGCTACAGAAAAATGTTGAAGATTAGATGGGTAGATCACATAACTAATGAGGAGGTATTGAATAGAGTTGGGGAGAAGAGGAGTTTGTGGCACAACTTCACCAGAAGAAGGGATCGGTTGGTAGGACATGTTCTGAGGCATCAAGGGAACACCAATTTAGTACTGGAGGGCAGCGTGGACGATAAAAATCGGATAGAGTAGCATTGAGAGCTGCATCAAACGAGTCTCAGGACTGAAGACCACAACAACAACAACAACAATTCCAGGCCCAATCCGGCACGCCAGCATTCCATCAGCGCGCCTGCTGGTCTCTTGTCGAAGTATTATCTCTGCCAGAGATGTTTTTGTACGTCGTATACACCATGAAAAACTGAATAATTACAGTAGCTACTAAATCTTGTCGAAAGTGATGACAAGACACTTGCCACTATTCTGTGATTAGTTCTTACAAGAAAGCAGCCTGCAACCCACCGGCCAAGCACTGGGAACGACTCAATCAACTCTTACAGTATTAGCCATGCAGCTTGTAAGCGTACTGCCATATCGCTGGCTTAGTTGTGAAGTATCTTTGCGGTCAGCTGCGTCTAGAGAGTCGAGCGCGGCACACGGAACTGTTATGTTGTGTAGTGTGTGTCTCTGCATGTGAGAGGCATTGTTAGCATGGAAGTTGAAGTGTTGCTACAAGTGTTATTACAGTAAAGTCCTGAAATACGGAAGTGATTCAGAGGAAACTGCATCAAGAAGTAATTTAAAAATGAGCAGTGCTGCTGATAAAGTATTTGTGTATCCTCTCGATGCTTGTCGTACCGTACAGTATCAATCATCCGCGCCGTGTTCGGTCTCCCAGAATGAACTGATGTGAATGGGTAATACTATTTTTTACAAAAGAGAGCATTTATGTGCCAGTGTCTTGTAGCGAGCGTGAGAACGAGCGTTCGATCATCGCGTTTCCACATCATCAACCATCAGCCGCGCCGCGACGGTTACGCACACGCTCGTACAAGTGAGAACTGAGAACTGAAAAATTAGCTTTACAGACAGTGTTATATCATTACTAGTATCAAGGAGGGCTGGTACCAAAAGAAATCTGTGTGTGCGTGTGGAGCGTGAGAACTTTCGTTCGATTACTCGGCTTTCGCATCATCAACAATCATCAGCGCCGTGTTCAGTACGCGTACGCACGTCCAAGTGGGCAAATAATCATCAAGACTGTCAATTGGGGTGAACACTTATGAATTAGAATGTAAACAGTGCAACCTGCGATTTTCTTTAATCGTCTCAGAATATAGTTGTTCATACCAGACGTCGAACAGTGTTGTGCTTTAACGTTGAGCGGCTCCCCTAAACCCGCCTGCATAATTCGATAGATAATTTCAGGCAAGCCAGCAGCAGTGTGGAGCAGAACACTACGACCGGTGCGGCATTATCAGGTACGTGGTGTGGACAGGGCACACGGTTAAGACAAGAAACGACAACCCGTTTGAAGGTACCACCCCACCCATTTGTACTCCTGGGCGTGTTACAAGCTGAACACTGCGACACACGCCTCAGCCACACTGTAGTCACAGTTGAGAAATTCCGAGCTACTAGGGTCCCTACCCAATGCTGTCGGTGCCAGGAGTTTTCTCATTCACCAGCCACCGTACTATGCCACCCCGATGCGTTAAACCAATGCGTTAAATAGCCCTGATCCTAAGACCGATACACGAAAGTGTACCAACTGCGGCGGGCCCCACCCTGCAAACTACATGCGGTGTCAACACCAGAAAAACGACAGTTTCCAGATGCACGGACTTCCACACCGCACAGTGGAGAAGAAGAGAACAGCCACTGTCACGTGACCAGCAGTCTACAGCTCCTAAGACCGCCTTTGCTAGAAGTGCCCAAGTGGTCCAATACTCCGGCCGCAGCTGTCCCAGTCTTCTGCTGTCTGATGCATTCAGGGGTAGGTCCTCAGTCGCCATACAGACGCATGATGCCCACACAGCCGTGGCAGCACTGCTCCTTCCGACACAGACTGTCTCTCTCGGCCCACAGCTACCCGCCAGCAGATGCAGATGGCGCGCCTGCACACCGAAATCGATCTCTCAGACGCTAGCTCGCTGCCCGAAGCTCTTATGAGGACAGCCACGTCTTTCAGACTCTTCCACACGCCATCATCTCAGCTGTTCAGGTGGCACTCTGCAGCCTATATCAAACTTCAAAGGAACCATAACACCTCATGCCAAGAAATAAACGACTGGACTAAATCAATTTAGCAATGTCGTGGAATGTCGAGTCTCTGTATCCATTCTTTTTGGAGTTTTGGCACTTCCAACAAAAGCATGACGTCGACAGTTGGTTGTTGACTGTGCATTAATGTTGCGAATTGCGCCTGCTATCGCAACAACAGACTCACTGCCGGTAGCGGCAGGACAACACTATGCTGCTCCAGCAGTGGTCTTGGAAGCGATGGAGGCTAAAGCAGTGAACGTGATGACCTCTTTAGACACCATCACGTTCCTATCTGTCTAATAGCCCCTTGGAGGACGACTTAACGTCGATGATACGCGTGCACTGTTCCGGCAGAGGGGCCGACTGTTTGCTGCAAGCGACGTCAATCTGAAACATCCAGCGTGGAACTCCAAATGGATGCTGCCTTTTTCACGCTGCTCGAGTGCAAACCACTGGCGCTGACGAACGCACGCACTACCCGAGTACTGGCACACAACAAGACGTCTTTGACTTCATTATTGCAAGGGGTTTTCAGACTTCGTGTCTACCAAAGTGAGCCATGAGCCGCCCTCATAGCACATTCTAGGTTGCTGAAAAGCATGAACTGCGGGAGGGTCGCCTCAATCTCAAAACGTCAGACAAGCACAGTTTCTCTGCAACTTTCAGGAGCGATGGCTAGCCGACGCTGGGAATGTGAATGGTATAATGACCAGCTTTATCACCTCTGTCACGGGTGTGCTACCGACTGAAACACCCCCTCCCCCAGAAGATTTTGTGTGTGTGTGTGTGTGTGTGAGTGATTTGGGGATCTTATGGGTGCCCAACGGCGAAGTTATCAGCGCCCCAACAATAATTAAAAAAAGAATTGTGGATAAGAACGAAAACTGTCGTACACGCATGCACACGACCACACAATTACTCTATCGCACAGGCACTCCCACATGCACTAAAACCAATGAGGAGGCAAAATAGATAATTAAAACGGAGGGAAAACAAAACACAGAAAAGCTAAATGAACAACACAGGGAAATGTGACTGGCTGACCACTACACAAAAAACTTGGGTTAGCCAGCCAGCCTGTTTACACATTAAAATAATCTTGTTAAAACGTGGGACAATTCACAAAACTTTAAAACGCGAACCACATTCGTTTGATCACTGCAGAAAATAGACTGCAGATCTGCCGGCAAATCCGCTGCAGTCCGCTGATCAGCAAATAAAATGCAGTCCAATAAAATGTGGTGCGCCGTGATCTGCACGCCACAAGCACCACACATCGGAGGGTCCTCTCGACAGAGTAAAAATCCATGCGTCATAGGGCTGTGGCCGATGCGAAGACGAGTAAGGAGGACCTCATCCCGTCGACGTGGCTGGGAGGAAGTACGCCACGGTCGAGTTGTGGGTTTGCCGACACGGCTCTTGTTGTAGGTCACTTCTAGCCACTCATGTTCCCAGCGACACAGGACTTTATACCTCAACAGCGAGGTGAGGGCATGCAGTGGGACAGCACACTAAAAGACCTGACGGTCACGACGCGCCTGCTTGGCCGCTCGATCAGCCCTTTCATTCCCCAGAATTCCCGCGTGCCCTGGTATCCAGCAGGAAGACACATCCTTCCCCCAGTCGCTGTAGTTGGAGGAGGTCTGGGTTACTTCATCTGCTGGGTACAATCGCTGGAGAGAGTGAAGGGCGCTCAAAGAATCTGAACAGACGAGAAATCTAACACTGGGAGAATGTCTCATCTGCTCCAGTGCCCGCAAGATTGCATATAATTCTGCGTCAAAGATGGTAAATTAGGGATGCAGTCTGACCTTGAGGACACGATCCGGCAAGACGACAGAGCAACCAAAGGAGTCACCCTGATTAGACCCATCCACAAAAACAGCTACATTGTCGTGGTTCTCAGATAAAACGGCGGAAAAGACCGCATTAAAAACGGAAGCAGGAGTGCTGTCTCTCCTGTACCCCCGGAAGAACTGACCGCTCAGTCTACCGCTGCCACAGGAAGTGCTCGCCATGTTCTGTTACAGGAACGGCCTCCAGAAGAAATGGCGACTCACTCGCGATTCGGTGCAAGTTGGGTCAATCTTACGTGCCGCCATTTACGAGCTGCCTGACCGACGTTAGGAACCGTCGATGGCGAGACAAGGTAGCTAACTTGAAACCTGACGTCACATCCTGGGACAAGGTGCGCTACTTCCTTCTTTCACGCTCAAGACTCAGAAGCGAGGCAAAAATAGAGTTGATCCAAGAACTATTGGCCTATTAGACTACTTCACTTTCTGAGCAAGGTTTTTGAACAACTCCTCCTACTATGGATGTCTCAGAACATAACAGAAGAAGGACGTCTACCTCTGAAATAATTTGGTTTCAGGGAAGGACACTCAATTACGATCGACTGCTTTGAATGGTTGAACAGATCATGAACGCTTCAAGTATAGAGACTATTGTACATCCTCTTTTTAGATGTGAAGCGAGTGTTTGGCACACAGGCTTAGTGTACAAACTTTCCGCCTTTGGGTTTGATGGCCACTAACTTCAGCTGATGGGAAATTATCTCCAGGGGAGGACGCTCGTACTCCAAGCACATGAAGCCACTCCTACTGTTCGATGCATCGAGACAGGTGTCCCGCAAACATCCGCGTTTGAACCAGTCCTCTACTTGCTCTGCACCTTGGACTTACGAAGGACGCTTCAAGTTACTCAGGCACTTTACGGGGACCATACCGTCCTTCTTATTAGTAGTCCATATCATCATCATCATTTAAGCCTGATTATGCCTTTCAGAGTTCAGTCTGGAGCATATCCCCCTTATAAAATTCCTCCACGATCCCCTATTCAGTGCCAACATTGGTGCCTCTTCTGATGTTAAACCTATTACTTCAAAATCATTCTTAACCGAATCCAGGTACCTTCTCCTTGGTCTGCCCCGACTCCTCCTACCCTCTATTGCTGAACCCATGAGTCTCTTGGTTAACCTTGCTTCTCCCATGCGTGTAACATGACCCCACCATCTAAGCCTGTTCGCCCTGACTACTACATCTATAGAGTTCATTCCTCGTTTTCCTTTGATTTCCTCATTGTGGACACCCTCCTGCCATTGTTCCCATCTACTAGTACGTGCAATCATCCTAGCTACTTTCATATCCGTAACCTCAACTTTGTTGATAAGGTAACGTGAATCCACCCAGCTTTCGCTCCCATACAACAAAGTTGGTCGAAAGATTGAACGGTGCACAGATAACTTAGTCTTGGTATTGACTTCCTTCTTGCAGAAGAGAGTAGATCGTAGCTGAGCGCTCACTGCACTAGCTTTGCTACACCTCGCTTCCAGTTCTTTCACTATGTTGCCATCCTGTGAGAATATGCATCCTAAGTACTTGAAACCGTCCACCTGTTCTAACTTTGTTCCTCCTATTTGGCACTCAATCCGTTTATATTTCTTTCCCACTGACATTACTTTCGTTTTGGAGATGCTAATCTTCATACCATACTCCTTACATTTCTGATCTAGCTCTGAAATATTACTTTTCAAACTTTCAATCGAATCTGCCATCACAACTAAGTCATCCGCATATGCAAGACTGCTTATTTTGTGTTCACATATCTTAATCTCACCCTGCCAGTCTATTGTTTTCAACATATGATCCATAAATAATATGAACAACAGTGGTGACAGGTTGCAGCCTTGTCTTACCCCTGAAACTACTCTGAACCATGAACTCAATTTACCGTCAACTCTAACTGCTGCCTGACTATCCATGTAAAGACCTTTAATTACTTACAAAAGTTTGCATCCTATTCCATAATTTCGTAGAACAAACAATAACTTCCTCCTGGGAACCCGGTCATACAGAAAAGAATCGAAGCTTTTGAGATGTGGTGCTACAGGTGAATGCTGAAAATTAGGTGGACCGATAAGAGGAGGGATGAGGAGGTTCTCCGCAGAATAGAAGAGGAAAGGAATATGTGGAAAATGCTGTGAAGGAGAAGGGAAAGGATGATAGTACATCTGTTAAGACGTCAGGGAATGACTTCCGTGGCACTACAGGAAGCTGTAGAGGGTAAAAACTGTAGAGAAGACAGAGATTGGAAGTTATCAAGGAAATAAAAAAGGGGACGTAGGTTGCAACTGCTTTTCTGGGATGAAGAGGTTGGCACAGGAGAGGAATTCGTGGCGGGAAGCGTCAAACCAGTCAGAAGACAGGTGACTCAAACAAAACAAAAAGTCATACACCAACGCTTGCAGGAGGCGTTTTCAGACCTAGAGTATTGGACATCGAAGTGGAGGATAGGAATCAATGCGACTAAGAGTCGAGTTGTACTGTTGGCCAAGAGACATCATACAGTGATGCCGCAACTGCAGCTCTTCGGAGAGCCAATGGACCCATGACAAAAGGTATTTCGGTTTTATCCTTGACCCTACGCTCTTTTGGTACGAGCACGTTTGCGCCGTTAAGCGGAAGGCGTAGAAACAACTCGAGACTCAAATCACTGACCCATTACTACATGAAGGACCCATCCTTTCGGTCGACTGTGGCCTCATACCCCTCCACACTCGTGTCTGGCCCATCACGGACTACAAGCGCAAAGCGTGGGGCACCACAGCTATCACCCCTCTGCAACAGACGCATAATGCCACACTGTGGAGGGTATTTCATGTACCTTGATGGTTTCTGGCACAACTCATGCGCGACACAGCACAAGAAATTGAGATTCTTGACCGCTTCCAACAAAACTGCCGCAGGATATACGAGAAGACAAGGGAATCCCTCTCCTCGCTTATTCACCAACTCGGCCGAATAAATGACGAGAAAGACCACTTTCGGTGGCCCGTGGCCTTACTTGACAGATAATGAGGTTACCGCATACGACCCTGCAGACCATGCCGCTATCGTTCACGAGATGACACTCCAATACACTGAAGAAATAAATGAATAGCAATACACACTGCTGTTGCAGTAAATGCGCACAGGTAAACACTGCCTTACGTTTTCACTCCCCGGAAGACAACGACAGTGGCTCGGCAGTTCGGCCTCACCTGCCAAGCCAGTCATTCCTCTGAGCTCTCAGAGCCAGGTTTCAGTTGCTCTGCAGCCCATCAGTCTTAGGGTCGCTAAGCAGTCATCATTGGACATCCACTGTGCTGTATTTATCTTACAATCCCTACCGAGCTTAGGGCAGTGACTCTTACTTCTCAAAACTCCAAACGAATCTAGACTTGAATCTATGTTACACTTTAGTCATTAGTTCACATTTACTTTCCTTGTAAATATCTTACTCCATGAAAGAACTTTTGTTTATGTTTTTTGATATTCAAATAAAACTATTTCACTCTGTTTACTTGGGCAGCATACGTATTGGGTCCCCAGCGAAGCACCAGCCCTTAACAACCCATGAAATAAAATTTTCATTAGATGCCCTTTTAGTAAGATAAAAATATTGTTTATCATTCAAACAGTTGTAGCACCTGTAATGAGTCCAAATTGGCATGTACAAAGCACCTGCGACAAATCATACAGAGTAGGCTTTCACAACCCGTACTGATTTCACTTTAAACTTCCGGGCTGGTAGGCCGTGGTCTATGTATAAAACTTTCTCCCTTCATCTCTTCAGAGGTAAAGCGGCGAACTTCAACCAGAACTCGAGATGGTACAGAAGACTTCACCGTCCATCACATCAAGTCGTTTGCGAGATTATCTCTGATAATGCCAACATTTTCGATTGAAAGGTACCAATCGTCATTCTTAGGATGCAATGCTGACATACTAATTCTATTAATTTAATATATAAGAAACAATCAGCCTCTATTGCAGCAATGATACCAAACTTTAGGTAAACTTTGGTTTCATTACCGCAATCGAGGCTGATAGTTTCTTATATATTAGATTATCACGATTGCTAAGTGGGCTGCAATGTTGAACGTACTATTAATTTAACACCCTCCTCTTTTGGTTCAAATGGCTCTGAGCACTATGGGACTCATCATCTTAGGTCATAAGTCCCCTAGAACGTAGAACTACTTAAACCTAACTAACCTAAGGACATCACACACCCATGCCCGAGGCAGGATTCGAACCTGCGACCGTAGCAGCCCCGCGGTTCCGGACTGCAGCGCCAGAACCGCACGGCAAACGAGGCCGGCACCCTCCTCTTTTCTGTTAAAATTATTACCTTGTATGTAACTCTCAGTAACCTCTGTATACAAACGCGCATGATAACGTGATGTTTTCCATGATGCTCGTCTCACTGAACTGATCATCCTCTTGGTAAATGCGTTCCGCTACGGCCGATTTATCCGTCTATCCCTGCTTGAACGAAAGAGGAATCGCTCCCTAGTACATACCAGCAAATCGTCCGTAGTAAGTTATGTTTACCAATGGGGTGATCATGATACGAAATTCAGTGAGACGAGCGTCATGTCAAAAACATCGCATTATCTTGCGTGTTTATATACAGAGGCTATTTAAGATTTATAAACAAGGCCGTAATTTTAACAGAAAGGACGAGGGTGTTAAATTAGGTGAAATTTATATGTTAACATTGCAGCTAAGAATGGTGACTGATAACCTGCAATCAAAATTGTTGACATTACCGAGATAATCCCGCAAACGACTTCATGTGATGGACTGTGGTCTCCTCTGCACCATCTACGTATTCGGCGCTCCCTCTAGAGTTCTGGTTGCAGTTCGTAATCTCTGAAGATGTCTCCCGCAGTCGGAGATGAAATGATGGGGGAAAGTGCCATACATCGACCCATGATGTTTCACGTGAGATGAGAACCGAGTTAAAATTGTATAACACATTTAGCCTGACTGAGTCAAATCCACAATTGCGCAACAACTGATAAATATTGTATTTTATCACACAGAAAAAATGCAGATAGTGAAAGTGCTCAGTTAACTATTCGAATCTGCTTAATCTTTTGCATTACAGTGTCATGATTCAGCTTATCAAAAGTGCTTACCAAGTCGCAAAATATCCGCAGTGATGTTAATTTCATTTTATTTATTTTAATATATTAGCTGCCAAAGCGAATATAGCTCGTGAAGTTGAGAATATTTCACGAAAGACAGGCTGCCTATCACAGAGAATTATTTTCTCAAAACATAATTGAAAATACAACGAGTTACTTTTTATTGTTTTAAGTGAATAACTAACTCGGTAGTCTAAGTTTAAAACAGGGGATTGCTCAGTGTGGTGTAAACACAGAGCTTGTCCCAAACCGTCGTCATTCTTCTCGTATCAAGATGAGTTTAAGGCTCGTATGTTTAAAAATTAGACAAGATCATGCAACTGATTAAACTAATAAATTTATATAGAATATCTCCAAATTTTTCTTACTAAAAATTTTAATCATTCATTGGAACACTTTACGCAAAACTTCTACTCGAGTTTTCACGTTACTACATAACGAATTTCAGATGCAGCATTCTTTTTACAGACACACATAATAGTCTCTCACATCCATTTCGGTCCCAGAGAAGCCCTTCAGTGATTTCTTTTAAACTCGTTCGATGGAAATGCACCAATAGTCCTTTGTCTCTCTCTCTCTCTCTCTCTCTCTCTCTCTCTCTTAACATGGCAACAAATTTCCTTAATCATACACTACTGGCCATTAAAATTGCTGCACCAAGAAAATGACGTGCTACAGACGCGAAATTTAACCGACAGTAAGAAGATGCTGTGATATGCAAATGATTAGCTTTTTAGAGTATTCACACGAGGTTGGCGCCGATGGCGACACCTACAACGTGCTGACACGAGGAAAGTTTCCTACCGATTTCTCATACACAAACAGCAGTTGACCGGCGTTGCCTGGTGAAACGTTGTTGCGACACCTCGTGTGAGGAGGAAAATGCGTATCATCACGTTTCTGAGTTTGATAAAGGTCGGATTGTAGCCTATCGCGATTTCGGTTTATCGTGACGCGAGATTGCTGCTCGCGTTGGTCGAGATCCATTGACTGTTAGCAGAATATGAAATCAGTAGGTTCAGGAGGGTAATACGGAACGCCGTGCTGGACCCCAACGGCCTCGTACCACTAGCAGTCGAGATGGCAGGCATCTTATCCGCATGGCTGTATCGGATCGTGCAGCCACGTCTTAATACTTGAGTTTGATGGACGTTTGGGGACGTTTGCAAGACAACAACCATCTGCACGAACAGTTCGACGACGTTTCCAGCAACATGGACAATCAGCTCGGAGACCATGGCTGCGGTTACCCTTGACGCTGCATCACAGACAGGAGCGCATGCGATGGTGTACTCAACGACGAACCTGGGTGCACGAATGTCAAACATCATTCTTTCGGATGAATCCAGGTTCTCTTTACAGCATCATCATGGTCGCATCCGTGTTTAGCGACATCGTTGTGAACGCACATTGGAAGCGTGTATTCGACATCGACATACTGGCGTATCACCCGGCGTGATGGTATGGGGTGCCATTGGTTACACGTCTCGGTCACCTCTTGTTCGCTTTGACGGCACTTTAAACAGTGGACTCTATATTTCAGATGTTTTACGACCCGTGGCTCTACCCTTCATTCGATCCCTGGGAAACCCTACATTTCAGCAGGATAATGCACGACCGCATGTTGCAGGTGCTGTACGGGCCTTTATGGATAGAGAAAATGTTCGAATGTTGTCCTGGCCAGCATATTCTCCAGATCTCTCACCAACTGAAAACTTCTGGTCAATGGTGGCCGAGCAACTGGCTCGTCACAATACGCCAGTCACTACTCTTGATGAACTGTGGTATCGTGTTGAAGCTGCATGGGCAAATGTACCTGTACACGCCATCCAAGCTCTGTTTGACTCAATGCCCAGGCGTATCAAGTCCATTATTACGTGCAGAGGTGGTTGTTCTGGGTACTGATTTCTCAGGATCTATGCATCCACATTGCGTGAAAATGTAATGACATGTCAGTTCTAGTATAATATATTTGTCCAATGAATACCAGTTTATCATCTGCATTTCTTCTTGGTGTAGAAATTTTAATGGCCAGTAGTGTAAGTGCTAAGTGCGATTTGCTACGGTAAGTGGCTCTATTGTAAAATTTATTCTAAACATTGGTTCAAATGACTCTTAGCACTATGGGACTTGACATCTGAGGTCATCAATCCCCTAGAAATTAGAACTACTTAAACCTAACTAACCTAAGGACATCACACACATCCATGCCCAAGGAAGGATTCGAACCTGCGACCGTAGCCGTCGCGCGGTTCCAGACTGAAGCGCCTAGAACCGCTTGGCCACTAGCGGCCGGCTATTCTAAATATTGTTTCCTCTGCTTTTAGAAACACTATTTCAAGACTGGTTATCGGAGCTACGACTTACTATAGGGCATTTCCTATTGTCAAATGTGTAGTTCTCCGGTGATCATTGTCTCCTTACTTGTCGCAGAATAAGTGTAATTACGTCCTAAATGTGGTCCTCCCCCTTCCCGGACGTATTCAGTAGCACACAATTCAGACTTTATACACCATTTTTCTCTGAAGCAGATTTTCTTATAACGAGTATTCGTTATTTGACAACATCGTTTTAAAGGAAATAAGACTGATACAGTGTCTCCAAAAGTCAGACCGATCTAGCTTCGGAACTTCGTTTGCTGTAGTACAAGCATATTAAATATCTATGCTGGGGCGCCTGTCCCCGCTCTCTCTAGATACCGCAGCCCAAATTTAATACTGCAGACGGCCTTTTTCTTTAAACAGAAATCTCATATGACTTCACTTTCACCGTACGAGCAAAATATAGAAAATTCTGCGTACAGATATTACTCCTTTCAAGAAACGGCGAGACAAGCCACTGTTCTTAGGCCCGTTTTATTCGTTACGCTTCTTTACTCATTAGTTCTTCTTCCAGGGTAACTGAAGAACATATTCATATAAAGATCTCCAAGAAACGCCACGAATGAGAACTCGATGAGAAAAGCAACATAACATATAACCTTTTTTTTTACGCGCATTACATATACCACGGCAAGCGCGGAAGACAGGAGCGTCTACGTTTGTGCGGGATATTTACTTTACCAAATCTCTTTGAGAAAAAATAGCTAAGGGTTTTTTGACTCGTTTATTCTTTGCAGTTTTTCATAAAACGCATGTTACCGAGTAAGAGAGCCCTGCAGTTCATTTTCAGTATCGCTGTAAGAATAATTTCGGTTGCATAAGATATTATTGCAAACGATATGTGGGAGGCTAAAGTCGCTTCTGCTTTTCCATGAATAGACACTAATCTTACTAAAACAACGAATGCAGCTCGCTATTGTTAGTGTCATCTATGCTGTACATAAATGACAGTAAGTAGCGTTTCTTCCTCTCTTAACACTTTTCAGGTGCTCCAGTCTCTGCCAACAAACAGCTGACCGATAGAAACTCTAGCAATTTCCAGTCGTATCTTGACAGACTACCAACCTAGCGCAAAGACTGAAAGTTAGCTTCTAATGTAGACGAAAAATGTATTACAATTTCACACCAGCAGAAGATAATCATATCATACACATGGAAATAACAATATATGACGATATAAGGTGAAACTATCACCTACACTCACTTGCAGCTAAAATAAACAGTTGATCTTAAGAAAAGTTGGGGAAACTGTAGTTTATCTGAAAAGAGGTCAAAAAATTAGTTTACTGCTTATATTGAAATATTGCTTAAGTGTGGGGGCTGCAGAATAGATTAACTTAAACACATTCATCAAATGTACACAGAAATAGGAGCTACACTAATCATCATTCGTTTGTTTAACCAGTGGAAAATGTAACACTTGCGTAATACTTGCAATGAGAGACGTTTGATAAAATATGTCAGTATTGTCATAGCGGCCCTTTATCAGTTAGAGGGCCGGCACAACATGTAAGCAAGGTGGGCTGCCGACCTGCCTTCAAGAGCTCATATCAAAACATCGCCAGTGAATGTAAACATCAACAGACTTTCCGGATAAACACGGCACTATTTCGTGAAAATCGATTCCCGGAGGGGTCAGGGACTGCATACGACCGAGGCACACAGGGCCAACACCCGGCATCATGGTGTGGGGAGCGATCTCCTACATTGGCCGCACAGCTCTGGTGATCGTCGAGGGGACACTGAATAGTGCACGGTACATCCAAACCGTCATCGAACCCATCGTTCTACCATTCCTAGACCGGCAAGGGAACTTGCTGTTCCAACAGGACAATGCACGTCCGCATGTATCCCGTGCCACCCAACGTGCTCTAGAAGGTGTAAGTCAACTACCCTGGCCAGCAAGATCTCCGGATCTGTCCCCCATTGAGCATGTTTGGGACTGGATGAAGCGTCGTCTCACGCGGTCTGCACGTCCAGCACGAACGCTGGTCCAACTGAGGCGCCAGGTGGAAATGGCATGGCTAGCCGTTCCACAGGACTACATCCAGCATCTCTACGATCGTGTCCATGGGAGAATAGCAGCCTGCATTGCTGCGAAAGGTGGATATACACTGTACTAGTGCCGACATTGTGCATGCTCTGTTGCCTGTGTCTATGTGCCTGTGGTTCTGTCAGTGTGATCATGTGATGTATCTGACCCCAGGAATGTGTCAATAAAGTTTCCCCTTCCTGGGACAATGAATTCACGGTGTTCTTATTTCAATTTCCAGGAGTGTATTTGTGTCCTTCCTGTCTCTGTGTGTTTACCTGACAAGATAAATTTGGTAGAATTTTTTTTTCTAATACTCATCTGCGTTCTTTACTTTGAAAAGATGTTGAGACATTATTTATTGTGTTCTGTTTTCTTTTAATGCTCATGTGTCAAGTTAAAGTTAAAAGGAAATTCTCATTTTTCAGTTATTTACTTATGTCATAATCCCTGCAATACTCGTGTATATGTTTATTTCTATTCCTTTTCTAAAGCCTGTATTACTACAAATGTTATCTGCATTATCATGTTATTTACTATAATGATATTTTCTTTACATTTGTGACTGAATTCTTATACTGTAAGATTGAAATTGTATAGCCACCAGTTCTTCAAGCTAAGTACATAGTAGGAATTCATTTAACTGCACACATTTTGTCTGTTGGTATATGTATAAAATGTTGGGATATGTATAAAATGTCAGAGGTACTACGACTGCGTTAGTGCTTGCATGTGTGTTGAGAATTCTGCAAGGGACTGGTTGACAGCATTGCTGGTTCTAAGAATACTGAAAAAAAATTGGGTGTGCACAAGTAGTGGTTCATGGGCTTGCTACATTGTCATCAAGACTCTTTAATTGTGAATGTGCACCCGCACAGTCACAACGGATGGCTGCTGACCATCTCTACAAGGACTACAGTGGGTCTGCACCTTTGGTGGCCCAGTATTACAATAATCTCTACAAGGAATAACGTAGGGCTGCTCTCTGGTGACCTACCAATTCTACCAATATTCTTCAAGATTTCGACTGACTGTGCTGTTGGTCTGCTCTGTTGTGGTCCATTACCAATCTTCATGTCAAGAGTCAGCACTGTGTTTCCGTTGGTAGGACTACACTACCTCTTCAAGACTGCATGGAGGCCCACTACTTATGTGTGCATTTTCTTTATTGCTCAGACTTTGGCATAAAACTGTCATAGAGTACTCTCCTGATGAATGATTAAGACAGTATTTAGGGACGTGTCAAGTATTCCCCACACACATCCTTTTTACTTTATATGCAGTTTATATGGCATAATATTTTAATTAATTTTATATTGCTTATTGTTGCGAGTTCCCACCATGAACCATGGACCTTGCCGTTGGTGGGGAGGCTTGCGTGCCTCAGCGATACAGGTAGCCGTACCGTAGGTGCAACCAAACCGGAGAGGTATCTGTTGAGATGCCAGACAAACGAGTGGTTCCTGAAGAGGGGCAGCAGGCTTTTCAGTAGTTGCAGGGGCAACAGTCTGGATGATTGACTGATCTGACCTTGTAACAATAACCCAAACGGCCTTGCTGTGCCGGTACTGTGAACGGCTGAAAGCAAGGGGAAACTACGGCCGTAATTTTTCCCGAGGACATGCAGCTTTACTGTATGATTAAATGATGATGGCGTCCTATTGGGTAAAATATTCCGGAGGTAAAATAGTTCCCCATTCGGATTTCCGGGCGGAGACTACTCAAGAAGATGTCGTTATCAGGAGAAAGAAAACTGGCGTTCTACGGATCGGAGCGTGGAATGTCAGATCCCGGCAGGTAGGTTAGAAAATTTAAAAAGGAAAATGGATAGGTTAAAGTTAGATATAGTGGTAATTAGTGAAGTTCGGTGGCAGGAGGAACAAGACTTTTGGTCAGGTGACTACAGGGTTATAAACACAAAATCAAATAGGGGTAATGCAAGAGTAGGTTTAATAATGAATAGGAAAATAGGAATGCAGGTAAGTTACTAAAAACAGCATAGTGAACGCATTATTGTGGCCAAGATAGATACGAAGCCCACACCTACTACAGTAGTACAAGTTTATATGCCAACTAGCTCTGCAGATAACGAAGAAATTGAAGAAATGTATGTTCAAATAAAAGGAATTATTCATATAGTGAAGGGAGATGAAAATTTAATAGTCATGGGTGACTGGAATTTGGTAGGAGGAAAAGGGAGAGAAGGAAACGTAGTAGGTGAATATGGACTGGGGCAAAGAAGTGAAAGAGGAAGCCGCCTGGTAGAATTTTGCACAGAGCACAACTTAACCATAGGTAACCCTTTGTTCAAGAATCATAAAAGAAGGCTGTATACATGGAAGAAGCCTGGAGATACTAAAAGGTATCAGATAGATTATATAATGGTAAAACAGAGATTTAGAAAAAAGGTTTTAAATTGTAAGACATTTCCAGGGGCAGATGTGGACTCTGACCAGTCTATTGGTTATGACCTGTAGATTAAAACTGGAGAAACTGCAAAAAGGTGGAAATTTAAGGAGATAGGACATGGATAAACTAAATGAACCAGAGGTTGTACAGAGTTTCAAGGAGAGCATAAGGGAGCAAGTGACAGGAATGGCGGAAAGAAATACAGTAGAAGAACAATGGGTAGCTCTGAGGGATGAAGTAGTGAAGGCAGCAGAGGATCAAGTAGGTAAAAAGACGAGGGGTAGTAGAACTCCTTGGGTAACAGTAGAAACATTGAACTTAATTTATGAAAGGAGAAAATATAAAAATGCAGTAAATGAAGCAGGCAAAACGGAATACAGACGTCTCAAAAATGAGATCGACAGGAAGTGCAAAATGGCTAAGCAGGGATGGCTATAGGACAAATTTAAGGATGTAGAGGCTTATCTCACTAGGGGTAAGATAGATACTGCCTACAGGAAAATTAAAGAGACCTTTGGAGATAAGAGAACCACTTGTATGAAAATCAAGAGCTCAGATGGACACCCAGTTCTAAGCAAAGAAGAGAAAGCAGGAAGGTGGAAGGAGTACATAAAGGGTCTATTCAAGGGCGATGTACTTGAGGACAATATTATGGAATTGGAAGAGGGTGTAGATGAAGAAGAAATGGGAGATACAATATTGCGTGTAGAGTCTGACAGATCACTGAAACACCTGAGTCGAAACAAGGCCCCCGGAGTAGACAGCATTCCACTGGAACTACTGATGGCCTTGGGAGAGCCAGTACTGACAAAACTCTACCATCTGGTGAGCAAGATGTATGAGACAGACGAAATACCCTCAGACTTCAAGAAGAATACAATAATTCCAATCCCAAAGAAAGCAGGTGTTGACAGATGTGAAAATTACCGAACTATCAGTTTAATGAGTCACAGCTGCAAAATACTAATGCGAATTCTTTACAGACGAATGGAAAAACTAGTAGAAGCCGACCTCGGGGAAGATCAGTTTGGATTCCGTAGAAATGTTGGAACACGTGAGGCAATACTGACCCTACGACTTATCTTAGAAGCTAGATTAAGAAAGGGTGAACCTACGTTTCTAGCATTTGTAGACTTAGAGAAAGCTTTTGACAATGTTGACTGGAATACTCTCTTTCAAATTCTGAAAGTGGCGGGGATAAAATACAGGGAGCGAAAGGCTGTTTTCAATTTGTACAGAAACCAGATGACAGTTATAGGAGTCGAGGAACATGAAAGGGAAGCAGTGGTTGGGAAGGGAGTGAGACAGGGTTGTAGTCTCTCCCCGATGTTATTCAATCTCTATATTGAGCAAGCAGTAAAGGAAACAAAAATTGGAGTAGGTATTAAAATCCACGGAGAAGAAATAAAAACTTTGAGGTTCGCCGATGACATCGTAATTCTGCCAGAGACAGCAAAGGACTTGGAAGAGCAGTTGAACGGAATGGATAGTGTCTTGAAAGGAGGATATAAGATGAACATCAACAAAAGCAAAACGAGGATAATGGAATGTAGTCGAATTAAGTCAGGTGATGCTGAAGCAATTAGATTAGGAAATGAGACACTTAAAGTAGTAATGGAGTTTTGCTATTTGGGGAGCAAAATAACTGATGATCGTCGAAGTAGAGAGGATATAAAATGTACACTGGCAATGGCAAGGAAAGCGTTTCTGAAGAAGAGAAATTTGTTAACATCGAGTATAGATTTAAGTGTTACGAAGTCATTTCTGAAAGTATTTGTATGGAGTGTACCCATGTATGGAAGTGAAACATGGACGATAAATAGCTTGGACAAGAAGAGAATAGAAGCTTTCGAAATGTGGTGCTACAGGAGAATCCTGAAGATTAGATGGGTAGATCACATAACTATTGAGGAAGTATTGAATAGGACTGGGGAGAAGAGAAGTTTGTGGCACAACTTGACCAGAAGAAGGGATCGGTTGGTAGGACATGTTCTGAGGCATCAAGGGATCACCAATTAAGTATTTGAGGGCAGCGTAGAGGGTAAAAATCGTAGCGGGAGACCAAGAGATGACTATACTAAGCAGATTCAGAAGAATGTGGGTTGCAGTGGATACTGGGAGATGAAGAAGCTTGCACAGGATAGTGTAGCATGGACAGGTGCATCAAACCAGTCTCAGGACTGAAGACCACAACAACAACCTTGTTGCGAGCACGACAGATAAAATACGAGTTTAACTACTAGTTTCTGCAGTTGAAACTATTTTACCTTTATTCACTTTGACCTGTTATGTGGGGATATGCACAACACTGAAAGATTTCCATCTGTGGACGTACGATCTTTAATTTGAAAACTATTTTTATATGTCACTGATCAGGCTTGCTAGATATGGAACATGGTATCATTACTGTAATTATGAAAAAAATGCCCTTCGCTACTTTCATCTCTTGAATGCACAAAAAATTACTCTTATTGCCTGTACGGAAATTATAGTATGTTATGTTCACTAAACGTAAAAGCTGCAGTGGATTTTTTTTTTTTAATATGAAGACTCTTAACTGCCACGACTAACATTAGAGCATGAAAAAAAATGAAATTTCATTATTATGTTATTAGCCAGAACAGGTTTTGCACAGCAGTCTTTGGTCACACACAAGTAAAACTTTATCATTCATGAATTATTTACGAAACTGATAACATAATAGCAGCTGCCCATGTCCACCTGAAAATGACATAATAAAATCCACAATTTCCCTCTGACGTCTCCAGGAAGCTGAAAGAGGTAATTTTAATGTACCGTTACCTGCCCGCTATATTGCGGGAAAAGTGCTTTCATTCAATTCAATTTGAATTTGCCGCCGCAGCAGCTCCCGCGATCGCTGCACGGCTCAGTGTCATGAAAAATTCCTAATATGCTGAAAATCGCTAAGAATGTGGAATGAAATCTTGGGCAAGCTAGCAATAAATTATTACAGGTAATAATTTTAACAAATTCTATATTCAAAAAATCAACATAAATTGAACGTACACATCGTTTACAAATATCAACCTCTAATGGCGTCTTTCTCGATCAAAGGACAAACGAAGGCTACCTACGCATTCAAGCGAGCGTCACAGCATCTTTGTAATTATTTTTCATTATCTGCTTTGATACATACATTCGCCGACCACAGACGTTATTTCTGAAATATAGATACATAAATATTGCACAAACATAAAAAATGAAAAATTACTTCTTTTTATACATAATTACAACCATACATACAGCAATGAAATAATACTAATAATAATACAGATAAATGTTTATTTTTATTATTTTTTATATTCTAGCGATTTTGTATATGTCTTTTTTGCTTTATTGACCAACAGTAAATTATTAATTGTGTGCATATCTTCTATTTTATATTGTTAATATAAAAAATTTTAACAAATTGGTCTTGGCGACTGCCCATAATACTTTGTAAAATTATTTGCGAGGAGTAGGGGGGCCTATGTAAGTAGCCTGTTTATATGTGTATATGTTGGCAGCGCGATAGAATGCATTAATAGCTCTGACAGCGCTGCGTGCCCTCTGTAAGAGACTCTGTGGCTGGTCGGACTCGCGGTTGGGAGTTAATAGCCAGCAGTGATGGAGGTTGGAAGTTAATTGTTTGCAGTAATGGAGGTTAGAGGTCTGAAGTGTTAGCACAAGCGGACGTTCTGGACGTGTGTCCGTCATGGAAATTTAATATTGTTAATGATTATATAATATGTGGAACTGGATGATTATATTTTTTTTTTTTGAACCGTATGTCACATTATCAAGCTAAAATTGCTAAATACATTGTTTGCTGTGCAACAAAATATTTCCTTTGCTAACCACATGCCTATTAGTAGTTACAGCCTACAGTAGTTCTACTTTTATTTAGCTGGCTGTACTGGTGCTTGCTGTATCACTGTAGTTCTTGTAATGAAGATTTTCGGTGATGTAAGTGTCTTGTGAAATGCATAGGTTATTGTTAGGATTTCTTCTAATTCAGGGACACTCTTTTGTGTTAATTATTTGAGCCCTCAGATTGCGATTGAGTTATATTTGTCAGGAATAATTCTGTAGGTCAGATATAAAATGATAAAGACAAGCAAAGAGACAGTACGCTCAGTTTCACTCAGCAGTTTCAGAATAAAATAGTTAAGAAGTTTCACTTTCTCAGTTATTTGCAATTTAAGTAAAAAGTTATTAGATAAAGAAATTTCAAAATATTTATTACACAACATAGTCAATTTGCCGACGAACAGATTTCTCCCGACGAGAGACCAGTTTGTTGTCACCGTCACTGTAGGACTTTTGGCTTTTTTGAAGGAGCCACAGCCTCACCTTCGCTTGCACCGCTTCATCACTATCAAAGTGAAGTCCTTGACGGTGGTCTTTGAGTTCTGGAAACAGATGAAAGGCGGACAGGTTCAGCTTGGGTTTGTATGGACGATTATGGATAAGAGTGAACCCTGGTCGTCGGATTGTTGCAGACGTGGCTGCGTGTGATGTGACATTGCCATGCTGAAGCAGAGGGTGCTACATTGTGGACGAACTCTTCGTATTGGAAACTCGATTGCAGCACGCTGTTCCTCACAGTGGACATAGTTAGGTTACACACCGCCATGTTACAAGTTGCAATTTGGAGCTGCAAATATGTAGACTTGAAGAATAAAGATGTAGAATGTTAGTAACGTTCGTTTTATTTAAAATGATTTAACAGTTTTGACATAAAACATTCGGAGCCAGTGCTTTCCAGCACGCCTTAGTAATCATATAAGACGAGGTGACCACGTTATGTGGGATATTTACTTTACTCAATCTTATGGAGAAACATATAGCTGAGAGTACTTTGACTCCTTTAATCTTTGTGAGTTTTGCAAATAAAATGAACTGTGTCACTATTTCACAAAATGTGGACCAGCGTGATAAGTTCGGGAATATCGCACACAAATGTGTTAAAGCTATACGCTAATTATACGCAGGTTATATTAGTAGACTTGCAGTAGGAAACATTTCCCAACCAGTCTCAGTCCCCAGAAAACGATATGGGAACTATTAAGCGCCGACCTTATTTCGGAATCTACTTTGAGTGAGCCTTCACGGGACGAAGAAAAAGTGCTGCGGAATAGGAATACGCGAATAACATAAAGCTTTGTACATTCTCCTCTTCGCTGAAGATCAGGTTATTATATCAGAAGGTAAGGGCAACACAAGCTACATGCAGCGAAAGCTGAAGGATGGATACGAAGAACGCGTAGTGACAATTAACATGCAGAAATTGAATATTTAGCGGAAGCAGAAAGAAATGTACAGGACGTAGTCGCTGAAAGACAAAAATCAGAGATATGGTGATGTGCCACCCTACAAACATGACCACTCTCGTAGAAATAACAAAACGAATAGACACTACACTGACACCGTTACACGTAAGGGGACGTCAACACCTTCGTTTCGCTCAGTTATTCTCAAGAAGCACAACACAAGAATTTGCTATGTTGGCGCTGTGGTGGATGCACGTTACTGTACTTCACAGTTAACACTACGCCTAAGATAACCGGCGAACATAAACTTCTGTATTTGGAATATTCTCTGTCCAGAATACTACATAGATGCTTCACTTGGATGTTGAAATTCTCTCGATACTGTCCACACTACGTATCACTACGAAAATGTTGTGGACTACAGAGTTGTCACAGATACTCATTTTTTGACGGGCTAGCTGTAGCTATCGGAATATGATAATGACGATATAGTAGATAATTCATCCGAGTACCAAAATATATACGAAGTTGATATGAATAGCTGCCAACAAAGACGGTCTCAGCTTCAGTGGAAAATGCTATGCACTATAGTACATTTTGAATAGAGAATCAGATACACGACCTCACCACTCACGTCAACAAAATTAGGTCTTCCAATCTGTAATTCTACAACACGACAACGCACCTCGCTAATCACTGGCGTGATAGAAACACCCAGTTGGGTCAACTGAAGGTGAGATACAAGTCGTCAGCTTTGACCAATGGCGTCAGATTTTAGTTACGGATATTAATTTGTTAATTTTCGAGTTATCTTATGTAGCGAAGCGTCGTAATCTCAAATAGAAATAAATGAATGTGTTATTAAGAGACAGATATCTTTTTTCGCTTGTGGATAATTTTAAACCACTTGTGCACATGTTTTGAACTATACCTTTGGCTCATAGTGAGTTGTTCAAATTGCTGCTTCCTCTCCAACTGATTCGCATCTTGTACTATGTAGGTCAACTGTAGAATAGGACACCAGTACTAGAGAAAGCAAAAAAGCGACGTACATAACACTGGCATCCTGACCCTTAGATGAACTACGGACGTAGAATCCTATTCTTCATTTGACCTATATAGGTCAGCTGAGATACACGACACAAATTTTACGTTTGTCGCTCTTCCCACCTTCCCTAGTACTAGTATCCTGTTCTTCAGTTGATACTGTTGTTGTTGTTGTTGTGGTCTTCAGTCCTGAGACTGGTTTGATGCAGCTGTGCTTCATCATCTCCCAGTACCTACTGCAGCCTACATCCTTCTGAATCTGCTTAGTGTATTCATCTCTTGGTCTCCCTCTTCGATTTTTACCCTCCACGCTGCTCTCCAATAAAATTGGTGATCCCTCGATGCCTCAGAACATGTCCTACCAACCTATCCCTTCTTCTAGTCAAGTTGTGCCCCAGGCTCCTCTTCTCCCCAATTCTATTCAATACCTCCTCATTAGTTACGTGATCTACCCATCTAATCTTCAGCATTCTTCTGTAGCACCACATTTCTAAAGCTTCTATTCTCTTCCTGTCGAAACTATTTATCGTTCATGTTTCACTTCCATACACGGCTACACTCCATACAAATACTTTCAGAAACGACTTCCTGGCACTTAAATTTATACTCGATGTTAACAAATTTCTCTTCTTTAGAAACGCTTTTCTTGGAATTGCCAGTCTACATTTTATATCTCCTCTAATACGACCATCATCAGTTATTTTGCTCCCCAAATAGCAAAACTCCTTTACTACTTTAAGTGTCTCATTTCCTAATCTAATTCCCTCAACATCACCAGTTTTAATTCGACTACATTCCATTATCCTCGTTTTGCTTTTGTTGATGTTCATCTTATATCCTCCTTTCAAGACACTGTCCATCCCGTTCAACTGCTCTTCCAAGTCAGTTGATACTAGTACTAGAAATTTTAAGTATGTTTATTTCGGTTTTCCCAGTTGATACTAGTACTAGAAAAAACGAAAAAAAACATACGTAAAATTTGTATATTTGTAAATTGAGGTAATCCATTCCAACGTGTCGTGTGTCGCTATTTTTTCTTTCGCGAGCATTAGGACCCTATCCTCCAACAGGCCTATGTAGGGCAACTGAAGGACAGGATACTAGGCTTTTCTGCTGTGAAAAAAGTGATTTACATAACATACGTTCTAAATATGGGCATACGTGATATACGTCCACGATCTGTTTTCTCTGTACTACAATCGTTTGTTTCTCAGCATTCGTCTATGTTTAAGTCTTTGCGATACATCATCAGTGGTTGCTGGTGATGTCATTGGTCAAAGCAGGGACGGGTTATTTCAGTATTCCCATCTCTTCTATAAAATATAAGAAATAAAATAAAAAATCCAGCTATAGAGCTTGATAATAGCGTGAAAATATCTTTTCAGTTCAAAACCACAACTGAATTAAGTAGAACCAGCTAACAGCAGTGTGCTTGTCTGCATTTTTAAATAATATTTATTTTACGTCGCACTTTCAGAGATGTAATTCACTCTCTTGTTTAACTGATGTTATTATTCAGAGATAACTTCTGTATGTAGCAACCCATGGAGGTGAAAAAAGAGGGAGTCGTCATTACTTCACAAAACTGAAGCCGACGTTCGCCATCCTAAATATCCCGAAACATTATGTTCACCGCATTCGTACATCCATGGTTTACAAAGTTGACACTTCCCCATGACGTCACTCTGACTTGCCCATGCCCAATTTCGACAGGGTTGGGTGCTTTGGTTGGGAGGAGAGGTAGTTGTTGCATGAAAAATTTCAACTTGCTTTGTTTATGGATGTACTAATCAATCCAATCGTAGCCCGAAATTTAAAGGAATCGCATTCGTAAGTGGAGACGTTCGAGCAATATTTTCTTTAAATGGACACCGTAGCTGCAAACATGCATTGATGTATTTCATTGTGGACATTTTGCAAATGTGTGCCCCGACCGGGACTCGAACCCGGGATCTCCTGCTTACATGGCAGACGCTCTATCCATCTGAGCCACCGAGGGCACAGAGGATAGTGCGCCTGCAGGGACTTATCCCTTGCACGCTCCCCGTGGTAGATTAATCTGCCACGAGTAATGAGTATGATGGGCAGACATCTACACTCCTGGAAATGGAAAAAAGAACACATTGACACCGGTGTGTCAGACCCACCATACTTGCTCCGGACACTGCGAGAGGGCTGTACAAGCAATGATCACACGCACGGCACAGCGGACACACCAGGAACCGCGGTGTTGGGCGTCGAATGGCGCTAGCTGCGCAGCATTTGTGCACCGCCGCCGTCAGTGTCAGCCAGTTTGCCGTGGCATACGGAGCTCCATCGCAGTCTTTAACACTGGTAGCATGCCGCGACAGCGTGGACGTGAACCGTATGTGCAGTTGACAGACTTTGAGCGAGGGCGTATAGTGGGCATGCGGGAGGCCGGGTGGACGTACCGCCGAATTGCTCAACACGTGGGGCGTGAGGTCTCCACAGTACATCGATGTTGTCGCCAGTGGTCGGCGGAAGGTGCACGTGCCCGTCGACCTGGGACCGGACCGCAGCGACGCACGGATGCACGCCAAGACCGTAGGATCCTACGCAGTGCCGTAGGGGACCGCACCGCCACTTCCCAGCAAATTAGGGACACTGTTGCTCCTGGGGTATCGGCGAGGACCATTCGCAACCATCTCCATGAAGCTGGGCTACGGTCCCGCACACCGTTAGGCCGTCTTCCGCTCACGCCCCAACATCGTGCAGCCCGCCTCCAGTGGTGTCGCGACTGGCGTGAATGGAGGGACGAATGGAGACGTGTCGTCTTCAGCGATGAGAGTCGCTTCTGCCTTGGTGCCAATGATGGTCGTATGCGTGTTTGGCGCCGAGGCACACAGGGCCAACACCCGGCATCATGGTGTGGGGAGCCATCTCCTACACTGGCCGTACACCTCTGGTGATCGTCGAGGGGACACTGAATAGTGCACGGTACATCCAAACCGTCATCGAACCCATCGTTCTACCATTCCTAGACCGGCAAGGGAACTTGCTGTTCCAACAGGACAATGCACGTCCGCATGTATCCCGTGCCACCCAACGTGCTCTAGAAGGTGTAAGTCAACTACCCTGGCCAGCAAGATCTCCGGATCTGTCCCCCATTGAGCATGTTTGGGACTGGATGAAGCGTCGTCTCACGCGGTCTGCACGTCCAGCCGGATCGCTGGTCCAACTGAGGCCCCAGGTGGAAATGGCATGGCAAGCCGTTCCACAGGACTACATCCAGCATCTCTACGATCGTCTCCATGGGAGAATAGCAGCCTGCATTGCTGCGAAAGGTAGATATACACTGTACTAGTGCCGACATTGTGCATGCTCTGTTGCCTGTGTCTATGTGCCTGTGGTTCTGTCACTGTGATTATGTGATGTATCTGACCCCAGGAATGTGTCAATAAAGTTTCCCCTTCCTGGGACAATGAATTCACGGTGTTCTTATTTCAATTTCCAGGAGTGTATTGTGTGAGGTAGCAATAGTGGCTATGGTATATTGTAGTTTGGGATTACTTTCTTGTGGTTGGTGACTTTATGCCAAAAGAAGTGAAGCTTGAAGGTCATTCATTTGTTGGCGAATAGTATCTCAATTAGATTGGCGATTTTCCGTTTTGTAATGGGAGATAAGTTATGTTATTTCGTGAATCCTTTATTTCAATTTGAAGGAGGAGAAAGCACGTACTAAGGAAATAGTGCCTCTGTGTTGCTGTTTAATGGTTTTGAAGGTGAAACAATGATTTTGCGATATTGTCTTAGGGCTCATTTCGCGACTTCAGCTTGAGCGACAGTGTATTTTAGTTAGTGATTGGAAATCTTTGTGTAGACACATGGACTGTGTTAACTTCGTAATTTGAACACGGACTTCCTACGGTTGTATGTGATATAGTGAGAACCAACCTAATTTAGTAGTAGATTTGCACGCGAGGTCTCAGTTTAGTAGCTTTTCCTACATAACCCTAAACGACTAAGCAAGAAATTTGGAAATTTGTGGTAAGGTCTTATGGGACCAAACTGCTGAGGTCATCGGTCCCTGAGCTTACACACTACTTAATCTAACCTAAACTAACTTACGCTAAGGACAACACACACACCCATACCGGAGGGAGGACTCGAATCTCCGACGGAGGGACAAAGCAAAATCCACTGTTACTAAGGACACGATAATTGTCTCTCCTATCGTGCGTGTGCTGTGGTTTAAATAATTTTATTGTAATAGTGGCTACGCGGAAAGTCGACGCCTGAAGGGTATTAATTTTGTGTCTATTTTAAAGTCGAAATAGCTTCAAAGAGATGGTGACGTCCACTCTTTCTTCTTTTTTACGTTCAGAGGGGTTTGCTTGATTGGTCGGTACTCGTAAAATCAAAGCCAACTTGTCTGTGTACGTGAAAGAAAACAGGCAATAGAGACAGAACGGTTTCTATTTAAAAAATAAAAATAGTGTCCCGTTTCTCATTTGCCCCATATTTAATATTCAAAGATATTTTAAAACTAATTTTCAATTTTATAGCAAACGAATAATTTGCCAGTACGGTAAGGTAGTAAAAGGAAGTCAAATATTAGATACAGAGAAGTCTGCAACGATTTTAAAAGCAAAGATATTAATTCCCAAAAAAATAGGCATATTTGTTCAGATTTGTTGATTTACCAAGAGAGAAATTATTTCATATTTCTTAAGTTAAAAAGGAGAGAAATTACCTCCAGGATTTTATTTAAAGGGAAAGATGCTTAATTCTTGAAAGAAAGATAGTTTACTTATTTCTGAGAGTGCGAGAATTGTAAAACGAATTAATACGTCGGTATTCAAGTTATGCAATTGTCATGTTGTAGCGTGATTGCTACAGGAAGGTAAAAAAACAAGGGATATTGCACCATAAACTTACGCTGTACGTTGTTTTGAAGCCAGAGTGGATGGGGCCTTCCAGCATCATAAATAGCCCAAAAAATTAGCAGACCACGGTTTACGATTGCTTCTTGCTCTTTATTTCTGTCGTGTGCACGCAACAACTGTTTTAAATACTAAAAATTACATTGCTTGCGTGAATAACATAGTGTCCAGAAGGCAATTTCGAACGGTTTTCTTTTCTTGAATGAGTATTTGATCTACTTATATGACACATTTGGACTCTTGTTTTCGTTGATGCAAGAAGAGCAGGATGTCTTGTGAAAAGGATTATTTCGTAATCAATTTAATTCCACTTTTACTGTGGTTGTATCGATGTCTAATTAAGCTCGAACTCCGAAACTAATGCTCGTTTACTTACTGTTACTGCTTCTTCTTAGTCAAATCTTCTGTTTCCGACTAGTATGCACAACATTTTTAAGTTCCCGTTTGTCAAAGAAAAAAAAAGCGTTATTAGCCCATAAACGAGTGCAATGAGGAAAGAAGAAAGGCATGATATTGTGTCTTATGCATGTCAACAAAGTGAACGATTATTGAAATGTGAAAGAAATAGAACTGCATAGAGTATATCTCCATGCAGAATAGAGTTCTTATTTTCTTAGATTGTCACCGTATTAGTTTCACTGTAGTTTATACGTTTTCCCACTTCAAAACAGTACCTATGGTGCATCATTCAGTGTGGCAGTAATTGCAATTTACAGGGTAAAAAAGAGGATATAATTTTTTAAACATCTTCCACCAGAATTGTGGAAAGCTATAAATATGATTAAGGGAATGGTCTCAAACGCATAAGACCCCATAAAATGCTATTTTGCTTTAACATGTATGTAAGTAATTTTTAGTAATGATTGCCTAACATGTGTAAAATGTAGGCTTACCTTTCCAACAGAAGCCTATTTGTATCCCTTCTAGGAATATCTTTCTCTATCTCTGTCAGTTTTCCAGGAATACCCAAACATAGCAAAATTGGAATGTACATCTGATTTGATCATTTTCCTGATCTTACTTTTGTATTTCATTTTGAGATTGTCAAAGCATGTAAGCCTATATCATACTTTGTGATATATCAATAGTTACTTGCATGTTCCATGTATCATTTGCACGATAAATCGTGATGATGTGAAACAAGTCATTATCTATTGACCTTTTTTTAAAATATGCCTTCGTGATGATCATTTATAAGTTTATTTTCGTTTTTAATGGAAGACATGTTAGTAATTCCTACCCATCAGAATCTACACATTACATTTTAGTTTCAAATTTTGCTTTCTGTCAGGCATTTTATACCAATGGGTGAGTAATCAATACTTTTGGTTGCTGTATTCGGTACTTCTATTTGTGCTCCAGACAACCTTAATGTGAAAAAAAGAATGTCATTTTTTTCTTCTGGTATTGTAATTATGTGCAGAATTGTTACTGATGAAGTGCAGTGGATTATTTACAACAAATTTCACGAGGGAACAACTATCCTGTGAAACGGATAGATTGCTACTCGAATGCCGAGCAGCAGGCACGCACGACGAAGCGTGTCCACTTAAGGTTTTAACCAAAACCTTTTCTAGAAGTAGAGCAACACACACACACACACACACACACACACACACACACACACACACACACATACACATACACATTAATGCGAACAATGAATAATTATTGGCGGGAGGAATTTAGGACACGAGAGGCTGTCTGAGCAATCAGCACGCTTGCGTTGCCGTGTGTTGTGTGGTCACAGCTGATACAGTATGGCTCGGATGTCGGGGCGTTTGCAATGAAAACACAGGAAAGAAATGAAAGAACGGACACTTAGTAAAGTAAGGGAAATCTGAAGTCAAATAACAGAAATAAAACTACTTTTGGGGCATTAAAACATAAATCTTTCGGATACTCTGGAGTATTGAAGTCATTCAGCAGCAGAGCCAGAGTTGATACATATAACAAATTAGACCAAGAGAAAAGAGCGATAAAGCAGATCAACTCCATTATCTAAAATAGCAATCTAAACACAAGGAGAAAGCAAATCATCTACAATACCGTTGTTGAGATTACTTCTACATATGCCGCATAGACATAGGAGCCGAATTACAGAAAGAGAAAATATTGGCACTGGAGCTACCCTTTTAGAGAAGAAGTTGTGTGGTATTTCGAGGATGTGTCACGTGAAGAAGATTTCAATTTGATAGGTTATGTGAGCCAGAAAGACGAAGATTGATGCAATAGGAAAGAAAAGACTACGTGGCTCGGCGATTTAGTATCAATGAATGACGACCGGTGGCTCAAACGGATTTGGGGCTGGACTCTGCAGGGAAGAAGGAAGAGAGGAATTCTAAGTGGAACATGGAAGAAAGGTGTGTATGGAGCAATGGCTTCGGGAGGCATCCAGGAAGGAGACTGTAAGTTAATAATCAGACGGAAAATGGGATGATGTAAATAATTCGAGGTATTATGAAATATGATGATGAGCACTAGACTATACTGACGCCTGGAATACGCTGTCAATAACAAAAGTTATGGTCCTCCATCGTCGCAGATCAACAATAATGACACCAAACTGCAGATTCAAAACGAACAAACAGAACGTATGATGTTTTTTTCATTGGATTCCAGAATTTGTTAAATGGTTTTAACCTTTAACAAAAGTCTCCTCCTTAAAGGTGAGTACACAGTGATATTTTGTTACATAAGTGATTTTGTTTATACCCAGACTGTTTTGAGGAAAATAGTCTGAATCTAAGGCAACAGGAAATTCCAAGTTCGTACATCGCGTAGAGCGAAAATCCCACATTTCATTCATACATTTCATAGCCTAGACACTGAGCCTCTTTCACAGAGGAGATGGAAAGCATAATTAGAACTTCTCGTTTTCCAGACTCCCTTTTCATATAATATCTAGGCAAAAGCATGACAGAATTAAACATATCACTCTTTTGCAATCGTAGATTTTTTTATTAAGAAATGATACATCAAGGTGGAAAAGTCGTGTATACAATATTCACACATTTCAAAACTGATAATGATTTGTTGTTGTTGTTGTTGTCTTCAGTCCTGAGACTGGTTTGATGCAGCTCTCCATGCTACTCTATCCTGTGCAAGCTGCTTCATCTCCCAGTACCTACTGCAACCTACATCCTTCTGAATCTGCTTAGTGTACTTATCTCTCGGTCTCCCTCTACGATTTTTACCCTCCACGCTGCCCTCCAATGCTAAATTTGTGATCCCTTGATGCCTCAAAACATGTCCTACCAACCGATCCCTTCTTCTAGTCAAGTTGTGCCACAAACGTCTCTTCTCCCCAATCCTATTCAATACCTCCTCATTAGTTACGTGCTCTATCCACCTTATCTTCAGTATTCTTCTGTAGCACCACATTTCGAAAGCTTCTATTCTCTTCTTGTCCAAACTAGTTATCGTCCATACATGGCTACACTCCAAACAAATACTTTCAGAAACGACTTCCTGATACATAAATCTATATTCGATGTTAACAAATTTCTCTTCTTCAGAAACGCTTTCCTTGCCATTGCCAGTCTACATTTTATATCCTCTCTACTTCGACCATCATCAGTTATTTTACTTCCTAAATAGCAAAACTCCTTTACTACTTGAAGTGTCTCATTTCCTAATCTAATTCCCTCAGCATCACCCGATTTAATTTGACTACATTCCATTATCCTCGTTTTGCTTTTGTTAATGTTCATCTTATATCCTCCTTTCAAGACACTGTCCATTCCGTTCAACTGCTCTTCCAAGTCCTTTGCCGTCTCTGACAGAATTACAATGTCATCGGCGAACCTCAAAGTTTTTACTTCGTCTCCATGAATTTTAATACCTACTCCAAATTTTTCTTTTGTTGATAATGATTTAATACATCTAATTTTATGGAATTTTTTTGCTGTACGTCAAACGACCGTTTCACATATTTAATAAATTTGTCGTATTCGGGTTGGATGAAAAATCTTTACAGTGGTTATGTTTCTTATATTAAGACGAAATATGTAAACAAGTAAAATCGCTTCTTTTATTGTTCAAAGACGTATCGAAATACGATCGTAAGTATAGCGACGAGAGATATTCTTAATCAAAAATGGTTCAAATGGCTCTGAGCACTATGGGACTCAACTGCTGTGGTCATTAGTCCCCTAGAACTTAGAACTACGTAAACCTAACTAACCTAAAGACATCACACACATCCATGCCTGAGGCAGGATTCGAACCTGCGACCGTAGCAGTCGCACGGTTCCGGACTACGCGCCTAGAACCGCGAGACCACCGCTGCCGACTATTCTTAATCGACGAGATTTAAGAACTCATCTCTATAACATAATAAAAATAAATTTAAAAAATTTAAATTGGATTTTAATTACATTATTTTTTCGATTTTTTTGTGAATACCATGAATCCTGATTGTTCCAGGTGGTTATAATTAAAATGCAGGTACACACGGAGTTCCAGTGTGGGCTGTAATTATCGTATGGCAGCGAAGCTTGGCAGAAATGGTAATGCGTTAATGCGGAACCGATTTACGCTGGAAAATAAGTTAGTTCCAGTTGTGGCCTCCAGGTGCAAATTGCTGCTGTTCCCTGTTTGTATGACACCCACTTTATCATTTGACAAGCCATAACGTGACTAAATAGTATGGCTATTGATAAATGATATTGTGCGTTGTTAGTGAAACTGATTTATGTGAGCGGCAGCAGTTACAATGCTGCGTTGAAAGAGTTACGCCAGCTGAAAGGCGAGGAGAGGCCCAATGTCTTTAAATAGTTTAAAGAAGATGATAATGAAATTCGAAAAGACGAGTGACTTGGCGTGGAACCTGGAAGAGGACGGCATCCTATCCCGGTGGAATTTATTGACGAGGCTGCTGTTGCTTTAACTGGCCATGCAGCACGTACTCCGGGGAGCGCTAGGGTTCGTGGTGTGCCACGAGAATTGTCCATCTCACGGTCAACAGTACTCAAACTTTCCATTGTATTTTACACTGTGCTGCAACTAAAACGTTATGATCTGCAGCAACGTTCTGAATGCTCTCTCCAGTTTCTGGCACAGATCGAAGGTAATACATGTGGCCGGGCAACATTTTGTGAAGTGACGAGGCACATTTTACACGATGCAGATATAGAGAACCACCGAATTTGGGCTCCTGTTAAATCGCGTGCTGTCCATGAAGAGCCTTTGTACCCGCCATATGAGACTGTGTGGTGTTGATTCACAAAAACCTTTACTCTCGGTCTCTTCTTCTTTGAAGAGAATACAAGCAGAGGGCCTGTCAGGTGTGCCGTGACGTATCCACGTTATCGAGATCTCGTTGTACAGCATTTTATTACCGCTTTGGAAGAGGGCAACTATGTGGAAACCACGGTTTCCCTGCGAAAAAACACCTCGGGCCGCTCGCTCAGTGATCTGCAGCATTCCACGAACGTTTCATTTCCAGAGGTTTTCCAAATACACGGCCTGCATGATCACCTAATTTGAATCCTTGTGGCTTAGTCACGTCGTTCAACGGATGCAGCAGCTCGTTGACGTCTCCAGTGCTCATATTGAATAAATTATGTAAGTGGCGGTGAATAATTAAATCAACATGATGCCTTTGTGCCCACGTCTTGTCCCTAATCCGTTACGTACGGAAACATTTCCTATACCTCTTTCTTGCATTCACATAGCCAGATTTGCACCTGGTGGCCAAAATTGGAACTAACTTTTTCCATCGGAATTGGGTCCGTGTTATCATTTAACCACCTGGTACACAAGAGTAAGTAGCTAAGGGGGGGGGGGGGGGGGGAGGGCAGGAGGAGGGCGTGGTTATCACTGCAATGTCTAGCGATGAAATTTTTAAGCAAATAATTCCATAAATGATTACGTTTGAAATAATATTTCCTGTTGTTAGTAATGTCAACAGAAGACCTCGAAAGCTATAACCGGTTAGAAACGATTTTAAAATATGGCGCTTTGTCTGTTCTACTATCATAAAGGTCATTTACATGTAAAATTGTATGTTGTGTACGATGTATGTTGTGTATGTTGTGTACAAAACGGTAAGGAGAGCTGGCCTACAAAGAGGTGCAGCAACTGTCCTACTAGAAAGAAGCCGAAATGAGCAACTGCCAAATAACACAGGAAACAGAACATTTACTTAACTTGTATTCCTCAAAACGTATGAAGACTCATTACAAATGATGCAATAAGAAATTGAGACCAGCTGTCGATGTCACAAGGAAGAAGACAAGTGGAGGTGTCACAGCGTCGTCGCTGCTACTGTAAGTGGGCTGAGTCGCTGCCGTCGGCCATCCTGTATCTTGGCGTCATAGGACGGTCGTAGTCCAGAGTCGCTGGAGCTGTGGCTCAGTGGGCGCGCTCCATTGGGTCCACCGGCTCCCGTACAGCCCCTATTAGCGGAAACTTGCCACTCCGTTGGTAACAGTTGAACGCCCATGGTTATTCCATACTGTATTTGTGTACAATCGATGTCTGAAGGCTAAGGAATTTAGAACTACAAAAGCACGAGTATTTGAAGGACCAATACCTTGTAACAGATTAATAACTGTCATACATGAGGTGTTATTTGAAAAAAAGTAAACATTTGTTTGAAACGATATGGAAGCTGCTGTGCTGTCTCTTGATCTTCCATGATTGTCGTCGAAGTGTAAATGCCCTAGATTAAAAGACAGGAGAATCGAATAGCTCGTAGCAAGAACGTGTATAATTTGAGCACTGAAACTTTTTATGTTGCATACATACTTCTCCACTCTGTTGTGTTCTACTCACTTTACAGAAACTCCATCTACATCTACTTCTACATTTATACTCCACAAGCCACCCAACGGTATGTGGCGGAGGGCACTTTAGGTGCCACTGTCATTACCTCCCTTTCCCGTTCCAGTCGCTTATGGTTCGAGGGAAGAACGATTGCCGGAAAGCCTCCGTACGCGCTCGAATCTCTCTAATTTTACATTCGTGATTTCCTCGGGAGGTATAAGTAGGGGGAAGAAATATATTCGTTACCTCATCTAGAAACGCACCCTCTCGAAATCTGGACAGAAAGTTACACCGCGATGCAGAGAGCCTCTCTTGCAGAGTCTGCCACTTGAGTTTGTTAAACATCTCTGTAACGCTATCACGCTAACCTAATAACCTTGTGACGAAACGCGCCGCTCTTCTTTGGATCTTCTCTATCTCCTCTGTCAACCCGACCCGGCACAGATCCCACACTGATGAGCAATACTCAAGTACAGGTCGAACGAGTGTTTTGTAAGCCACCTCCTTTGTTGATGGACTACATTTTCTAATGACTCTCCCAATGAATCTCAACCTGGCACACGCCTTACCAACAATTAATTTTATATGATCATTCCACTTCATATCGTTCCGTACGCATATTGCCAGATATTTTACAGAAGTAACTGCTACCAGTGTTTATTCCGCTATCATATAATCATACAATAAAGGATCCTTCTTTCTATGTATTCGCAATACATTACATTTGTCTGTGTTACGGGTCAGTTGCCACTCCCTGCACCATGTGCCTATCCACTGCAGATCTTCCTGCATTTCGCTGCAATTTTCTAATGCTGCAACTTCTCTGTATACTACAGCATCATTCGCGAAAAGCCGCATGGAACTTCTGACACTACCTACTAGGTCATTTATATATATTGTGAAAAGCAATGGTCCCATAACAGTCCCCTGTGGCACGCCAGAGGTTACTTTAACGTCTGTAGACGTCTTTCCATTGACACCAACATCCTGTGTTCTGTTTTCTAAAAATTCTTCAATCCAGCCACACAGCTGGTCTGATATTCCGTAGGCTCTTACTTTGTTTATTACGCGACAATGCGGAACTGTATCGAACGCCTTCCGGAAGTAAAGGAAAATGGGATATACCTGGGAGCCAGTATCTAATATTTTCTGAGTCTCATGAACAAATAAAGCGAGTTGGGTCTCACACGATCGCTGTTTCCGGAGTCCATGTTGATTCCTACAGAGTAGATTCTGGGTTTCCAGAAATGACATGATACGCGATCAAAAAGCATGTTCTAAAATTCTACAATAGATCGATGTCAGAGATATAGGCCTATAGTTTTGCACATCTCCTCGATTACCCTTCTTGAGAACTGGAACTACCTGTGCTCTTTTCCAATCATTTGGAACCTTCCGTTCCTCTAGAGACTTGCGGTACACGGCTGTTAGAAGGGGGGCCAAGTTCTTTGGCGTACTCTCTGTAGAATCGAATTAATTGATTCATTGATTAATAAGGGAACAATGTACAACAATACCTCAACTTCTGTTTGAGAAAATAGAGGCAGCAGCAAGTCATGGGAAGATAGAAAAATGGCCAAACTCCGAAGAAGTAATATCGTCTTTTAATTAGACACCATTAAATCTACATTTAAATGTAAATGGAAGATGGACAACTAAACCTAATGATATAAAACTTTGCCATCTCAGATGAAATGTAACTAAAAATTCAACTAGATAAAGTAAACTTAATCTCCTTGAAATAAAACCTAGAAGCTGAAACTCCAAACTTGGTGACACCATAGCATAGACTAGGGCCACATACACACAAAATAATAAATAATTACACTTAAAACTGTAGACATGTGATATTCATTACAAAAAGTTTTATAAGTCCTTCCAAATGATGAAGGGTAAATAATGAAAATAAAATCTCTTAACTTCTTTGCGGTAGTTACTTACAACAAAATTTCTTTTTCGAAAGCTTTGAAGCATTATTTTAAGAAAAAAATGTTACAAAGCTTGGGAAACAGCTAATTTTGTGAATGAATATCTATAGCAGGCAAGTCCAGGGCATAGAGCGACCAGTTCAGTTTTCTGATCGCGATCCCACCGAGCATGTTTGGGATAAGCCTATGTGATGCATCAAAAGTTAAAATTCATACACCCACCTTGATTAGACTATTTCAAACTGACACATCCAGATGTAGATTTTAAATAAGCTGCAAATTCAGACATATATTATTCATAGTGATTAAAATTCTTTTGGGTATAATGCCGCGTCATTGGTAAAAGCTAACGACAATAATAAACTAAAACCGACGTTTCAGCCGAATTGCAACGGCCTTCCTGAGGGCACGACTTGTTTTGCATGGGGATAGCTGCTGCTATTTATTACAGACTATCGTTGTCAGACGTCACTGTTGTAAAACTTTTAATTGACCCTCTAATATGATTGGCTAGTCATGACGTAAGGGAAGATGGAAAGAAAGAGGCTATTCGCGGATGTCCATCTCGACAACAATTGGAAGCTGTCCGCGAATCAGCGTTCGGCTACTGGTCGGCTAGTTTTCCTCCTGGTGTGCGCGCAAGTGGATTGACAGTTGCACTACAGCTGTTTGTGCAGATACGTCCGTGTCCCGTGTAGCTTCTGCCCCGCGACCGCTCGCGGCCCGTTTGACTGGGATGGCCGGCAGCCAGGACGCCGGAAGTTTGTAGCCATCTTCTCTGTTGATGTTGTCAGGCTGCTTAATAATTTCGATCGCCTCCCGTATTTTGCGCTCTTACATCCACAATTATTTCACCAATACTCGGGCTTCCACGAACCTGATAGGTTGTCCACAGTCACGGCGGTGTTCCGCTATCGCCGATTTATTGTGTTGTTGTAATTGTACATGGCGTTCGTGTTCTGCTACTCGTAAGCTGACAGGTCTCCCTGTTTCTCCTATATAGGGAGCTCCGCACTCACACTGTAGTTCGTAAACACCTGTAGTGTTAAGATTGTTGACTACATCCTTGGTGGAACCTATCATTTCATGGATCCTGTGACTGCTTCGAAAAATCGATTTGAAACCTCACCGGCGGAGGATGTTGCCAAGCCGTTCACTGACGTCTTTTACATATGATAAGTGTACCAGTGCAAGTTTCTCTTCTTTGCTTTCTTCTCGTCTTTTGCTAACTTTGGTTTTAACTTCTTATGATGTTGTCATCATAGCCGTTGGCATGAAACGTGTGTAGTAGCCCTTATATATTATTCATCTTAACATATGGTCTATTCTTATTTTATTGGTGTCTTGTGATGTGTTACTCTATATTGCAACAGGTTTCCCATCCAGCCTATTTTAGTTACCGTTATTTCCGTAACTTTCCATAGATTTATGGACATCATTCCACTTCTCTCTCTTCTCACTTGGGAAGGACCCTGGCTCGATCATTTTGATCACAGAATCACACGTCATAGACTAATTAACATTCGTGGCGTCCGTAAAGGTCGAAATATGCACAAGTTACGCGTCAAACGTTGTTTGACTGTGAAACAGCTCGCTAGTTGTCACTTCCCTCTTGCATGCTCCAACGCAATTTTAAATAAAATATTATAAAAAATTCAATTAAAAAGGAGGAGGGGTAGGTTAATGCACCGAGCATTTGTCCCGAGATTGAAAATATTCAGCAGAAATTTTTTTGGACCGACGACGCGAGCAGAACGCAGCCGGGTCTCTTCCAGCTTACTGCAGCGAGCGACCGCTTCCAGCGCCGCGCGGGGGCGGATTTCAATGTAATTAATCGTAGAGGTCCCTCTCTGAGCCCAGCTAAATTAAATCACGGAAACGAAGCTAAAATCGTAGGCAGTGAATTTAATTTTTCAACATTCTGGCACACTTGTTTTTCATAGCTTTGCCCTTTCCCTTGAGTCTGAAATTGGCCTCCTTCCCATCCCCTACCCTGTAATACCATTCCATCACCAACCGAAATTGTCCAAGCCAGATCTTTCTGCCCAAATAAACTCCGATTTTTTTTATTAATTCATCTGAGTAACTAATCTCCACAGAACATTCTGCGATGAAGTGTGTCTACAGGGACGGTATCTCTTTACATGCATAACTTGTGTACAATATTTTATAAGTAGAAATTACTTCTGCAGGTGTCCATTCTGAAAGTAAAGTTCCTTATCCAGCAGAGTAAATTGTTCCACCAAGGAATCTAAGAATATTTCAGATACTGCTGAAGGTAAGCCACTGTTTAAAAAGAGAGATAAAGAAATAGCAACTAATTTTCGTCGAATTTCACTTTTGCCAGCATTCTCAAACAATTTAGAAAAAGTAATGTACAATGAGCTTTATAACCGTCTTATCCCAAATAACATACTGTCAAAGTCGCAGTTCGGATTTCTACAGGGTTCTGATATTGACAAGGCTATCTACACTTACAGTGAAAAAATGCTTAATTCATTAGATAAAAAATTGCAGCCAACTGGTATATTTTGTGATTTGTCAAAGGCATTTGACTGTGTAAATCACAATATCCTTTTAAGTAAATTAGAATATTATGGTGTAACAGGAAATACTGCAAAATTGTTCAAATCTTATACCTCTGGCTGAAAACAAAGGGTGTTATTAGGAAAGAGACATTTATTAAGCTATGAGGCATCATTCAACCGGGAACTAATTACATGTGGGTTCCCACAAAGTACACTTTTAGGACCGTTACTTTTTCTTGTGTATATCAATGCCTTTTCATCAGTAACGTTACCGGATGCCGTGTTCGTTTTGTTTGCCGATAATACAAACATTGCAATAAATAGAAAATCAAGTGTAGTCTTAGAAAGATCGGCTAATAAAATATTTTTGGACATTAATCACTGGTTCCTAGCCAATTCTTTCTTACTAAACTTTGAAAAAAGACACTACATGCAGTTCAGAACTTGTGAGGGGTGTCCTACAAGTACATGCCTAACATACTATGACAAGCAGATAGAAGAAGTGGACAGGGCTAAATTCTTGGGATTACAGCTTGATCATAAATTCAACTGGGAGGAGCACACCACAGAACTGCTGAAGCGCCTTAACAAATTTCTATATGCAATGCGAATTGTGTCAGACCTAGGGGACATAAAAACGAAGAAGCTGGTATACTATGCTTACTTTCATTCCATAATCTCATATGTGATTATTTTTTGGGGTAATTCATCAAGCAAAGCTAAAGTTTTCCGGGCACAAAAACGTGCAGTAAGAGTTATATGTAGTGTGAACTCAAGAACATCCTGCAGAAGCCTGTTTAGGGAACAAGGGCTACAAATACTGCTTCCCAATATATTTATTCCTTAATGAAATTTGTCATTAAAAATATATCACTTTTTCAAACCAACAGCTCAATTCATGGAATCAATACTACAAATAAGAATAATCTCCACAAGGATTTAAAGTCATTTACTCTTGTACAAAAAGGTGTGCATTATTCAGGAACACACATTTTCAATAACTTACCAACAGCCATAAAAAGCTTCACAATCAATGAAATTCAGTTTAAGAGGAGCCTAAAGGATTTATTGGTGGCCAACTCCTGCTACTCCATTGATGAATTTCTCAGTAGAACCAAGTGATTTGTGTGTGAGTATACAACATAAGTTATGCACAATTTCGGGGCAGTAATGTATTTATTGTAAATAAGTGTGTGTGTGTGTGTGTGTGTGTGTGTGTGTGTGTGTGTGTGTGTGTGCGTGTGTGTGTGTGTAAGTACAATCTAACTTCTGCACCATTTCAGTGCAGTAATGTGTTCATTGTAAATAATTATTATAGTAGTTCTGTTACACGTTTATTACCTTATACATAAAAAACTATTTATTTTAAAATCAGTGCATTAGTGTTTGTAAAATGATTCTTTCAGACAGCGTTCATTAAAAAAATTACGGTCATTCCACATGGGACATTTGGAAGGTACATTAACTTATTTGTTTCAGTTGTAAATATTTGTCATGTACTGTTGTTTTTCTGACATGTTCTACATCCTGGAGGACCTCCTCACTACGGATAAATTGGAATGAAGTAAATCTAATCTAATCTAAGATAAAAATTTCGAAACTGTCGTAGTTCACATATTTATATTCCTTTCATTACTCTAAAAATTTCGCCTATGTAATTCTGTAACTATGCCTACATCCACGCTCAAAACCTCTGTGAACTGAGAACATATACGCCGTCCAGTCACATCAATGAGACCACCGCGTATGTTCAACGTCAATGTACAATATCCAGAAAAAGACATCAGGTAGCAGCAGTAGCAGTGGAGGGCATACATCATGTCTGGGGAGGGGGAGGGCGGTACGTAGAATAGAGTGCAGTCGTTGTCATGATGCCAAATAAAATGATTTATTCCAAGTCCACAAGGGCGTCATGATTGGGATGGTAGCATTTCTGAGGCGGCTGAGTTTGTAAACTGTTTGCGTCCCGCAGTGGTTAATACAGTACTGGCCTTTAAAATTGGTACACCAAGAAGAAATGGGTATTCATTGGACAAATATAATATACTAGAACTGACATGTGATTATGTTTTCACGCATTTTGGGTGCATAGATCCTGAGAAATCAGTACCCAGATCAACCACCTCTGGCCGTAATAACGTCTTTGATACGCCTGGGCATTGAGTCAAACAGAGCATGGATGGCGTGTACAGGTACAGCTGCCCAAGCAGATTCAACACAATACCACAATTCATCAAGAGTAGTGACTGGCGTATTGTGTAGAGCCAGTTGCTCGGCCACCATTGACCCGACGGTTTCAGTTGGTGAGAGATCTGGAGAATGTGCTGGCCAGGGCAGCAGTCGAACATTCTCTGTATCCAGAAAGGCCCGTACAGGACCTGCAACATGCGATCATGTATTATCCTGCCGAAATGTAGGGTTTCACAGGGATCGAATGAAAGTTAGAGCCACGGGTCGTAACTCATCTGAAATGTAACGTCCACTGTCCAAAGTGCCGTCAGTGCGAACAAGAGGTGACCGAGACGTGTAACCAATGGCACCCCATACCATCACGCCGGGTGATACGCCAGTATGGCGATGACGAATACACGCTTCGAATGTGCGTTTGCCGCGATGTCGCCAAGCACGGATGCGACCATCATGATGCTGTAAACAGAACCTGGATTCATCCGAAAAAATAATGTTTTGCTATTCGTGCACCCAGGTTCGCCGTTGTGTACACCATCGAAAGCGCTCCTGCCTGTATGCAGCGTCAAGGGTAACCGCAGCCATGGTCTCCGAGCTGATAGTCTGTGCTGCTGCAAACATCGTCGAACTGTTTGTGCAGATGGTTGTTGTCTTGCAGACGTCCCCAACTGTTGACTCAGGGATCGAGACGTGGCTGCACGATCCGCTACAGCCGTGCGGATGAGATGCCTGTCATCTCCATTGCTAGTGATACGAGGCTGTTGGCATGCAGCATGGCGTTCCGTATTACCCTGCTGAACCCACAGATTCCATATTCTGCTAACAGTCATTGGATCTCGACCAACGCGAGCAGCAATGTCACGATACGATAAACCGATATCACGATAGGCTACAATCCGACCTTCATCAAAGTCGGAAACGTGATGGGACGCATTTCTCCTCCTCACAACAACGTTTCACCACGCAGCGCCGGTCACCTGCTGTTTGTGTATGAGAAATCGGTTGGAAACTTTCCTCATGTCAGCACGTTGTAGGTGTCGCCACCGACGCCAACCTTGTGTGAATGCTCTGAAAAGCTAATCATTTGCATATTACAGCATCTTCTTCCCATCGGTTAAATTTCGCGTCTGTAGCACGTCATCTTCGTGGTGTAGCAATTTTAATGGCCAGTAGTGTATATACCTCGCAAGGCAAAATGGCGCGATCCAAAACCGGCGCCGATGGGTGAACGACGGCTACTGAAACGTATAGGAGCGACTAGACATACAGTTTTCGAGTAACTGACGGCCTGCATGGACCAAGGGGCTACCACCAGTGTCTCCTCAACGACTGTTCAGCGAACGGACATCTGGGCATCTTCAGCAGGTCCCTATTACATGTACCCATGCTGACTACTGTTCATAGGCGACGAAGGCTGGAATTTACACGCCAGTACCGCCAACTGGGCGTCTACTGACGCGACAAGTGGCGTTTTCAGGTGAATCGTGTTTTATGCTCCATCGGAGACATGGCTGTTGCCGTTGAAACGTCCCCTTAGAAAAATTATACAAGACTGTGCTTAAACTGACATATATTTTTTAGCGCAACGCAATCTGACTTTTAAATATCCCTATGAAAGAATGGCCTTGACTAACATTAACCTATACCTTTCACAAATCACTTACCTCACAAAAATCTTCGTTACTCAAGCTACTGTAATACAGCGAGCGCCACTACTGCCAGCTAACTAAAAGATTCACACTACTGAAGGCACTAACTACTGATAGGCATAGTTAGCAAATGAAAGATTTTAATACAGAACAAACAATGTATTTACCTTAATAGTCATAATATATATATAGCACTTCATGAAATCCAGTCTTACAAATTTCAAAACTCGGCCATCTCTCTCCCCACGTACACCACAGCTGGCGGCTCACCTCCAACTGCGCAACGCTACGCGCTGTTAGCATCCAGCTGCCGCTGCCCAACACTACAATGGCAGACAACAATGCAAACCAGCCACAGACTGCACACGGCACAGTCAGTGATTTTCATACAGAGCGCTACATGGCGGCGGCGTTACCAATAAAATAACCTAAACAGCCTACTTACATAGCCCCCATGCTCCCCACAAAAAATTTACAAACTGTTATGGCCAGTGGCCAATAGAGATTTGAAATTTTTTTTCATAATTACAATAACAAAGAAATGAAATGCACACACTTATCGATACAATGTTGGTCAAAAGCTAAAATTTTCTCACAGTCCATAAAGACAGTCCTGATCGTTCATCACAGTAAAACAGCAGTGTTTTTGCTCAATGTCTGAGCAGTAAAAGAAAACGCACACGGAAGTAGTGGATTTCCATGCAGTCTTGAAGAAGTAGTGTTGTCCTTCCAACGGAAAGACAATGCTGACTCTTGACATGCTGACAGGTAATGGGCCACAACAGAGCAAACCCACAGCAGAGTCAGTCGAAGTTTTGAAGAGTATTGGTAGGTTGGTCGTCACAGAGCAGACCCACTGCAGTCCCAGTAGAGATTATGGTATCGGTGGGCCACCAGAGGTGCAGACCCACTGCAGTCCTCGTAGAAATAATGGTATTGGTGAGTCATCAAAGGTATAGACCCACTGTAGCCCTTGTAGAGATGGCTAGCAACTAACTGTTGCGACTGTGCATGTGCACAATGACCATCGAAGAGTCTTGTGGACAATATAGCAATTCCATAAACCCCCACTTGTCCACTCACAAAGAATTTGTTTGAAATGTCCTTAGAACCAGCAATGCTGTTGTCCAGTCCCTCGCTGAATTATTAACACACATGCAAACACTATCAGTACCTACTTGTCACATATTGTCCATATACTATGACCAACAGAAATGTGTGCAGTGAAATGTAATTTACAAGTTACTTAATTTGATGAACTGGTGTCAATTACAATTTTATAACATGAGAATACAATAACAAAGGTACAAAATACATCATTAAAACATAGTAATACAGATAACATTTCTAGTAATAGGGGCTTTACAAAAGAATAGAAATAAACATATACATCAGTGTTACAGGAATTATGACATAAGTAAATACATAAAAGATCAGAATAACTTTTGAAACATCAACTTTACGCATGAGCAATAAAACAAAACAGAATAAATAATTTCTAAACATATTTACAAAGAAAACGACATATTATTAATGCAAATTATATTTGAGGATAACAGTATTCCTCATCATCGTGAATGTAGCTGAGTATTAGAAAATTCTGCAACATAAGTCTTATCAGATGAACATATAAAGACAGGAAGAACATACATACACCATGGTACACAAACACATAGTGGGGTAACACAAGGAAAGGACAGGGTTTGTTTTACTGCAGTATTTTGCAAACAAAACTTTCATTACTTCTCAGAGATCTCCCTTCGTTCTTCATTATTTCTAAAATGTCCTATCTGTACCTGCTGTCTGTTCTTTTTTCGTATAACCTCTCAGTGCATTTCTTCAAATTCATCCCAACTCATTCTCTTATATAGGCTACCCCCTCTTAAGCTAGCTTAAATCTACTGAGCTAAGATGCTTAACTAAGGGACGAGACAATGCAGCAGCACAAAACAATTAATACAAACAGCAATGACAAAAAAATGCAAGTAAGCAAAGCAAGCAGCAATAAATGTAATAACTTATACCTAAACATGACAAACCCACAAGCAGAAAGAATAGTACACTAAAGACAACAACGCAGATAAGAGAAATGTATATTCACATCTTAATGTCTATATAATTAAAGTGGTGCACCACAAAAAACTTATTCTATGAAATAAACTACCAAGTACTTGAAAAGAAAATTATGTATCCAGTTTTTTTTTGTGCTCCCTCATTTTTTGGAAGTATATCACATTATTATTATATACTGGATCTGTAGACAGAAAATATTTATATTAGTACATCTATAAAATTTTATTTTAACCAATGCTGCAGTGCAGCTAGAAACTAGATATTAAACAAAATGAGCAAATATGTACAAAGTAAGGCATGAGACATCATTCATTACCTATATGGCATTTCATAAGGTAGTAAAAAATTCTCTCAATTCTCATAGAAAGACGCTTGTCATAATCAGGTGTGCAGATGTAAGTATCTTTCGAAGTAATGAGTGTGTCGTATTTGCGATGCTTTCTACAAAGGAGTGTCAATAGCGAGGATGATGCCCTCTTTTTATTCTCCACCTAATGGCTTTCTTTTGTCAGTAGACTACCTCTCGGCTGGGCGCCCAAAACGCATTACGTCATCATAACATCATAAAACCTCAGCCGAATCTCAAAATCATCATAGCTTTCTGCAATAACTTCAAAACTTAAAAAATATTCTCTGCTCATTTCAATAGTGTCATCCACTTCAAACATACTTTAAAAATAATGATCCCATACCAAATGCATCATTCAAAGCTCTCATAGTATCACAATGGTTCTGAAAAATATGAACATTTCACAAAGTAGAGACAAAATACAATTTCATAATATGAAACGTCCCCTTAGAAAAATTATACAAGACTGTGCTTAAACTGACACAATATTTTTAAGCGCAACGCAAACTGACTTTTCAAAATCCCTACGAAAGAATGGCCCTGACTAACATTAACCTATACCTTTCAGAAATCACTTACCTCACAAAAATC